>NC_040894.2:16159197-16464197 GCF_900634795.4 Betta splendens | reverse complement strand
TGACAATTCAGTTGAAAAACACACTGAATCTTTATTAAACCATCCCTGAATTACATCTATGAACTGCAGTTTCTTCCTTGATTATCCATGATTATTATGGAAGAAGCGCAAATCTTCGCCAGTCCAAATTGTGCAATTAATACTGTGTTTACAATAAAGGTAATAAATAATAATAATAGTATTTTCATTTTAAAATGCACTGCATGTTTTAAACGAATGTCGAAGTGCTACAAATAAATTAGACCAGAAAGCTACGATAAATTCATACGTTTATTTTTGCAGAGTAAACGTATTTGAAGTATTTCTCACCTGCTGATCGAGTAGTAGCAACACATTAGCATGTCTATGCGCCTCTATGGGGGAGGGGAGGGATGAGAAGTTTGCCTTTGCACCTCTGAGCAAACATGAGACAAACAAAAGCTTGGTCGAACTCAGATCCGAGTCATCTGAGTACGAAACACATCCCATATCATTCGATCTCGTGTTTCATTCGCAGTCGGGAGCTCTCTGCTAAGACTGCTGCCCCGCGACCCGTCCACGGTTGAGCTTTGATTAAAAATTAGAAGCAGAGGTGTTTGTTTTTCGTTTTTCTTTAAATGAAAAAACAGTTTTAAATCCAATTCCGTGTGTTTTTGTTAATAATATTTTTGCTCAGTTTGATGGTTTGTAAGGCGGTGCTTTTATTCAATTCTGTTTGCCGCCCATAGCAAGAGAAAGGAGAAGCCGGTGAAGGTGGTTGGATGGACGGATGGGAAATGAAAATGTTGAAACGTACACGGGTCGAATAAGTGCTCTCAGCCACTCAGTTACAATGACACGCACAGTCAAAACAAGTCAAACTGCAGTTCTGCAGACACAGAGTAAAGTAGGTGTAGGAACAAACATGTTGCTGTACTGCGTCGCTGTAGATCTGCTGATTTCTGGCATCCTGTCAAAATTACGATCGACAACTGCTGTAAAACAAAATCCTATGATTATTATGGTTATTTACGTAAAATCTACGACTATTGGAAAACCTTCATTAACAAGTTGTGGAAGTTTAAAACCTAAATAAGCGGCTGTAGTCGCAGATGGACTGCGCTCTACGTCTTTACTTGCGCATTCAAATTATATTAATTAAACCGTGACGCATAATCATGGTATTATGTGAAGTCAATGTGTTGTATCTGATGTTAGAGTGGTGCGTGTGTACATATTTTTAAGAGACGCCTTCTATTTAAAGACACGAAAAAGCTGAGGAGAATGAAAACAAGAACGTGTTGCTGCTGTGGCGCTGCCTGTTTTAAACCACACAGAACAATTATAACTTTGCAGTGAACAGAAAATAAGTAAGCCATCAACAAGTTGCTGCCCTTTACACTCCCCACATTTGAGCACACAACAGATACTTAATAGTAAAAACTTAATAGTAAAATAGGTCTGGTGTAATATATGTGTGTTACAGGTATAAATGAACAGTCGGACCTCAGTTACGCTGTAGTGCTTTGGAGGCTTCTAATCAACGCTGCGCCACCTGGTGGTTAAAACGAGACTAGCGTCCTGATTTTTTTCAGCCGGCTGCAGCATTAAAAATCTTTAGTCAGCGACGCACTCGCTGCACCGTGGCGACGCGTCGGTACTGCAGTAAAAACCCTAGTCACTTTGAACCGCTACCACTGTAACCCTGTGGTACTCCATAGCAAATTCTTGTGCATGAGGAGAATTTCTCATTAACATGAACAAACTGGAATCTGTTCAACAAATAGGATTTAAACCATCCCAGTGCTGTTCCTTTAATTCCGATTCTATCTTTTAGTCTCTGTAAAAGAATGTTATGATCAATTGTATCAAATTCAGCCCTAAGATCTAACAGGACAAGGACAGAAACTAAACCATTGTCTGAAGCTAAGAGAAGATCATTAGTGACTCTAACCAGAGCTGTTTCTGTGCTATGATGTTTTCTAAATCCTGACTGAAAACCTTCATACAGGTTATTCCCACTAAGGTGGTCAGATAATTTTTTAGCCACACTTTTTTCAAGAATCTTAGAAATAAAGGGTAAATTTGAAATGGGCTTATAGTCTTATAGGCTAGTTCTCCAGGGTCCAGGGTAGGTTTTTTCAATAAAGGTTTGACCACAGCCACCGTAAAAGCCTGTGGTAAATAGCTTAAACGTAAAGATTGGTTGATTTGATTTAATATGGACGAGCTGTTAAAATGTAGAACTTCTGTGAGTAATCTGGTTGGGATTGGATCTAAAAAACAAGTTGACGACTATCACAGAGAACTGTTCACGATCATACCATCATGACAGCAAATCAAATTGAAGGAACACAAGTGAATGACCTAAATACATCACCATTCTTTTCTCTCGCTTTGGATGAGTCAACAGATGTAAGCCACTTGTCCCAGTTCAGCGTGATTGCAAGTCGGTGATACACTACGTGTCTTGCTGTTTTGCCTATGAAAGGGACAACAAGAGGGGAGGATTTATTCAAGTCTTTCTGAGTTCACTAAGGAAAAACATATACCGAAGGACAAACTTATATATTTATTTGTACTGATGGTACATGGTGGGGAAAACAGAGGATTCATAGCTTTTCTTTGTGAACATGAAAAGAGACCCATACTAAGTTTTCACTGCATCCTACATCAGCAGGTGCTTTGTACTTAGATGTGTGGCCATTTTGCGGCTTCTCTGAGCAAAATCTGGAAAACACTGAGCATCCTGATTTAGCTAACGCTGGGTGGCTACTGAAGTTGCAAGAGAGAGTGGGGCAATGTCATGAATCAAATATCACTGTACTATGGCCACATATGGACAATTTAACATTTGCTCTAGTGCAACACATTTTAACAATAACTTCAATAACAATAACAACAAAAACAATGTCCTTCTGTTGAAGCTTTGGATAGCAAACTGTACACCTGGGTGGCAAAAATTCCTTTGCTCTTTCCTTTGCTCGTTGGCTGGGTGTAGCGGCCGAGCTCCTCTCATTACCCTGGCTGTCATTGTTCAGGCACCAATGTCAGCCTCACCCTTTGGGTGAACAATGTTAAGCTGCAGCTAAACAGGCTTTCTAAACCTAACTGTAAGTATTACTGATACTTATCATTACTAATATCAATAATGTGTAAATATGGTGGTGTTGTATGTCATGGCTATTATTAGGTAGTATGAGATTATGTATAAAAATGAATATGTATATGATATATGTATATGTTTGTATGAGTGTGTGCGCATACCTTAACACTTTTATTGGTAATAATATTAATTTCAAAGGTAAACCACAGTACAGCAGTTGTTTAGTTATGAATGTGTCAGCCTAAGGTACGTCCCTACTTATCTATTTTGCACCGATTGTTTGCTTAACTGATCTGCTTGGTTTCAGCAGCTGGTTGCACACCGTGCGGTTGGTTGGTTGGAACGGAGAAACCCACATTCAAGGCTGACGGCGAAGCAACTAGTAGCTCAGTCTTCCAACATCCACAAACGGCAACTGCTATCACAACTTGAGATTGACGAGGTACAACACAAATGCTACAGCAAGAGGGAGCCAGGACGTCAGGCCAGAGGGAAGATTTCATCATCTCCCCAACCGGCAATTGAGTTTGAAGCCCCAATGAGCACAGACATGCTGAGCGAGGCAGCGACTGACCTGAAAGATAAGATCATGGCGAGATTGAACAGGCAACCCCGAAGACAACTACAACGGCTAAGTGAAGTACCATCAGAAAGTCTCATGGAAGATGTGAATGCAGCATTGAGAGTATAAAACAGTATAAAACACCATAAACAGCAGCTCATAACTTTACTCAAACTTCACAGGGCATGTTAAAACAATAAAATGTTTTGTATATTACTTACTCAGTGCTCATTTGACCATTGTCCCGACTGTTTTTTTTCTGGTCTTTTCTGAAGCTAGTTTCCAGCTCCTCTGAACGTATGTAATCCAAAACTGATCACAGCATATACACACAGTTAGCAGTAGAATCCATGGCAGCGGTAGATTCATTGCAGCAATGGGATATTCAGTTGTGCGTCTATCGGCGCAGACAGACAATGCAACCGGCCTTTGACTTTGCCTGACGCCCGCTCTGGGGTCTCTGCTGCGGGTGCCGGTCCCTTACGGGCAGCCTCTTCCTCCTCCAAACGGCGTAACTCTCATCTGTACTCTGGCTCATACAAATAACCACGAACATCAGACTGTGCTGAAGTACTTGCTGTCTTATAAATAATCTACAACAGGACTTATGGCCTTTGAATATTAGGGCTGTAGGTGTATGCAAGGGAAAACAATGGCAGACCAACATTGGCACTCCAGCAGGCTGGCTCCACTCCCTCTCAGCCCAATTGTTGCTAGAGCAGGTACAGTGGAAACCAGGAAGCAGTAGTTGTAGTTTTTGAGCCCACGGCACACCATCTGCCTAGGTGTCTTACGGAGCAATCTGAGTATCCCTGTTATTCCTACATGTAGGTCATTCCGAAGTCTTTTTGATCAACCCCCATTCAATTTTTTTTCCGAATTCCTTTAACATAACAACAGTTATGTGCCACCTTTTAAGCAAGGGTTACAAACTTGCAAGTCAGAAATTTAAATATGGATAATTGTAATTATATACTGTACAGTGCAAAATGCAGTATGTTTTTTCTGCCAAGGTATTGTGTGCTAGAACAGTCATACTGTAATCTATGACTTCTAGCAAATATTAAGTTAATAATAGTAAATAGTAGTATTTATAATAGTATTATAAATATTTTTTCCTATTTATTATATCAATCAAAAATTTTATAAATTTGATGGAATTAGGCTTCCCCTGTTTAGTTGTACATACAGCTGTACATACAAGTATTTACCCTCTGGATGTTTCATCCTTTTATTGGTATAAAAATCAATCATGGCTGACTTGGAAACTTTGACAAACACATGTTACAAAAAACAAAACAAAATAAAGCAAAAAACACTCACTCAATGTCAAATTGAAAACATGTCTCCACATCATTTTCAATTTGGTTTTATTCATATCACATCAAGACACTTTACAAAGGAAACTGTAAGACACAACTACACAAAAAATCTAACAAAAGTGTTTGCATAAATAATTACCCCCTTTGAAATGAATGAGCTTATTCAACAGAAGTCCAGCCATTTGGTGCTAGTAACCCCACAGTTATGACATGGGGACAACTGTGTAAAAACGTTTTTGACCTTTATTGACTTTGATTGAGTTTGCATGTCAAAAAAAGAGTGAGACATATTCAATAGAATGAAGAGGCCCTGCACTGGACATATCTTTCCAGTGAAAACCTATCATGTATGAGCCTCTATAAAGGAGCTGCTTGACCTGTGAAAACTGTTAGAACCAACAGTAATTGATCCTGGACCCTGTGACTGAATGCTGATGGACTGAATGTCCATGTCTATGTCTATGCAGGTTGACACCTGGCCTGCTACAACAAACGAAAAGGTCCTGCTTTGCCACTACACTAGTGCACATTGTACAGATGTGTTAAATCATCACATCCCTAAATCTAAATCATCATTTAACTTTTCTACATGCACAAACATGTTGTCACATTTGTTATTGCCTTTCCTGAACATGGCCCATGGCGGAGGAGGGTCTGCAGTGAATTAGGGTCAGGCTCTCAGGTAAAGGCCTGATTGTGTGCTCCAGGCCGGGTGCTGATAGGAGTGTTCTTGCCTTTGAGGAGGGTGAGTGAGAAGACGAAGAAGCAAACACTCATAACACCCAGAATGATCACACCAGAAATGAGTGCACTTGTCACCGTGTTCATCTGAAACACTGGAGATTTGAGATGAGCTACAGCAGTAAAAGCACAAAGACACAACCAAATGTTTTACTCCCTGTTCAGGCTGTCAATGCTTACATACACATCAATCAAATAAATGAAAGACACGAGCTGTTGATTAATAGCTAAACAGCCGGAACCAAAAACAGCATTATTATTGAACAACATTGAGACAAAGCTGAAACCCAGCATAACAGAATCAAAGAAACGTGTAACAGAGACAAACACAAAGCTAAGTGACAGTGTCTGTCAAAAGGTACAAAAGGTAGAAATGACTCCCTGGCACTAGAAGGGCAACATACACACTGTCAAAATAAGCTGAAGAGTGTAAAGGCTTACCCAGCTGAGAGTTGTTGGTTGTTGTTTCATCTGTGGAAAAAAAGTCAAAGTTCACAAAAGGGTGTGTATGTGCACGCTCTCTGGATTTTAGAGGTCACTTCCTGTTTAATTTTTAGCTTCACCAGTCAGTCAATCTTTTCTATAAATAGAGACCCTAGGACCAACAGATTGTCTGGCATGTTCTGTCAACATTCTTCTCTTATTGTGTTTTAATAAGATAAGATAAGAAGATAAGAATAGTCTCACAATGGGGGAAATTGTTTCTCACAACAGCAAAGTACAGAGCAGATAATACAGCGACGGAATAAAAGACAGTTAAAGACAGTACAACGCAGTACAGTGCAGCAGTAGAGTGGGTATGAGGTCATTGGAAGGGTTATTGCAGTGTTAAAATGTAAATTGTTTTGCTCTGTTTTGCTTTGTGTTTATATGACCTTCATGTTCAACGAATTTACTGGAATTAATTAGGGTCTTCTAGGGTGTGAAACTCGGCTTCGACATGCAGATGAATGGTGGGCCCACTGCCTAACGGAGTCTCACCTAACCTACAAACTCTGTTTAACCTGCTTTTTGAGTGGAATACATGATTTTGATCTTGTTATTTGCACTTTTTTTCCCATTCATTCTCTATCACGTGTGAGAACCTGATCCCAGTGGTCAGGACGCATGGATACATCTTTAAAACAATTTATAAAGCACCCTAGGTGGTACAAGAAGTGGGAGTGGCTCAAGAGGTAGAGCTGTTGGCTACCAAGGTTACCAATAGGGTCAGGGGTTCAATTCCTGGCTTCCCCCGAGTCATTTACCGAAGTGTCCTTGGGCAAAACACTGAACCGTAAGGTCGGTTTCAGCATATACTGCATAGTGTGTGAATGTGTGAGGGCTTTTGTGCATGAATTAAAATGCAATGTTAAAGTGCTTTAAAGAACTAGGTAGAAAAGCGCTTTTCGAGTGCAGGACCATTTACCCAAGGAGGTTAGATCCCAATGGTTTGATCTTCACCGTGCCAATGTGCCAACTGTCCCACTGCTTATTTCACTACAGTATGTTTATGGTTGTGTTGGAGTCCTTGCAGTCTGCTTGTCTGAAATCTGTTGAGCCTCCTTGACAGGTCTCTGCTTGGTGTTACCTTCATGACTCTGATTGGGAACTTCAAAAGTTCACATACATATGAAATTTAACTAATAATTAACAGAAATGAAAGAAAGTCTTGAGCATTAGAGTAAATTAGGGTTGAATTACAACCCTGGTATCACAGATACATCCATGTATCCTGAAGTTCCTACACTTCGGAAATCATCTATTCGTTTTTTTGTATATGTTCTTAACAACGCTAGTCCTGAGTAGCACAGTGTGTGCCATTTTTTTCCCCATCATGTGTCTGATAATTCCCTCAGGGCTGGCTTGGTTCATGTTTTTTTGCACTCACTTCTTTGGGCTTTACTCTATCTGGTATCCCATGCATTGGAGAGGTTTCATGTTCACGTTGATCAGTTTAGGATGTTCTTGTTGTTCTTATTCTTTTTTTTATTTTTTGTATCCTGTTTTCTTTTACAATAAATTAAGTGTAAAAGTAATTCTTACAAACATCCCACTTTTACTGAGTTGACCTATGAATGTGTACAATCCAGAACTATGGTAATGTCTTGAAATGAAAATTGCTGTTTAGATAATGTCAGTAAGAATTGGTTAATTCATAGCAAACACATAAAAAGGTGAGTGTTAATGAACTTCACCACTGCGAGTGATGATGGGACCGGCAGTCAGGACAGCATTTCCAGTGCTTGATTCCTTTCTCTCTGAAACATCTCTCTTTTTTTTACTTCCACAGATCTACAAGGAAAGAGAGAAGTAGAATAAAATTACTTTGAAATATAAAACTATATAAAACAACAGCTGACACCTGGTGTTGATTGACTAAACACATTTGATCAGCGTAATCAGTAAAAAATAGGGCAGGGAGGAGTGGAGAAGAAACGGGATGGTGGTCCTGAGGACTTGACTTTGAATGATTTAATGTAAATCTGGAGATGTTGTTTGAACAATTTTATGTACACAAAAAAACATGAAGACATAAGATGCAAAAATCCTAGTGAATAAAAGAGAAAAAGATCCCTACAATGGTCCATTATATGGAGTCCTGTCTGAGTGGGACAAGTTTCACAACAACTATACTATCAACACTTAATCATGGAACTGTGAAGTGTTAAACAACTACAAGCCCCACAAGTCTATAAGTCACAGGTGTCCACACTGTAATGTGGGATAGTTATGCAGAAAGATGATAAACAGAAACACTTTTGTGAGTTTTTTTTTTCCTGAGTGCCTGTTAAACGGCTGGTTAAAAAAGAACATGAAACGTAGAGCAGTTACTACAAAACTAATTGACCACTATCCACCATTGCCTTCTGGGCATTAAACCAGTAAATTTATCATCCTGTGTCAGAAGGCCTCACAATTACTTCGTCACACTTTCTCTGTCTTTCTTTTGCTGTCTCGTACACAACTTGTATATAGTTTTTCTAAGTTTGGCGCAGTACAAACACTGTTAAAATGTGATGATGTGTGTAGGGGCCAGAGTGTGCATTGTTACACTACGGAGCAGCTACTGGGACAGACACAAGATCCCCGCTGAGCTTCTAGTAAAGACCCCCTGAGGATGTTGCACTGGAAAACAACGTCAGGAAAAGTAGAGACACTTCTGACAAGCTCTGCAATCCGTCATCATGGGAAACGTGAGAGCTCTTCCCAACAAGATGGACGAGCTTGCGGCGCTCACAGCATCAGCTGGAGTACAGGACGAGCAGGGTCCTACTGTTCACGGAGACCTGGCTGACTTCACTCATCCCCGGACTCGACTGTGTCAGGGGCATTGAGAGGTAGGTATGAGCCCATTCTACCTGCCACGGGAGTTCACACACGTTATAATAATTGCTGTGTACGTCCCACCCTCCGCTAACGCTGACACAGCTTCTGAGACCCTGCTCTCAGTCACCAGCAGGCTGCAAACACAGCACCCACAGGCCCTCTTCCTGATCTCTGGGGACTTTAACCACGCACCTCCTTCAGCTGCTCTGCCTACATACACCCAGTATGTGACCTGCCCCACTGGACTTAAAATACTGGAATTATTCTATGACAAAACCAAAGAGGCCTACACTGCATCCTCCCTCCCACCGCTGGGCAGAACTGACCACAACATCCTGCATCTCCTGCCTGTGTATAAACCTGTTGTACACAGGAAGCCGGTGGTGCCCCACACAGTGAAGAGGTGGACAGCTGAGGAGTAGTGGTGGGCGATACTGCAAACTTTGGTGTCGATCCGATACCATGTAAATACTGGATCAGTTTCAATACCGATACTTTTTGACAATTTAATGCATTGTCAAATATAAATAGATTTTCAATACAATACAATTACAATACACAGATACAACTTAATGCTTGCTTGCCCGAGTCGCTGAGTCACAAGTCATCTTAGAGGGAGGGGTCAGGCACAGGCACGGCACTTAAACACAGGCACTTACTTAGAGATGCAGCCAGACAAGATAGTTAGGTCGCGTCTTTGAAAAAACGGCAGCAGTGCATACAGGAGTAAATATTCAACCAAAGTACCGATATTTTTTATTGGTGTATCGATCAATATTAATACTAGCTTTGGTATTGATAGTATCCCTAATAGGATTAATCCGCCCACCCCTAGCGTGGAGGCTCTTAGGGACTGTTTTAACACCACTGTGTGGACAGAGCTCTGCTATCCACATGGGGAGGACATAAACGCTATCACAGACTGTGTAATGGATTATACCAACTTCTGCTGTGAAAACACTGTTCCCTCCAGGGTAGTACGGTGTTTCGCCAATAATTAGCCTTGGTTCACCACTGATATGAAAGCTATCCTAAAGGAGAAGAAGAGAGCTTTTAGATCAGTGAACAGGGAGGAGCTGAGGAGGAAAATCTGTCATGGGTAGGCCAGCTACAGGAGGAAGATGGAGGAGCAGCTGCGGCAAAACGTCAGTGAGGTGTGGAGGAGCCTGAAAACCATCTCTCGATACAAAGCACCACACTCACAGGCTGAAGGGGACCTGAGCTGGGTCAACAACCTGAACTTACACTTTAATAGGCTTGATCAAGAACCCACTCATACCCTCCAGCAGCTGCCTCCAAACGTTTTCATGCCTCACATCACTGGACTACCCCCTACAGCCTTTCCGTTTACACAAAGCCCGGCACCATCAGCCCTGCAGAACTGCGAATCATCCTAACAACACTTCTCTACCTTACACCACCCTGATACTGAGACACTCCTTCAACCCCCGTCCTTCTCTAGGAAGGTCAAAGCCAGGAAAGTAGCCAGGCCAAATGGTATCAGCTCCAGACTCCTTAAATCCTGCGCAGATGAACTGTATGGAGTTAGGAAGCATGTCTTCAATCTGAGCCTTAAGCTGAGGATGGTACCACAGAACTGGAAATCCTTCTGCCTGGTACCAGTACCCAAGACACCGCATGCTAGGGAGCTTCAGCAGCTTCAAACCAATGGCTCTTACGTCCCATCTGATGAAGAGACTGCCACTGGGTCACCTCTGCTCTGCGGTGGGGGCCTACCTAGACACGCTGAAGTTTGTGTACTGACCTGGCATAGGATGCCGTCAACTTCCTCCTACATCAAGGTCTTTCTAATAGCTCAGCTCTGTGTGAATCATGTTTTTGGATTTCTCCAGTGTCTTCAACACCATCCAGTTCTTGGACGACTCTGTGATCATCGGACTGATCATCGATGATGACGATGCAGATTACAAAGGACTTACTCAGAACTTTGTGGACCGATGTCAACAGAACTACATCCTGATCAATGCAGGGAAAACCAAGGAGATGGTGGTGGATTTTCACCGACGGCAGTCTGCTGTCATCTCACTGACGCACATCCAGGGAATGAGAAAGTGGACTCTTAGTACCTGGGTGTACATCTGAACAATGAACTGGACTGGACTCATAACACGGATGCACTGTACAGGAAGGGTCAGAGCAGACTCTACCTCCTGAGGACACCTCAGGGTTTTATGAGCATTTGTTCTACTTGTTCTGTCAATAAATGGATTTACTTATAATGATAAAGCTGGTAATGTTTATGCCAGTATTTAACAAGTGGGTTGGCCTCACAGGCATGAGCATGGGGCAGTCGTCTGCCCGACACAGCTTGGTGACACAGTGCAGGAAGACAGTGGACATCCTCTGGTTCTTGTGCTTTACGAAGCGGAATACTTCAAAGGCAAAGCGTCCTATTTGACTCTTCCCATTCTCAAACACGGTGGTCTGGGGGTCCTTTTCACAGCTGGTCCCAGAAAAAAAACAAGACAGTGTTGTAGAAAGAATGTAGAGCAAGAGTGAAGACTTAACACTGAATTGCTACTGACTGTTGCCTGTTACCTGAAGAAAAGATCATAGCGAAGGTGATCATTAGGGTTTCCAGAAGGCGTAGTGTAACAATAGTCCATCAGAACATTCCACCTGTTGACAAACTAACATGTTTTACTTAAAAATAGTGACCTACCTAAAGAAAAGCAAAGTCTTGGTTTATAAATTCAACAATACACATCATTGTTCCTTGAGTGATTCTTTCAGGTCAGGAGGCTAAATGCTGATTGAGTACCTGCTGTCCAGGTTTGTGGCCTTTACAGCTGCAAACACGCGTGTCTTCAGTGTGAGTCCAGCCATTGGGATGGCCAGCTGCTGAAAGTATGAGGAGTCCTGCACATACATCACACACACACCCATAACACATTGTCTGCTTTTTAATTTTTTCCTAAAATCCCATCATACACTGCCTAGCCAAAAAAACTGGATTTAACTAAGCAAATAGATCTGTGGTTGCTGCAGTTTGTCAGGTCTAGGTTCAGCAACAGTATTTGCTTAAGGTGTGAGGTCAGCTAACTATCTGGATATACTGAATGACCAGGTTAATCCATTAATGGATTGTTTTTTCCTGATGGCACAGGCATATTCCAAAATGACAACGCCAGGATTCATCAGGCTGAAATTGTGAAACAGTGCAGGGAGCATGAGACATAATTTTCACACATGGATTGGCCATCATAGTATCCAGACCTTAACCCCATTGAGAATCTTTAGGATGTGCTGGAGAAGGCTCTGAGCAGTGCTCAGACTCTACCATCATCAATGCAAGAGCTTGGTGAAAAATTAATGCAACACTGGGTTTGTTCTCCAATTGTGTAACTTTGTAATCCCTTACGTTAAGGGGATTTACTTTCACATTTTGTTAGTTTGTTACTTTAACTGTGAGCTGATTAAGATCAAGATATATAGTTTATTAATTCCCTTGGGGAAATTTGTCCTCTGCATTTGGCTGCCACACCTGGCGGTGCCTGGGGAGGATTGAAGGATTGCTTCTGCTTCCCAGGCCAATGCTCTACGTATTAAGTTACCAGGCCACACTTATTTCCTGTTGAAACCTGTTCATTTGTGTGACTGTTCCGCCCTCCGCTTTTGACATCACTTTCTGTTTGTTTCCTGTTTGTGTCTGGTTCAATCATCATTGGGCTTTTTCTACACACCACTTGTTTCCTAGCCAGTAACCTTTTTGTCTGTCAATCAGTCATGTCCCCAGTTTGTAGGACGGGTCTGTCCACAATGTGCCTGTTACTGTCCATGTTAGGTTTCATGTATGACACTTTGTGTGTGCTTTATGTTACTCCGTTCCTGTTACCTGCTTGATCCGTCACCTGTGGTTGTGTTAGTGAGTTAGTTTTTTTTGTATTTGTTAGTGTCACTCCCTGTTAATGTCTTAGCAATGAGTGATTAAGACTAACTCTGTTCTCTCTGCAGTGATTTTAAGTCACTTTTAAGTCAGTTAAGTAAATATATAGGTGCCTGTGGTTTTTTTGCATTTTCAGTCATTTTTTTCATCCAGTTCTTCCTCTTTAGTTCTTCTCGGTCTGTATTTTCCGTTTATGTTCTTATTCATATAAATGAATAAGTTATATTTGTTTCAGCCTTGTGGATCGTGTCTTCTACGTTTTCTCCTCCCTTCTGTCTGGCCTTTGCTCCTCTTATAAGCGCACCTGGTTTAAAATAGTAATTTAAATCCTATTTTAGGGATGCTGTCGGTCTAGTACATGTAGCTCCTATATTCCCTGTGTGGGATTCAGCCCTAGTAGACTGTCCTCAGTTGGTGTGTCAGTTTAATGTGTGTAACAATTTGCATAACACTTTGTTGCACACTTTGTCATTAAATGCGCTCACTTGTATGTTGGCATCTAGGTATTTCCTTAGTTAGTCCTAGAAGTTAGTAATCAATAAGTAGATCCTTATTGGTACAGTATAATTGGACATGAGACTGGCTACACTCTGTACAGGTCTCCACAAATACAGCACACAGAAAAATATAATATAAATAATTAAATATATTTTTTATAAATATACTCACTCTTAAAAACACAAGTAAGAATTTAAATTTATAATCCAATCCTATCCTAACTGCATGACTTGGAAAGTAATTAACCAAAGAAAACCCAGACATGAAACAGGCAAACTCCACACCGAATAAATGAAGTAAGCGCTAACCACCATGCCATCGTGCTGCCCCCACAATACCATAGCATGACTCTTAAAATGGACTGAAGCAACTTACATTATAAAGTAGGAGATTCAGAGTGCTGATGAAAGAACCGTTGCTGTCCTTCACTGAGATCGCTGCCGCTGACCTTTAATCAAAACAAAATGCATCCGGGCTTCTGTAAACGATTAGGTGACATTTATACCCTAGATGATAAGGTTAGTTGTTACTGTGTTGTGCCTTCAGTATGCTGATGTAAATATGTTTATATGCTTATAAAATATGCTGAAAAAATGGGAGTGTAATGGATTTTTGATTTTTTTGTGTGAAAAACAGTACCAAATATGAGAACAAAATCAAAACAAAGTTTTTAATGATGGCTGATGATTACAGGGTAATGACTTTGTGACTTAACCAACTAAAGCCTGGTATAAATGTTTTCCTTGTATTCCAACTGTGTGCTACACGATAGAGTAAACCCTGTAACTCAGTAGACCTCAGAAAAGCTGACCTTAGTTTGGACTTTTGTTACATTATGAGTTGGCTAATCTGTGTAAGTTGAAGTGTAAAATTTCCTTTTTAGCTGCAAAAAACAGACAGGCTCAAACTGGAAGAAGCCATTCACAGTATGACCCGCACTTTGTCTGGAGGCAAAAAAAAGCTTTTACTATCTCTTCGCTTGATATCTGTGGAAGAGATAAAACAAAGGTACAATGGCTTACGAAAACCTTTAGTCAGGATTTAGAAAACATCATAGCACAGAATCAGCTCTGGTTAGAGTCACTAATGATCTTCTCTTAGCTTTAGACAATGGTCTAGTTTCTGTCATTATTCTGTTAGATCTTAGTGCTGCATTTGAGACAATTGATCATAACATTCTACTACAGAGATAAAAAATTATTATTGGAAATAAAGGAACAGCACTGGGATGGTTTAAGTCCTATTTGTTGAACAGATTGCAGTTTGTTCATGTTAATGAGAAATTCTCTACATGCACAAGGATTAGCTATGGAGTACCACAGGGTTCTGTGCTTGGTCCAAAACTGTTCAGTCTATACATGTCTCCTCTAGGTGAGATTATTATATAAGAATGCTATAAATTGCCATTGTTATGCAGATGATGTTCAGCTATATATGTCTTTGGAACCAAATGAAACAGATAAACTAGTCAAAATTCCAAGTTGTTTAAAAGAAATCAAATCCTGGATGTCCCAAAACTTCCTTCAACTAAATTAAGATAAAACTGAAATTCTTATCGTTCATCACCTTAGAAATATAGCTGAAATCAGAAGCATCCTCTCTCAGAGCGATGCATAGAAACTGATTCATGCATTTGTTACCTCTAGGCTGGACTACTGTAACTGCTTACTCATAGGATGTCCTAACAGCTCCCTAAAAAGCCTACAGCTAATTCAAAACGCTGCAGCCAGAGTTCTGACAGGACTTAGAAAGAAAGATAACATTTCTCCTACATTAGCTTTTGGCACTGGCTGCCTGTAAATGTAGGATATAATTTAAAATTCTCCTACTCACCTACAAAGCACCTAATGATAAAGCTCCTTCTTATCTTAAATACCTCATAGTTCCTTATGCTCCCAGCAGAACGCTTCGTTCTCAGAGCACTGGGCTACTTGTGGCTCCTAGAGTCTTTAAATCTAAAACGAGAGGCAGAGCTTTTAGCTACCAAGCTCCTCTCTTGTGGAAGTAGCTTCCTATTCAGGTTCGAGAAGCTGTCCCACTCTCCACCTTTAAGATCAGGCTTAAAACCCTCCTTTTTGATAAAGCTTATAATTAGAGATGGTTCAGGTCACTGGCAATGATTGTCAGTCACAGGAACCATCTCTTAGTTAAGCTGCAATAGACAGACTGCTGGGCGACCTAATTTATACACTGGTCCAATTTGTTTTCGGCTTGAAAATACAGCCACACTCTTTCTTCCTTACATCCTTTGTCTTCGTCTCTGTCCTTCATGCTTGTTTGTATTCTGGCCCGAGTCACTGAGTGAGATCTCAAACCAGGAGTGAGGGGAGGGGGTCTGGTGTGTGTCTGCTTCGCTCTGGCATACAGGTGCACGCGAGCCACTTCTAACAGGCACTGATAGAGTCCAATCCCTTGTCAGTGCTCTTATTATGCATTTTTTTGCATATGCATAATTGATGTCTTATTTCTTTTCTGTTCACTACAAAAGTATAAGCATTCTGTCCAGTTAAAGGCAGATCTGAGCCACAGCAGTAAAACATTCTTGTTTTCATTCTCCTCAGCTTTTTTGTGTCTTTAGATAGCAGGCATCTCTTAAGAATATGTACACACCCACCCAACATCTGATACAATATATTGGCTTCACATATTTCCATGATTATGGTTCGCGGTAATACTAATATAATTTCAGCGGACATGGCCTCGTAATGACCAGTACAGTCCATCTGCAACTACAGACGCCTATTTAGGTTTTAAAATGCCATAATTTGTTAATAAATGTTTTCCAGTGGTCATAGATTTTATGTAAATAACTTTATTAATCATTGGTGATGCAATTCGTTTTACAGCAGCCGTAGATCTGTTGAACTCTATGACATGACGACAGACCTCAGCGGATCCACTCATTATTGCTGCAACACGTTTATTCATATGTTTCCTCTATGTCGGCTTAAAAACTGCAGGAGTGAGGAGGCAGTTTAAATCAGTGGTGCCACCGCTTACATCAGAACTTCCTGTGGTGGATATAGTTTTACGTGCTCATACATACATTTCACACTAGCGTTTCTGCCTTTTACTTAGAGCACCTCACTTCATTGTTTTAAATGAATGGGGGAGCTTTCCGCCACGGTTACGTATTCATATGTAAATACCTACTGCACACCTAGATTGCAGCAGCAAACTGACTGTTGAAAGCTTTAGAGATGTCTGCCTGATTCCTTGCTGCAGCAGAAAAACCTCGGTTGGATTATTCTCAGTCAAACAATCCTGTAATACGGACCACAGGCACAGACAGTCTATAGCAGACTCATACCTCCACCTGAGAAGAACAGTTCAACTACCGTGAGGTCTGGTGAGAAGAAAATGCAGTGTTTTTCCACTGTCCACTAGTGCAGCCAATTTGTTTGCTAACCAAGGTTAGCATTAGGGACCTACTGTGGGTTTGGGAAAATTGTAAGCGGCCGAAAACGTTTAAGTGAATGTGACCTGTCATTCATACGTTAGCGAACGTGTTTTGCTTCATAGGACGTTGATTAGTGGTAAAAAAAAGTTGTTTATTTAAATATGACCTGTCAGTCACATGTTAGCCAACCTTGCAACATCTCTTTGCTTTATAGGACGTTTGTTAGAGGAAAACGTTTTAATTACATGTAGCCATGTAAGCTAATTGACAAACAATATCACCAGAAGCTTTGCCAGGTTTAATATCTATGGACAAATAACTTTTATTTTCATATACTTTTTATGTGTGGTCTGCTTTGCGGGCCTGGCTCCAGTGTGTGGTTTGTGAACCGCTCTTAGTCTGGCCTGTCGCCCAGGACCTGTTTGCCTGGGAGACCCTACCAGGGGCATTTAGTTCCCGACAACATAGCTCCCGGGGTCATTCGGGCACACAAAGTCCTCCACCACGATAAGGTGGCGGTTCAAGGAGGAAAATTAAGTTGTGGCCTCAAAATCCTCTCGCGGCGTAAATTCAGTGCCGTGCAAATTAATACAGCCTCCTCATCTACAGGATCCTCTAGAAACGAACATGCCATTTTGGTCTCTGCGTGAAGGAAACAGGCGCAATCTATGAATGTACTGAAAGATTAAACGAGGTCGGCCTATATTAAACAATAAAACTTTAAAAAGGGTCGGGGACTGAAAGAAACCAACCAGAGGTTCACAGAGTAAATTGCCATAGTAACTGACTCTGAATTTCAATTGGCTCTCTTCTTAAAACGGGTTTAACCTATACTGCTTTACGGGTTTAGGTTACCTCCATTTCTGAAACTGAAGACTCTGAGTTTTGTCGGGGTTAACAATCTTAGAGTTTCAACAAAACCTCCTTCTTGAAACGTGCCCCTGCACTTTGCATGAGGGATATTCATGGGCTTTCAGTTTTGTCTTATGTCGTATTTTGTTATATTGCTTAATGAAATAACGTTTTTTTTGGGTTTACAACCAGTACACTACATATATAATTATAGTAGTTGAATGAAATGTATACTGCTATACCAATAGTTTTCTATTTTAGGATGCAACTGACAAGGACTCATACAGTGAAACACGAGTGGTAATCCAGAAAATCCTCAGCTCAACCCATCCTGACTGGGAATCATCTTGGAGGGGAGTGTGGTGATGAATGAACTGGCCAATCTGCCTCAGATTTTCTATCTTTGGATTGGTCAATGCGCTCCATCTGGACAACTGTTCAGCAGCTGCTGTAATGCTCAAGCTGGGTAGAAGTGAGCATTTTTGCTATAAATAGTAATATTTCAGTTTTCAACTAGTTTATTATGACTATTTAATATCGCTATTTTACTGGTTAGCAAATACATGCACATGCTTCCTCCAATTCTTCAACTTTTCTAAATTTAAAATTCAATCAATTCCTCTGCAATTACTCTTAGCTGTTGTAAATGTTTACACAACTTTCAACTATTCTATTAAGTTTTGGACTATTTAGCTGTTTTAAAATATTGAGTTATGTTTTAAGAAATTAAGCAGACCTTTTCAATCTTTTAACCTTCCTCAACTTGAAATTCAGCTGCTTCATCTTCTTCTGCAAACATTCAGTTCTATTTATCTCCTCATACTTTTCAAATACGTTCATCCATGCTTTAAATGGTTCAGCTACTTTCAGCTATGTTGTAAATATTTCTGCTATTTTTAACAATTCTTTCACAATACATTGAGCATGAAAGCATTCACTGTTCATTTTCTTATGGAAATGCTTTATCTAGTTGTTAGTTCATTTTCTAGCCAATACAAGATTTTACATAGCATACGTCACATTAGAGAAGTTTGTGACCTACATAAGACATACTTTACATTTCACTAATCTACAGTCCTGTTTGCAGTACATTTTTGAGGAGTCTCATGGTAAGGCAGCTGCAGCCTTCATCTGGTTGAGCACTGCTTCCGTTCAAAGTCTTCCAAATAGTGATGAGAACAAAGATCACATCTCCCTGGTCATCTTTCTACAACTGTTCCTGTCCTGCTGCAGAAACAAATCTCCAACATAACCAAGTTTACCACCTACCGAGGACATGGTCTTTTTACCCTACTTACAGTACATAATTCCACTGCAAGCCCCTGCAAAAGCTTCTGTCCTCAAATCCCTAGACTTCCCAACTCACTCAGTAACCTATACATTGCACATTGGAGTGTGAAGATAACCGTTTATTCCAGCTTTGAAGTACTGGTGCATTTTCTGGTTGACAATAAAGTTGGCTTTGACTATTAAATATTTCACTGATCTGTCATTGAGGGGAAAACACTTTTATTCAGGAAAAAAATAATAGTATAATAATTAATAGTATTGAAATTACATGTTTTTTTCTTTCTAATATAGTAAGCTATAAAGGTGAACCAACCATAAATAAAAAAGCATGTGTAAATATAAATTAAAAATTCAATTGTTTTAAAAATATTCTTTATGATTATTGCACACACTAAAACACATTTTTACTCAAATGACAAATGAGTGTTTTATCCATCAGGAAACTGCTTTGATCTACAACCTATGCATGAAGAGATGACAGCTCAAATTCTTCACCCCAGGAATCCCCAGCACCAGCTCACTAGCCTCTGTAGTCTGTAGACACCTGTAACAACTTGAGATACAGAGACATATTACTGTCAGGTTTATCAATAATGATCAAATTTCTAAAAAAAACATTACTAAAAGCATTAAAATGTGTTAGGTCAATACATAATTTGAACCAATGCTTTGTTTGTTCCCAGGTATTCAGCAGTGATTGCTCTGAATATTAACGCACAATTTAATAAAATTATGTCAGAGCAGCCGCACAAGCAAGACAAAATAGTGTAAAATGTATCTAAATTATTTCAGCTGTGCTCTCAAGCATTTATTTATTTGTATAATGTAAGCTAAAGCAGAGTTTTCTATTAACCAGAGTTTTCCAGATAAGTCAAGTTATAAATATTCAAGCTGAATAGGCCATTTAGTATAAGCATTAGCATTAGCAACCACTAGTCGCTTTGCAAATTATAAGAATCAAATAAATTGTAGTAAAGTAAATGAGACATTACCATTCAGACACATCTTGCGCCAGTCGAAGTGTAATGACTTCAGGAGCCTCCTCTCCAGCTTCAGGGTCAGGTTCTGGATCAAACAAATGTGCTTGGACTTTACACCCAAAAGAACTGAAGCTATTATTGCTCTCTTGAGGTCCCTGTTGTCTTGTCTTCTTCTGTGGAGAATTACGGTGGCATACATGCTTAATGTATCTATCACCATGAGGGATGATGTGATACGAGCATCTCTTAGATCGTAGCAAAAGACCTTTTTTTAAGGTTTGAGTGGTTAGGTTTATATAAAAACTCAAATAGAAATTAGTGATGAATTTTGTTTTGACTTTTTGACTATTCTGTGAAGCATTTGATAAATCAATTTGGTAATTAGTGCAGTAAATGTAAAATTTTAATGGAAGTAGTCTTGCAGATGAGTTCATACTATTAAATATTTTGAGATAAAAGAACACTGCATTTAGTGTACTGAACTCAAAATACCCATTTAATATAATTGCTATATATAATATATTGTAGTATTTGACTTTTGAGTTCATAAATTTAAACGTTTTGAAGCAATCAGTTGCCTTAAATTTTTTGAGTTCTGATAACTAATCAGAGTTTACAGTGTAGCTTGTCCTGCTATGTTTTGCATAAATGGAAGAAGAGTCTCCAACTGAGAGAGAAAGTGACACCAATCCCAAATAAGTAGTATAATTTTACATGTTCCTCCATGCCTGTGGGGTTTCAATGGTTGTTTGTCCTTAAATGTGAGGACTCTGTCATGGATTAGCCTTGGCGTACCGATTGAGGAGTTGGACAGAATTGAACAGTGCCAACAATCATTTTGGAATTTCACCCACCACTAGACCAATTTAAAGATGGAGTTACTTACGAGGCTAGCTGTGTGTTGTTGACCAAATATTCCAGCGGGTAACTGCAGCTGAACTTGTATAACAGACCTGGCAGGTAACTGATGATGGTGGGGGGATCTGGTGTGTCGATGTATCCTGATATGTTTCCAATCTGTACTAGTGACAGGTTCCCATAAGCATTAGGACCTTGAGCTGTGGAGACCTGCAGCAAACATCATATGTAGTGTGGGTAACACTTTAGATGATCAGCGTTATCATACCGTAAGCAGCAATAACACTGAGCATTCTAATGCACATGCGGTAACAGCCCTCAACTAAACTGAAGCAAGACAACTTGCTCAGCAAAGACCCATACTGTTATCTATCACTGAGTTTTTATTATATGAATATATATATTTTTGGATTTTACTGGCATTTCTAAAATATTCTGGCATGAAGTAAAAGCAACCGAACAAACGTCATCGTGCAGTACAGTATCTCTGATGTCTGAAACCATTTTAGTTTACTACTTACCACTAATGAATTTCCACAGGACTCCAGTGCAGCCAGGCTAATACTAAAGATTACCACACTGGGAAATGTGTTGTTATTAATGAATCCACGACAGTGTGCATCTCCATGGCGACCATTGAGAGCCAAGTCTGCATCGGAGTAGCCGGAGAAGAGAACAGGACAGAAGTTGATTTTGAGGGTGATGGTCTGCACTCCACAGTAAACACTGATATCTCTCGCCGCTGAAACGCACATAAAGTCTTTTAGTCACATAAGCTGAAATGATTTGTTATCAGAGAAGTGACTATCATTTATCGAACAGTTCATTTCTAAACAGTGTTAAGAGAGTAAGTGTTCCAGTATTGCAGTCCATCCTATTCAAATCACATTAACAAGAATTAAGAATTAACATGTGAGCATCATGTGTTAACATGTACTTAGCTTGAAGTGATATATATATATATATATATATATATATATATATATTTAATTTTCATGAAATTTGAAAATAAAAGGTGTGGACTCTGTCGCCTATTTCTTACCTGGGAAGCGACTGTGAAAGTTGGTGTCACAATTGTAACCATTGAACTGAGCTCCAACTGACAAGGTTTTAAAAAACAGCAAAAGGTTCAGTAATATATGTTCCATTTCAGCACCTGAAAAAATAAATGGAAATTCATTGATGTTCGTTTTCACTGCTCTAATCTCTGCTGTGGTTTCTGTTATCTGGTAACTGCAACTTTTCTGCACCTGTCAAATGAACAAATGTCACATTGAATCATCTGTGAATGCCTTAAGCTAAATGTGATGCTGGAGGTAAGTACAGTACAGCTGTTTTATAGCGCGTATTGTCTTGTCTCTATATTCTGTGAAACGTCCTGCTGCAGGACGTAATAATACCTTTGAAGTGAATATCTTCAGTTCTGACATCTGGAAGTTTAAAGGCACATTGTTGTGACCCACTCACCCTGGTTCCTGAAAGCCAGCAAGTAAGCAATTCTCCATAAGCCTGAGACAGATGAAGGAATGGTCTGCACAGCATCCCTAGCTGATGACTAGCAACAGAACTTAGCAGCTGGGGGAAAAAGGGACTACACACATAAGAGATTCATTATTTGAACATGTCAACAAAAAAGGGCTGTCCCGGGTGAACATGGGAAAGTCCATCAAATCTGAATGTGTTATACAAATCCTTTCACGTTCCTAGAAACATGAGCAGGTTTTGAAGTTTCCCACTCATATCCTTTTGACCCAATCTGGCTCTGTCACTGCTCACAAATGGTTTGACGCTGCATGAGGTCCAGCGGTAGAGGCGTGGGAGTGGGGGGGGGGGGGGGGGATTATCTTTTCATCGCTCCACTGGCCCTGGTGTGCTGACTGAGCAGTTCCTTTCTCCCTGAATCTCCCTGGGCTGGCCTGGGACTGCACGATGCACCAAACAGGCCCTTGGTTTTCATGTTTTGTGCGCAGCAGTCTTCAGTCAGCACAGCAGCAGGCAGTCTCCCCAGTGGAGCTGCGAACTACTTGCGTGCCTTCTATTTGATCCCTAAACTTTGATTTCTGGCTGCAGAACTCCCACCAAAAGGGGTTATCCTGTTCTCACTGTTCCATCTTCCATATGGCAGCATACAGTGTGTGGTGGGTTTGCAACAGTGTGACCCCCACACACCGACACATCCCATGAAGTGGCAGTGACACTTTTAAGCAACTGTCGCATTTTAGGTTTGATAGAAAATAAAATGCATTTCATATTTCCCCTTAAAAGGTTATAACAGACCAGCGTCTCACAACTCTTCGGACAGTATGTTAGACATGTAAGACATTCTGGAAGTTTTTATCTTGAGAGAGACATCACTCTGTACTAGTCAGCTAGGTACGGTGTACAGTACTATGGTATGTTCATGACTAGTCACACAGCCTCTGTTACATTCTGTCCCCCAGGTTTTGTCTAGTGGCTGTGACGTCAATTCCTGTCTGTTTCGGTCATACTTTGTCACTATTTTTCGTCTATACAGTGGTACATTGTCTACATGTTTGCTTTGTGGCGTCCCTTGTTGTTTTATATGTTTAACTTCTTCCCATGTCTCTGTGTATGAGTTTTCTTGCATTGCAATTTTAAGTTCTTACTTTACGTTTAAGCTTTTCTCCTGTTTGTTGTTGCACCTTGTTTGTATTCTGTGCCTTATGTGATTAGTCTGTGGGTCTTGCAGTTGGGCTCTCCAACCTGTCTTGTATGTCAGTCTGTCTGACTTTGTCTCTAAGATGAGTGGGCCTAGTAATTATCTCCAGAGAGATGAATAGAATCGTATTTACCTGCAAATCAGTGAGTTAGTAAGATAGTTTGTAACACTTAGAGACATCATTTATATTTATAATTATCATCTGATAACATAAATGCCTTAAAATGTTTAGCACACTAACAATATCATGTGTCAAAACTTTGTCCTGTGAGGCAGTGATTACACTTTTCCAGTGTCTGATTTTAGATCCATCCATCATCTGATCCACTGTGTACTGTCTTGTAGTTCGGCCCTCCGGCCTTCTGGGTGTCGCCTTGCCTTCTGTCATCTTGTCTTACAGTAGTTGTTGGTGTGATGCCACTTCCTCTCTGCGTGTTTGAAGTAATCATGTTCATCATGTACAGCTGTGTCTTTGTATTAGTATTTATGGTCTGTTTTAAACAAAAATATTTAAACATCGCAGTGCATTTAAAAACATTTTAAAAGTATTTTAAATATGTGCACATAAGGAAATAACACGTAGGCTCTGTCATTATTCACTGCAATGTACAGGGAGAGCAGTCTCCTGTGTTTCACTGAGACATGGTTCAACCAGGACACACTGGACTCTGTGGTCTCCGTTAACGGATTCACACTGGTGTGGGCGGACCAGAGCATAGCACAGAGCTGCAAGAGAAAAGGTGGGGGACTGGTGGTGTTTGTGAATAACAGATGGTGTAACCCGGACCACATCAATGTAAAAGAACAATACTGTAGCAGGGACACTGAACTGGTGGCAGTTAGCATTTGGCCATGCCTGCTTCCCCCTCTCCTCCACCCTCTCCAACTTTACCCAGTATGTTAACTGCCACACGAGACAACAAAACTCTGGACCTCCCATATGCTAAAGGAAAACACTGTGCCAACTAAGAGGCTGCTCAGGGGATGGTGGTTTAAGGATCCCCACCTGATTCTAAACATCAGCAAAACAAAGAAGTTAGTGCTTGACCTCAGAAGGTCCCCTCCACTACATATGCTAGTGAACATCCAGGGCTTAGACATTGAGACTGTGGACACTCTTAAATACCTGGGTGTTCACCTAAACAAGAACTGGGAGTTGTTTAAAGAGAGCTAAATATTTTCAGAAGAAGCTGAAGCAGTTGAATTTCAAATTAAGGAAAGTTAAAACAGATCTGCTGAAATTCAAGAAACGCTAAAATTAAAATTTGCCTAATTACAAAAAATTACAAAAACAAATATTGCTATATAAAGCTGAAGATCCGAATTTGTGCTTTTATTTTGAAAAGTGTGTGTGGTAATTGCTAAAGTGTAAAACAGCGTAAATGACCAGTCATAGACGATCCTTTTTTAATATAGCTGAAAGCTGCTAATATATTAAATTTATACCTTAATTTATCTGAAGGAAATCAGTGTAGTAATATTATGAACTGAATGCATGAACAAGCCTCCAATGGGAATCAAAACTAGATCTCCTAGTCCTGAGTCTAGGACTTATACCATTGAGCCACAGGATATGAGTGATGGATTAGGAAAAAGCCAAAGCAGAGCATTTGGAGGATTTGTGTGCTTAACTGGTAAAGTTAAAACAGTGTCAGTAACCATTCAGTCAAATACAGGAAACATGCTAATAAGCATGATTTTGAGGGAGGGAGTGTGGGTTTTTATTAAACTGTAAAAATATTCTATAAAATATTCTAATTAACTATTTGTAATTAATCAGTTAAAACATTACTGAAACTACCTGATGAGTTGAATGTACAGCTGAAAGTTGCAGAGCTGAATGTGCACAAATAAAATAATAGCAGTTTGATTTCAATAAAAATTATAAAATGTTTTGCACATGACTACAGTTCTGTAAGTCCTTCTTCCTCTAAATTTTGTTAAAAGACTTGTTCTAGTCAGATTCCAAAACAGGATCTCCTTCATCACAGTCATGCTCCTTAGCCACTCAGCCAAAGTGCTGCTCAGAGGAGGAGTATCCATACTACTGGAGAAACTGAAAATTTCTAAAATGTCTTCATCTATAATATAGCTGAACATTAGTAATAGAATAAACATATAACTCAATTTATATATAACAATAATAATCAATAACTGACTGCCAGATGCAGATCCATGAAAGAACTCCCCTCTCCAGGGCGGATCCCCAGATGCCCACAGCCAAAACAGAAAACACTAACAGGGAGGGCAGTCTGTATGGCACCAATGAGAAGCTGAAGAGTCGAGGAGGTCGCCGACGAAGGAGGCAGCGCCAACCCAGCGGCAGGAGGCGCAGAGGGCGAGGTCACCAGTCCGGCAGATGACAGCAGGGTAGGACCTTGCCAGATAGACGAGACCCCAGAACCAGAGACAAGCGACGACACATTGACGAGGACAGACGTGAAGCCGGAACCAGAGACAGGGACCAACATGGAACCAGACCCAGAGACGAGCGACGACCCAGAGAAGAACAACAACCCAGTGACGAGGACAGACATGAAGCCGGAACCAGAGACAGGGAACGACATATAGCCACAACCAGAGACGGAGCCGGAACCAGAGGTGAGGACAGACGTGGAACCGGGACCAGAGACGTGGGCGGACGTGGAACTAGAGCCAGAGACGAAAGACGACAAGGAACTGGAACCAGACAGGACACCTGAGCCAGCACCAGAGACAAACCCAGATGTGGAGCCAGGGCAGACAGGCACGTCGCTGGGTAATCCAGAGCCGGGACAGAGCCCCCTCTTCAGGGCTGACAGGGACAAGAACAGCCTCCTCTTCAGGGCAGACAAGGGCAGGGGTCGAGACCTGGTTTGGCTGGGCGACAACGGAGCTAGATGGGGTAGAAGCCGGGCTTTACTGGGCCGGAGCTGGGCCTGACCGGGCAGTAACAGAGGTCAGGACAGTCGAGAGACCTGTGGTGGGTGCAGACTGAGATGCAGGGGTTGGTGCAGGCTGAGACGCAGGGGCTGATTCGGGCTGAGGCGCGGGGACTGATACAGGCTAAGGCGCGGGGACTGATGCAGCCTGATGCGCAGGGGCTGATGCAGGGTCCGATGGCAGCTCCGCGAATCCCATGGCTTCAAAGAGTGTAGGGACCATCTGGATGAGTGCCCCCGCCTCCTGGAGTAGTCTGGGTCGGTGCTTGCATCGGTGGTTTTCAGGAAGTGCGTCAGGAGGAACACGACTGGGGGTGAGCCCTGGAGGCTGATGCGTCTAAAGGTACTGTCGGGGATGCCTACAATGACGGTAGGAGCGTCATCTGGAGGACAGACGGAACCCTTTGCTGGACGAGTGGGGACCTTGGTCGAGAAAGCAGGTCTCTCTGAGACCTATGCGTGAGACCTGGGACTCCGCCCACGTGGTCTAGGGCGATGACGACGACGGGAAGTTGGTTCCCCCTCCACAGGCGTCAAGGCAGAGTCAAGGGGTAAAGCCACTACAGGGGCTGGATCCCGACAACAGACTGGGGAAGACGGCGACTTAGTAACTGGAGCTTGAGCCAGCAGCGCGGCGACAGGAATGTGGGCTTGAGCCGGTGGCGTAGCGACAGGAACGTGGGCTTGAGCTGGCAGAGCGATGCTGGGAAAAACATTGCCGGAAGCAGCCGCTAAAACGCGGTCGGGTTCCGTGCACAGATCGCGTGCCAAATCCGCCCGCATCCCTGGAGGCAGTGAAACCACCAGTGCTCCTCCTCAAGTATCTCCACCACCCGTCTCACCACGCGAAGCCGTGCCTTTAAGCTGGGTGCCTCTACATATTCCCTCGCAAGCTCCGCAAAACACCAACAGAGGTCCTCCGGTAATCCGGGCCAGGTGAACGTTATGGTGAAAACAGGCATCCTCCTTTAACAAGGAAATCCGGGGTGAAAACAAAGGAAAAAAACCTTCGGATTAACAGCTGGCTGGGTCCCAGACTGGCCAAGTTCTCGGCGGAGAACGAAACGATGGATGACGGTGTTTTCACGAAACAATCTGGCAGAGGAGTGAGGTGAATACTGGGAGCTAAATAGAGTGACTAATGATTGATGCCAAACAGCTGATGGATCACGTGACTAATGACTGCTTAAACACAGCTGGTGAAACATATGACTGAGTAGAACAAGAATTATAGCAGACAGGAAACCAAACAGGAAGTGCCAAAACAAAACCGGAAAACAAAGCAGTACTGTAACGACCAGATGCTGACCCATGACACACTCCTTCTCACACCAGTTTCTGTTAGGGTGCACGTTGAACACGTTGTAAGGGCCCAGGGAGGTTATTCCCCTCCCTGAGCTGCTAAGGCTTATGGGTAAAGTAACCGTTTTTGTGTTTGTAGTCTAGTAGTTAAAGGTAGGATTTAAGTAAGGTAAGTATCCATTTGTCCTTATGCAAACAAATTTGCAGAAACGAGAAATGTTAACGTAAAGCCTAAGCCAACTAATGAGGGGTTTGAAAAGAAACTGTTCTTATCAGAATCAGCAGGGACATTTTATCAGGAAGGAGTTGGATCTGATTATAAAACGGCTTGGCGTGGAATCAGCAGATCAGGCAAAGAGAATTCAGTCTGTGCTTGTGTTCAACGTTACAGCAACACTGCACTTAGTTTGGCAAAAGAGTGGTAGACGGTAGACGGAGTGGTAGAAGAGTGGTATGACACGCCATAAGTAGTTGAACATGCATTGCTGAAAAAAGTTGAAGATTTTCCTAAACTCACCAACATATGACATACAGATAATGTCAAGCTAAGAGAGCTAGGTGATGTTCTGCAGGAAAGAGAGTGTGCAAAAGCAGGTGCTACCTAACAGAATTGACACATTTGGACACAGCACATGTAAAATATATACAGTTGTGGAGAAGTTACCCTACAGTTTGCAGGAAAAATGGATTGTAGTTGTATCTACTGTTTTTACCTGTACGTCTAGGAACATGATAGTTGATGTGACTCATTGGAGTTTATTAATTTAAACGAACATATTCATCCTGCTGCAGCCAGGTTTCAGTGAGACAGAACAGATCTATGTGATGGTCACTTATCAAGTCATTTACAGTATTAACAAGGATTTAGATGAGAGAGATCTGATATTCAATAAACCACACTTTATTAACTTACTGTTACTTTGTTCTGTAAGAGGAACTGTTTTGGTGTATTAAATTCTGGTAAGTCACTCCTCTTTGATTTGTTATCTTGCATAGTTTAGGTGGTCGGGGAGCAGATACAGTCTGTATGCGATAACTAAGACTAAGTGGGTGGCGGCTGTAGAGAACATGCAGAGAGACGTGTAACATTGTGTGTGGTGGAAATTTCCCATAAAGAGGCAGATGAGAGAGTTGTCTTTTGTGGCATTTGTTATAAAAATAAAGAAAAATAAAAATAATGGGGAAAGCAAATCAAAAACATGGATGCTAATCGTGCACATCAACAAACCAAAAACCAGCTGGGGAGATCAGTGCATACACCATAAAGGTGTGATGCAAATAGCCCACAATCCTCAACTTGCTTCTGACTTTAACCCCTATTTCTGACTACGTCGGAACGTCTGTGTAACCCAAGACTGCATGCACCATCATATTCCTGTCGTCGTGTGTGTGAAGATGTTTACATTCTCACACCTGCATCACTGGCGTCTAACTATCAGAGAAGAAGGAGCGTTGAGTCTCAACAGACAGAGAGACATCTCCCCGGCCTTGGGTTTGAGAGCTAGAGTCCAGAGTCTATCAGGCAGAGACAACCATTGAACAATCTAGGTGAAATGTCAAATACATAAAACAGAATTAAAACAAAAGATAATAATTGCAGAATATAAGTCATAAATCATATAATTGCATAGAATAAGGAAGAACCAATTTTTTCCATAACAGCAACACTCTGGGCTCCACTCTGAGTTGTCACGGAGTATGGAGACTAAGAAACATGGCCATGTTAGTAGAGAGCAGATAGGTTCCATCCAACGTGGGATGGACGCTGTCAGATTGATTTAACGAAGCTAACAAGCTGTTCAAGTAATGAATAATGCTTAATTTTTATTTAGTTTTCCAGTTCATGAGGATGATTTTCTTTGCGACACAGGGCAAAAAGAAGTGTGTGTGATGAGTTTGTCTCTAGATCAAGCCCACTTAGATCTCCTAGAAGACAAAGTGCAGGGGCCGCTGGGATTGAACAGCTTTACTGGGTTGACAGGTGTTCACATACTCTTTGCCAAAATTGCTGAAAGAAGGGTGAGGATGGCTCTGGCTGTGCTGCGTGTGGCGCCTGGGCAGTAGTACTACAGTCCCTGGGTCTCGGCTGTCTCTTCCTGGCTGGGGGACCCCTCAGAGAATTGGCTATCTCCCAAAGTTCCTCATACTTAGCCACATACACATACATTTATGGCCGGGGGTGGGCTAGTTCACTGGGGCCTGGGGCTGAGGCCAGTTGTGGCCTCGCCCACTAGCCCTGGTGGAGAGATCACCACCCAGTTTTAACTACAAAAAGACATTTAGGGTGAGGGGGTGCACTGTCCGGGGGACACACCGTCAGCCAGCGATCGTGCTCCTGGAGGTGTCACCCACCTTCAGTGCACTTTAGTTCCACACACTCACGTCCAAGCTGGGTTGCAGGGTTCTGGGGTACCTTTTCTGCTGCTCTCTGCGTCCCCCGGGTTGGGGGGGTTGGGCGGGGCTTGGGAGGAGCTGCGGTCCCTGCCTGGGGCCACATGGACAGCAGGCCGGAGACCTACCCTCCCCATGAATGTGATCAAGCGAATGGTGTGGGTGCGAGAATGTATCTGAGAGTGCATTTGTTCACGTATGATTGACTAGTTTGTTGTGAGAGAGTCTATGGTGTGTGTGTGTGTGTGTGTGTGTGTGTGTGTGTGTGTGTGTGTGTGTGTGTGTGTGTGTGTGTGTGTGTGTTGATGTGATGATGTGTGTTGCACATGTGGGTGGGTTTATGTGTCTGTGTTTGTGTGAGTTGGTATGCAAGTGGTGCGGTTGAAGTGTGGGGGGTCCGGTTTTCCGCCTGGGGTACGATGATCGTCTGCCTGGGTGGTCTCTTTTCTGCTGACCCCCACCAATTGCTGGCCTTGTGCTGCAGGTTGTGGCGCCAGGGGATGAGGTCGGGCCGATGGGGTCGGCCCCGCTCTGCTCGTGTGGGGGTGGTGGACTGGGGGCGGGTCCCACTCTGGGCGCGGGGGCATCTCCTGGTGGGCTCCATACGGACCGTGGGTCCTCGGGCTCTACTCTTTCAGGCCGACCCTCCCGCCAGGGGGAGTGTTTGCCCCGGGCTCTCATGGGGCGGACAGCGTTGACCCCCGGTGGCCCACTCTGGCCTCGGGTGCTGTCTCTGTGGCTGCTGCAGCTCTGCCTGGGGGGCTCTGTGTGGGCGGCTTGGGTCGCAACACCTGCCCTCCTGGAACTGAAGGTGTGTGGGCTCCCTGGCTGCTAGGATTCCTTCCTCTGCTTGCTGGATGGGCGTAGTGGCCAAGCCCCTCACATCACCCTGGCTTCCACAAGTGGCATTGTTCATGAACCAACATCTGCCTCACCCTTTGGGTAAATAATGTTAAGCTACAGCCTTACTAACCTTGTAGTGGGACACTTTCCAAATCCAACTGTAAGTATTATTGATACTTATAACTACCAATATCAATAATGTGTGAATATGGAATTTGTGGTGTTGTATGTCATGACTTTTATTAAGTAGTATGGGATATGTATAATAATGCACATATGTATGTATATTATATGTATATGTTTGTATCAGTATGTGCAAATACCTTAGCACTATTATTGGTATTAGTATTAATCTCCAAGGTAAACCACAGTACAAAAGTTGTTTAGTTATGAATGTGTTAGCCTAAGGTACATCCCTGCTTCTTTTTTTTTTTTTTTGCTCCGATTGTTTACTTAACAGATTTGCTTGGTTTCAGCAGCTGGTTGCACCCCTTAACCCCCCCCCCCCCCCTCCCGCATACACACCCTAAAGCAGAAACCTAACCTGTCCACCAACACAGCAACATCACACACATTTTGGAATAGCTAAATAAACCATTAAATAAACATGGCATTCACGGCAATATGGCATTCAGCGTAATATATGCTGCTTTCTAAACCGCTGGACAGAACAAAAAAAAAAGGAAGAAACTGCATTTCATAGATGTTATTCAGGGACGGTTTGATAAAGATTCAGTGTGTTTTTCAACTGAACTGTCAGCCAAGGTACGTGCATTATCAAATGAATGCGCCTGTCGGCGTGGAAGATATCAACTCTATTCAGTCGCTCTTCAGTCGCTGCTGCCGTCTCCTCCCCAGTTCACACACCTTAAAACGTCCGAACCATAAATGAAAACCAGATTGACTGGCGATGCAGCACGGGTTGCTCTCAGTGACAGCAGCTGTTTGAAGCAGGGAAAAGCGAGTTAGCTTTCCTTGTCCATGCCTTGACAATGTTTTATCGTCTGTAAACGATCTGAACAGTTTTTATAGTTTTACAAGGCGTAATATGACGCTTACCTTTGATCGTTGCTCGTATTCCATATAAAAGAGAACGAGGACTGAATAGGTATGCTGTTAATTGCTATGATCTTCTGTCAATAAAATATAAAATGTTAAACCTCTGAGCCCTGACCTTTATGTCTTTTTTGGATTAAAAAACAAATGTTGAATGTTCTCAAATAATATAAAATTGTAGTAAGTAAGCATGTAGGAACTCTGTTGATGCCAGAGTGTAATCTTTAGTTTTGGGAATATGAGTTTCCAGTAGTAAAGAAATGTCTGCTTGTAGGGTTTTCAGATGGTTAAATATTTTAAATCGTTTCTCCTTCTTATTGATTCCACGTACGTTCCAAGTGACAATCTTCAGTGGTGTCATATCTTACCTAACTGCTGTGGATCACTTGTCTTGTGTGAATGTACAGTGGCAGCCGTAAAAGTGTCTACCCCCGCCATGCGTTGCTCCCGAATGCGCCGCTTCAGCGCCTTGGTTGCACTGCGTGAAAGAGTGTGTTACGTCCTTTTTGCCTGTAGGTGGCGATTGGCTCCCACTTTTGGTCCTAAACCATCGTTGTTGACTGTGTCATATAGCCTGTTGTAGAACAATCACTTTTCAAGTCTCAGCTGGCCTGGTGGTTAAGAAGGGTGTCTGTAAAGTTTTTCGTCCCGGATCGAGTCTCAGTGGGAGCACTCTTTCAATTTTAATTATTGAAAAAACAGCATCTCATCATTATCATTTGACCCACAAGATAACATCGTTGTAATATTTAGTGCATGGATCCCCAAGACTACGAACCGCTGGTCGCCTGTGGCAGACAATTATAGTATTTAGTATAGTTATTTACGTAAGTAAGTTATGGCAAATTATGGCAGTTTAAAACCGAAAATAAGAAGCTCAACGGTGCGCCCTCTCAATTTTTCACTGTTGGTACGGGCTGCAATTTTCTTTAGGTGGTATTCTTCTTTAATGCACCACACGGCAAGACAGTACGGCACATGTACACTTTTTTCTTTACACCGCTCTTACCCAACGCACGTCACCTCTTTCATGTCCCCCGTCAACAAGGGCAGGTAGGAACTAATATTAATTACAAATAAAATCACAGTAGCTGAAATGCCACGTTTCCCAAACATAAAATAAAAAAAAATAAAAAGGAATACTAACTAAAGTTACACTTCTACAATTTGAAAAAGTGAATAAGGGTGATCTAAACCAGGGGTCTGCCACCGTTAACACCCACGTTTTCAATGAAAAAAAAACACGCGAAGGGCGGTAATATTATATTATTTGAGAACATTCAACATTAGTTTTTTAATCCAAAGAAGACATAAAAGTCAGGGCTCAGAGGTTTAACATTTTATATTTTATTGACAGAAGATCGTAGCAGTTAACAGCATACCTAATCAGTCCTCATTCTCTTTTATATAGAATACGAGCAACGATCAACCGTAAGCATCATATTACGCCTTGTAAAACTATCAAAACTGTTCAGATAATTTACAGACAATAAAACATTGTCAAGGCATCGACAAGGACAGCTAACTCGCTTATCCCTGCTTCAAACAGCTGCTGTAACTGAGATCAACCCGTGCGTCATCGCCAGTCAATCTGGAAGCGCATTCATTGGTTAGGAAAGTAAAGCCTATGACTCAATGCCACACACATGGATCACTGAATGCTTGGAGCTGTACAACATCAATAGAACTCCAAGAACCTTCATTGCAAACTCGATGAGGTTGTGGAGAACCACCCTCGAAGCCAATGGGAAGCCACTTGCCCAAGTATCCATCAAATGTGGCATATACCAAGGAGATGCACTGTCCCCACCGACTCCGGAACTGGGCCACCATAAGTCACCTCCTCTACATGGATGACATCAAGCTGTACGCCAAGAGTGAGCAAGACATCGACTCGCTGATCCACACCACCAGGATCTACAGCTCGGACATTGGGATGTCATTCGGGCTCGAAAAATGTGGGAGGATGGTCACAAAGAGAGGCAAGGTAATCCACACAGAAGGGGTCTCACTCCCAGAAGGGGCAATAGCAGACATTGAGGACAACTACAAGTACAGTACCTTGGAATACCACAGGTGAACAGCAACCTTGAACAGGCAACAAGGAATGCGGCTACAGCCAAATACCCCCAACGAGTAAGGCAAGACCCAAGAAGCCAGCTCAATGGCAAGAACAAATCCCGGGCAATAAACAGCTACGCCCTGCCAGTGATCAGATACCCTGCGGGAATAGTAAGGTGGCCAAAGGAAGAGATACAGGCCACAGATGTTAAGACACAAAAGCTCCTCACCATGCATGTTTGACCTGCTGAGTGAATGTCTCAGGCAGTGGAGAACAGAGGATGAGATGCTGGATGAGGGACCAACATGGGAGGACAAGCCCTTGCACGGGATGTACCACCGGAAAATAACTGAAGTGGCTGATCTCAACAAATCCTACCAATGGCTTGAAAGGGCTGGGCTGAAGGACAGCACAGAGGCACTCATCCTGGCTGCACAGGAGCAGGCCCTAAGCACCAGAGCCAAAGAGGCCCAGATCTACCACACCAGACAAGACCCAAGGTGTAGACTGTGCAAAGAGGCCCCAGAGACGGTCCAGCACATAACTGCAGGGTGTAAGATGCTGGCAGGGAAAGCATACATGGAACGCCATAACCAAGTGGCTGGCATAGTATACAGGAACATCTGCGCGGAGTATGGACTGGAAACCCCAAGGTCAAAGTGGGAAACACCTCCCAAGGTGGTAGAGAACGAGCGAGCCAAGATCCTGTGGGACTTCCAGATCCAGACTGACAGAATGGTAATGGCGAACCAACCAGACATTGTGGTGGTGGATAAAGAGCAGAGGAAAGCCGTAGTGGTGGATGTGGCAATACCAAGCGATGGCAACATCAGGAAAAAGGAACATGAGAAACTAGAGAAATACCAAGGGCTCAGAGGAGAACTGGAGAAGGCTTGGAAGGTGAAGTCCACAGTGGTGCCTGTGGTGATCGGAGCACTGGGGACCACCCTCAGAGGGTGAGAATAGAGTGTGTATGCCACTCTATTACCACTCTATTCTCACCCTCCGCGGGTGGTCTCATCCACTTTCCAAGCTCGGGTCCTCTACCAGAGGCCAGGGAGGGTTCTGTGCAGTATCCTTGCTGTTCCTAGGACTGCACTTTTCTGGACTGAGATGTCGGATGTTTTTCCAGGGATCTGTTGTAGCCACTCCTCCAGTTTGGGGGTTACTGCCCCCAGTGCTCCGATCACCACAGGCACCACTGTGGCCTTCACCTTCCAAGCCTTTTTCAGATTACACATCACTGCTCCACCTGGTGCATGAAAAGGTGCATAAATGTGCAATTGCAGGTCCTTGGGGGGCGTTAACAAGGCAGCTACGCATTAAGTACATCACAGTGTGGGGTCATGACTGGTGTAGGGGGGCTTGGCGGAATGATATTTAAGTCTTGCTAATCTCATAATGAGATCATCTTGACATCAGCGAAAAATTGCCGCTCCATCTGTACCTGACCAATCTGAACATTAAACATCCTTTTACTTACCTGAATGTCTCCTGAAGCTGTGCATGTGGGTCCGCCATCTACATTCACACCGGTCCCATGACAGAACTTGTATTGACAGCTTTGACAAAACATGCATATCGTATGACCTTGATAAAGTAATCACTAGGGATCATGGTCTGGTGGCTCCAGAAGTGAAACGGTGTTACCAGACGCTGCAAAGCAAAATTGGACAGTCCACATGAAGTGTAAATGGTCCTATATTTCATGTGCAGTGCTATGAACATTTTTTTCTTTTTTTTTTTTTTCTATGGCGCATCAGTTAAGCAAACATTCGATTCAAAATAAATAAGTAGGGATGTACCTTAGGCTGACATATTCATAACTAAACAACTGCTGTACTGTGGTTTAACTGTTAAATTATTATTAATACCAATAATAGTATCAATGTATGTGCACACACTCATACAAACATATTTATATACACATATGCATTGTCATACATAATCTCATAATACTTAATAATACCCATGACATACAACATCACAACTTCCATATTCACATGATCTCATTATTGTTATTGGGAGTGATGAGTACCAGTAATACTAGCAAAGAACTAGTCAATCATATGTGAACCCATGCACTCTCAGATACATTCTCACACCCACACCATTCGCTTGTTCTCATTCATGGGGAGGGTAGGTCTCTGGCCTGCCGCCCATGTGGCCCCAGGCAGGGACCGCAGCACCTCCCAAGCCCCGCCCAACTCCCCCAACCCAGGAGAAGCAGAAGGCAGCGGAAAAGGCACCCCAGAATGCTGTGTTCCTCGGACAGTGTCCCCCCACCCCAAATGTCTATTGTGCAGTTAAAACTGGGTGGTGATCTCTCCACCAGGGCCAGTGGGCAAGGCCACTGCTGGCCTCACCCCAGGCCCCAGTGAAAGAGCCCATCCTCGGCCCTGAATACATGTGTATGAGGCTAGGTATGAGGAACTTTGGGAGACCGCCAGTTCCACGAGGGGCCCAGCAGACAGAGCCATCAAAGTGAAGGCTCTGTCCACTGGCCCCCCGGAGACAGCTTCCAAAGTCCTGGATGAGTGTGTATGACTAATGCAATTAAAACTGCAGAACCACTTTCCCGTAGCCCCAGTCCCTCCTTCAGTAGGACAGCCCTCACAGACCTAAGTGGATTGTTGGTGTGTGGACAGATATAGTTGGGAAGCAAGGCACCAGGGTCCGCAGAGCCAGTTTGCAGACTAGCTCTGCTACCCATCCCACCGCCCCCCACAACCCCCAGCCAGGAAGAGATAAGCGAAACCCAGGAACCGCAGCACTACTGCCCAGACACCACACGCAGCACAGCCAGAACCATCCTCACCCCTCTGTCACACTTGTCATGTATTTTTTTCAACCACGGCAGAGGTTTCACAAGAACTCAACTTCGAAGTTTAAATCAATAGCATACAGGTTTATTACATGATAATATTACATCACATTTCATTCTACATTACACACACTACAGTGTCCTCTTTATCACAACAGATTCTTCACAGACTCCACACCAACCACAGTCAGTCATGAAGGTCTGTGCTCCCACGTCATCCAGCATCTGCTCATGTACGTGCAAATTCAAACATCAGTGTATATCAACGATGCAGCTAAGGGCGGCGCTCCGCCCACACCCTATAGCCGTGTTGGTCAGCGCAGCCCCACAATATTAGGTGGGTGAGGATTGTTGGTGTAGCTGGAATTGGAATATTGGACTCTCCATCAGCTCCTTCGGCTCCATCAACTCCTCCTTCGTCCGTCACGGTTGTACTGGAAGCTGAGGCACTGCACCCTCTGCGTTGTCCTTGGAACCTCATCTGATGCCCTGCCTTTCTGCTAGCGACCCAGTTGGCCCAGCTTGCCTTCACGTTGAACACAGTGTCCCTCTTTTCTGGACCGTTCAGGGCTCCAGCACACTTCTGCTGCACCATCCTCTGTCCCCCTCAGACTGGTGCTCCAGCTGTGAACCTGAGAGCTGATAGCTGAGAGGCAGAACGATCTGCACCATAGTGCAGCATAAACCATCCTACAGAGCTAGGGTTAGGGTTAGGCTGAACAAAACATATAGTTGGCTTTTTGTTCCAGGTCGTCGCTGTAGAAATCAAAAGATCAGAGAATATAAAAACCCACAGTCGTAGCAGGTCATAAGACACACCCTCCTCTGATACTGAAGTAACCTGTGGATGGAGGTTAAGAGTAGGAGAGAAGTTGGTTAGGAAAGAGGTTAGGAAAGAGGTTAGGAAAGAAAATTACTTTAAGCGAGATGTGTATGCTGACACAGTTTCTCCACTGCTGCTCTGTGTAGAGAGAAGGGTTGAAGTTGTTAATGTGAGCTTCCTGTGTACAACAACACACTGAGATGCAGAATGAAAATGGTTAAACCCTCATTATATAAAATCAACAACAATAAACATCATCGATACGTGTCCTGGTCAGTCCGTAGAGCATGTATCAGTCAGTCATGTCACTGTCATGAGCTCAGGGTTTTTGTCGTGCACGTGAGCTAAGAGAGAAACCTCTTGCTCTATGAGAACTATAATTCAGAAAGGCTAGCCTGTGACCTTGTTCTGCTAAATGAGTCAGCAGTGTCACTCAGGGCCCATCGGTGATCCGGAGTTTGATCTTCTTTGTCCTCTTCTTTCCTGCAATGGAACAACACAGCTTTCCTGTGTATATTAATCATCTGTTTCACATAAAAACTTGGTTGATGCATTAAACTAATCCTCACCATAATTTTAGAACCACTTGAATAAATATTTTTCAATCCTGAACTATAAAAAGGTAAATAGAGAGTGTCCAAATTTACAAAAAGGTGTTTAGTATATGTTGCCAATTTGGGTTCTTTTCCTTGGGCCTGCACTTCCAACGTCAGTTACCGTACTTACACAGCCTTAAATTTATTTTAGCCACATACAGACTTTAAGCCCTTCATTTAGAATCTCCCAACGTTGTCTGTCAAAGAGTTAACATTTAAGTCAACATTTAGAGGTCAAAAGGCCATGTCATTTTTTATTTTCCCACAATGAAAGCAAAGCACAGCACACAAATAAAGCAGTTGGTTAGTTATATTTATATACAGCAAATTATACAAGCAAATTCTCTTCTGCCTCTTTCTGCTTATCCCTACACAGATAGTTTTCTCGAAATAGCCGAATCAGAATTTAGAATTTTCCAATTTAACCAACATTTGCCCACACTGCCCCCAACACAGAGAATCGTCATGTAAGAGCTTAAGCGCATCTCACCTGTGGCCACCAGTGACGAGTCGTCTCAGGCTGGGTGCAGTCGGGCACCTGTCAGCTCCAGACCCGGCTGTTTCCTGCCTGCTTGGAGTGACGCCAATTTCTGTCGTGTATTTTCTTCAACCACGGCAGAGGTTTCACAAGAACTCAACTTCGAAGTTTAAATCAATAGCATACAGGTTTATTATATGACAAATTAAAACAATCAGATAATGATTACAAAAGAGTGATAGCAAGAGAGGCAGAGACCAAATTCACCTGCTTGTTCCTCTGCAGAGAGAACTGAGAGGTCGGAAATGATCCGCTGTGTGCTACCAGCGGACCCTTTGCGAAGCACTGTGAAAACCCCAGTCTGAGAAGGCCTGCTTTTAACCACTAACTACGATCATTCCTCATGTCCAAATAAGGACGTGTAGATGTTTACTTCAAAGGGAGAAAGAGCCTACGTGGCTACTAAGAAAAGACCTGGCACTTGGCTGTGTTATCTGTCCAGTTCCCGGCACTTGGCCGTGTTACCTGTCGGCGTGACATTTTAAATGTTTCCTTAGGAACAGCTTGGATAAACATCTAGGATGTCTTCATCTGGCGGCCTGGTGGCTCAGAGGATTGAGCGGTGGTCTGGGAAATAGGAGGTTGCCTGTTAGAACCCAGATGATCCAACCAGGTGTGGCCTTCTGCAAGTCACTTCACAATAGCTCCCAGAGTGCCCCATGTGTGGCTGCTTGCTGCTACTCTTTGTGTGTATTGGTTAAATGCAGAGAAAACAGGGCAACAAGTCTAACTTATCTTAAGACTAGATAAGTCTAACTTCTTCCTACTCAAGCATGTACTAGGTAAATTGAAAGCTGATTAGCATTTTCTTGTATATGTGTGAAATTATGTGTGTTGGTAAATCAACTGCTTCTACATGTTTGAAAGAAAATAAAAAAATAAACTCAGCCTCAAATAGTCAGACTCCAAACTTCATAATGGACAAATGAGCTGTGAGAGGACACAAGGAGCAAGATTGTAGACCTGCACATGGCTGGGACGAGCGAATCCACATTAGGCAAGCAGGTGGTGTGAATAAATCAGCAATGGGAGCAATTATTAAAAAATGGAAGACATATGTTGTGGAAATGTTCCATCCATCCATCCATTTTCATCTGCTTTATCCGGGGCCGGGTCGCGAGGGCAGCAGTCTGAGCAGAGAGTTCCAGACTTCCTTCTCCCTGGACACTTCCTCCAGCTCTCCCGGTGGGACCCCAAGACGTTCCCAGGCCAGCCGAGAGACATAGTCTCTCCAGCGAGTCCTGAGTCTTCCTCGGGGCCTCCTACCGGTGGGACATGCCCGGAACACCTCCCCAGGGAGGCGTCCAGGAGGCATCCAAAACAGATGCCCGAGTCACCTCAACTGGCTCCTCTCGATGTGGAGGAGCAGCGACTCTACTCCGAGCTCCTCCCGGGTGACAGAGCTCCTCACCTTATCTCTAAGGGAGCGCTCAGCCACCCTACGGAGGAAGCTCATTTCAGCCGCTTGTATCCGTGACCTTGCCCTTTCGGTCATCACCCAAAGCTCATAACCATAGGTGAGGGTAGGAACGTAGATTGACCGGTAAATTGAGAGCTTTGCCTTTTGGCTCAGCTCCCTCTTCACCATGATGGCCCGATACACCTACCGCATTACTGCAGCCGCCGCACCGATCCGTCTGTCAATCCCACACTCCTTTCTTCCCTCACTCGTGAACAAGACCCCCAGCAAACCACCTTTTTCCGGTCCAGAACCATGGCCTCAGATTTAGAGGAACTGATTCTCATCCCGGCCGCTTCACACTCAGCTGCAAACCGCACCAGCGGACGCTGGAGGTCCTGGCCCGATGAAGCCAACAAGACAACATCATCTGCAAAAAGCAAAGATGCTATCCTGTGGTCCCCAAACCAGACCCCCTCCGGCCCCTGGCTGCGCCTAGAAATTCTGTCCATAAAAATAATGAACAGAACCGGTGACAAAGGGCGGCCCTGCCGAAGTCCAACATGCACCGGAACAGGTCTGACTTATTGCTGGCAATGCAAACCAAGCTCCTGCTCCGGTTGTACAGAGACCAAACAGCCCTTAGCAAAGAGCCCTGGACTCCATACTCCCGGAGCACCCCCCACAGGATGTCACGAGGGACGCGGTCAAATGCCTTCTCCAGATCCACAAAACACATGTAGACTGGTTGGGCAAACTCCCACAAACCCTTAAGCACCCTGCTGAGGGTATAAAGCTGGTCCAGCGTTCCACAACCAGGCCGAAAACCACTTTGTTCCTCCTGTATCTGAGGTTTGAGGAAATCTTCTTATAAATAAATCAACCGGAGATCATCAGTGTGAAACCAAGTCAAAGTTTACTCTCATGTCGACACGGAGTGGATCACAATTACATGACATCTAAGACGTAAGGCACATCTCACTATGTACAAAAGATCCACTGAAGGACTGAGGACACAAGACCTGTATTTATATCCTGTTACTAACCCCCACATTAGCTGTTGACTAGTCTTAGATATACATGAGTCCAGTTAGCCCCCCTTTACTTCCTTTAAAGGTCCATGCACACGCTTTTTTCATGCTCCACATTGCTAAAGAATTGGACCTTGATGTCTCAGTAAGGTGTCTGTAACTTTTCATGCCAAAAAGCGCTGTAGATCGCCCACACGGCCCGTCTGAAAGTGTGTTTTAAGCTCTCGTCCACAACGCTCTATTTTCGGAGTATATCGGAAGCTAAACTGATCGCCACACCCCTTTGAGGAAGCGCATAGCCGTGATCCGCCGCGGAATTCAAACGTCACGGTCACTGAATCCAACGGCGAATCTGGCTCCCTCGTCCTCGTAGTGGAGTTCAACCATATGTTTGATCCAAAATCTGACTCTGAAGTCGAATGGGAGGCTGTTGAAGTGGTTACACTTGACTGGCGCAAGGTACGTCTAACTGGCAGTTTCACGTTTAATTTAATGTATTGATTTATATAATACGCAACTTGATTAGCTGCTAACGCTAAAAATAATGGTTGCAAATTAGCAGCCTGAATTAATACAACAGAATATTCATAACACGACTACAGCTTGTTTGGGAGCATTGCTTGATAAACTAATGTAAACTCAATTTTACATGTTTTCTTCTTTCTCGTTCTGCTGTTGTGTGAAAATAATTTTTCTATAATGGGATCTTCAGCTGCAGCTTATATTTTGCCGTATTTGTCTGTAATTAAGTGCCAATGTAGGAACAGTGAATGCCTACAGAGGCATGGTGCGACAGCAACTATTGCTTTCAAGATATTGCATGTGGGGGCGGCCCGGTGGTGCGGTGGGTAGCACTGTCGCCTCACAGCAAGAAGGTTCTGGGTTCGATTCCCGGGGGCGGCCCTGGTGCCTCTCTGTGTGGAGTTTGTACGTTCTCCCCGTGTTTGCGTGGGTTCTCTCCGGGTTCTCCGGCTTCCTCCCACAGTCCAAAGACGTGCATTAGGTTGATTGGTGTGAGTGTGTGAATGAATGGTTGTCTGTCTATGTGTTGCCCTGCGATGGACTGGCGACCTGTCCAGGGTGTACCCTGCCTCTCGCCCGTAGCCAGCTGGGATAGGCTCCAGCACCCCCGTGACCCCGCACTAGGGAGTAAGCGGTTCAGAAAATGGATGGATGGATGGATATTGCATGTGTTTATTACTTTTATTAATAAATTAAAATTTTGATAAATCTTACCTCAAGACGCTTGAACCAGTTGCCAAACCTACTGTCATGTATGGTTTATGATCCAGGACTGGAGCCAGTATGATTGAATGTGGATTCATTTCAGAACACATTTAATATACAGTATATCAGACAATTACACATGCATGGAATAAATCAGTATCTCAGAAATTCATAAAAAAACTTTAGAACATTTTACTATTTACAGATTAATCATAATGTACCTGGGAACTTGTCAGACTTGGGGCAGGCGGCGGACCCACATGCACAGCACAGAGGCAAGGTGACGATTAACACAGGTTTTATTTTAGAAAACAGAGTCAGACGGTCCAGGTCATACACAACGCTTGGCAGGGAATTACCAAAGGGAGCAGGCAGTTTCCAGTCCAGTAAACAAGCGAGGTTCGTTACACGGGCAGGCTCGGCAAAGGTACAGGCAGGGATAAGACAAACTCACGGTCAGATGTTCGGTCCAGGTTCTTTTCACAGGCGACGGTACAAACAAGGATCAGGCAGGATACACGGTCAAGGTAATCAGGGTCAAACACGAGGGAACTAGACACGACACGGTGGAACGAAGTGTGGAACTAAAGAAACTCGAAACTCATGAAACTCGACAATCTGGCAACTGGAGTCTGTGAGTGGTGGGACTATATACTGGTACAGATTACTGATTGGTAGCAGGTGTGGATACTGGGAACCGGAGAGTGACGACTGGGTGAACAGGAAGTTAACAAAATAAAACAGGAAGTAGTGTGACAACAGGACATGGCGTGAAACATGACAGACAACAGGACATGGCGTGAAACATGACAGTACCCCCCCCCCATGGCGCCTTCCACGGCGCCCACGGAAGCCCCCCCCCCCAAACCAGGGCGGGCGGAGGGTGGTCCCAGGAGGAGGGACCGAACCCCTACCCCCTGCCGCCAGGAACCGATGCTGATGCAGCCGGAGCCGAGCCGCCAGGAACCGATGCAGGTGCGGCCGGAGCCGGGCCGCCAGGAACCGATGCAGGTGCAGCGGGAGCTGCGACGGGCGCGACCCCCTCCTGGAGGTCCGCCGGGACTGCAGCTGGCGCGACCTCCTCCTGGAGGTGCGCGGGGACTGCAGCTGGCGCGACCTCCTCCTGGAGGTGCGCGGGGACTGCAGCTGGCGCCGTCTCCTCCTGGAGGTGCGCGGGCGCTGCGGCTCCGAGGGTGACAGGGACTGGAACGACCTTTCTCGGGTCGACAGGAACAGGGACTGGAACGACCACTACAGGGCCGACAGGAACGGGGACTGGAACGACAGCTACAGGGCCGACAGGAACGGGGACTGGAACGACCGCTACAGGGCCGACAGGAACGAGGACTGGAACGACCGCTACAGGGCCGACAGGAACGGGGACTGGAACGACCGCTACAGGGCCGACAGGAACAGGGACTGGAGCGACCTCTACTTGGTCGACAGGGACAGGAACGCCCTCAACTTGGCCGACAGGGACAGGAACGCCCTCAACTTGGCCGACAGGGACAGGAACGCCCTCAACTTGGCCGACAGGGACAGGAACGCCCTCAACTTGGCCGACAGGGACAGGAACGCCCTCAACTTGGCCGACAGGGACAGGAACGCCCTCAACTTGGCCGACAGGGACAGGAACGCCCTCAACTTGGCCGACAGGAACAGGAACGGCCGCAACATGGCCGACAGGAACAGGAACGGCCGCAACATGGCCGACAGGAACAGGAACGGCCTCAACATGGCCGACAGGAACAGGAACGGCCTCAACATGGCCGACAGGAACTGGAACGGCCTCAACATGGCCGACAGGAACTGGAACGGCCTCAACATGACCGACAGGAACAGGAACGGCCTCAACATGGCCGACAGGAACAGGAACGGCCTCAACAAGGCCGACAGGAACAGGAACGGCCTCAACATGGCCGACAGGAACACCCTCATGGCCGACAGGAACAGGAACGGCCGCAACATGGCCGACAGGAACAGGAACGGCCGCAACATGGCCGACAGGAACAGGAACGGCCGCAACATGGCCGACAGGGACAGGAACGGCCGCAACATGGCCGACAGGGACTGGAACGGACGCAACATGGCCGACAGGGACTGGAACGGCCGCAACATGGCCGACAGGGACTGGAACAGGAACAGGAACGGCGTCCTTACTAGAGCCGGCGGCGCTGCTCTCAGGCTCCTCACAGGAGCCGGCGGCGCTGCCCTCAGGCTCCTCACAGGAGCCGGCAGGGACTGAAACGGCGTCCTTACTGGAGCCGACGGGGACAGGAACGACCCCTAACGGGTCGACAGGAACTGGGACGGCGTCCCCTCCGGAGCCGGCATGACTGCTTACAGCTGCCGAGCTCGACGGAGGAGACGTCGGGCCTGATTGGGTGGAACTAACAGTCGTCAGACGGACGGTGCCCTCTGACTGGGACAAGGACTGAGCATGACTGGACTGGACTGGGACGTGACTCGACTGGACTGGAACGTGACTCGACTGGACTGGAACGTGGGCTAGACTCGACTGGACCTGAGCGTGACCGGACTGAACGGGGGCCTGGACGTGACTCAACTGAACTGGGATCTGGACTGGGCTTGGCTGGACTGGGCTCGGCTGGACTGGGACCTGGACTGGGCTCGACTGGACTAGGCTTGACTGGACTGGGATCTGGACTGGGCTCGACTGGACTGGGCTCGACTGGACTGGGCTCGACTGGACTGGGCCCGACTGGACTGGGCCCGACTGGACTGGGCCCGACTGGAGCGGGGCTAGAGCCCGGACTGGGCTCGACTGGGCTGGAACCTGAACTGGGCTCGACTGGACTGGGCTCGACTGGACTGGGCTCGACTGGACTGGGCTCGACTGGACTGAGACCTGGGCTGGGCTCGACTGGACTGGGCTCGACTGGACTGGGCTCGACTGGACTGAGACCTGGACTGGACTCGACTGGGCTGAAGCCTGGACGTGACAGGGCTGCACTAGAGCATGAGCGTGGCGAGGCTGAACGGCGACTGGAGCCTGAGCGGAGCATGGCTGAACTGGGGACTGGGCAAAACACGGCTGACCTGGGGACTGGGCAAAACACGGCTGAACTGGGGACTGGGCAAAACACGGCTGAGCTGGGGACTGGGCAAAACACGGCTGAACTGGGGACTGGGCAAAACACGACTGAGCTGGAGACTGAGCAAAACACGACTGAGCTGGAGACTGGGCAAAACACGACTGAGCTGGAGACTGGGCAAAACACGACTGAGCTGGAGACTGGGCAAAACACGACTGAGCTGGAGACTGGGCAAAACACGACTGAGCTGGAGACTGGGCAAAACACGACTGAGCTGGAGACTGGGCAAAACACGACTGAGCTGGAGACTGGGCAAAACACGACTGAGCTGGAGACTGGGCAAAACACGACTGAGCTGGAGACTGGGCAAAACACGACTGAGCTGGAGACTGGGCAAAACACGACTGAGCTGGAGACTGGGCAAAACACGACTGAGCTGGAGACTGAAAAGCTCGCGTCTTGACCGGAGACTGAGCAGCTCGCGGCTGGGCTGGAGACGGGGGACCGCATGAGTGCAGGAAATCCTCCCAGCGGGGCAAACATGGAGCTGGGCAGGTCGGTGCAGACACGACGGTCCGACGGGGCGGGGAGGAGGAAACCGAAACCATCTGCGGTGCGACCGGCGCTGGCGTGGTGCGGAGCGCGTCGCTGAGCTCATCGAATCTTGTGCACAATCGCTCATAGAGGCGATGAACACTGGGACGCTCTAACACGCTGTCCTCGTCCTCCAGCGTCAAAATCACCACCTCCACGGCGCTGCGCTGGTTTTTCGGATCGAGCGCCCTTCGGTAATCCTCCGCGAGGATTTTAAAATAAACGCGTAGGTCGCTGGGTAGCTCGGCGCAGGTAAACTCCATAATTCCTCGGGAGAATAACACTCGCCGTCAAAAAAAAAGAAACCAAGAAAAAACAGTCACTGACCTGACCGGAGGCTGAGTGCTGGCTGGGTCCAAGTTTGGCCAGATTGTTCTGTCAGACTTGGGGCAGGCGGTGGACCCACATGCACAGCACAGAGGCAAGGTGACGATTAACACAGGTTTTATTTTAGAAAACAGAGTCAGACGGTCCAGGTCATACACAACGCTTGGCAGGGAATTACCAAAGGGAGCAGGCAGTTTCCAGTCCAGTAAACAAGCGAGGTTCGTTACACGGGCAGGCTCGGCAAAGGTACAGGCAGGGATAAGACAAACTCACGGTCAGATGTTCGGTCCAGGTTCTTTTCACAGGCGACGGTACAAACAAGGATCAGGCAGGATACACGGTCAAGGTAATCAGGGTCAAACACAAGGGAACTAGACACGACACGGTGGAACGAAGTGTGGAACTAAAGAAACTCGAAACTCATGAAACTCGACAATCTGGCAACTGGAGTCTGTGAGTGGTGGGACTATATACTGGTACAGATTACTGATTGGTAGCAGGTGTGGATACTGGGAACCGGAGAGCGACGACTGGGTGAACAGGAAGTTAACAAAATAAAACAGGAAGTAGTGTGACAACAGGACATGGCGTGAAACATGACAGAACTCTGGTTTACAAACATAGTTTTTTCTAAATATATATTGACCTAATCTTTTTTTAATTGCTTTTAGTAAAGTGTATGATATATCAAGTGCTAATATATAACTAATAGAAAGTTATTATATGTAGTTATGTAGTTATTGTTTTTTCAGTACTATGTCTGTGTGTATCTCAAGTTGTTGCAGGTATCTAGCCTAGAAGTCCTGTCAGCTGGTGCTGGGGACTTCTAGGGCGAAGAGTCCAAGTCATCCCACCTTCCCTGGTCTGGATCAGGGCAGTGTTTCCTGAGGGACAAGGCACCTACAGTATGTTGGTTTTTTTGGCAATACCTCAATAAAAGCTGAACTATTATAAAACATTTGTCTGTTTTCCCTCATTAGGTATATACATACAAAAATAGTTCTGTGAAACAGCAATAGTCAAAGCCAACTTTGTTTTTAACCAATGCACCAGCACTATAATGCTGGATAGGTTACCGTCACAGTTCAATTTGCAGACCACAAAATAAACGGGTAGAATTAATAGTTATGTTGAAAGCATAGTTTCTGGAGTGGAACAGGTACATGTCACAAACCGACGATGGAGGAAGGACCCAAATGCACAGCGTTGACTTGAGTATGATAAGAAGGTTTATTAGCAAGGTCAGGCAGGCAGAGGTCATACACGGTGGAGTAGCAATCAGGATCCGACAAGGAGCAGGCAGAGACGTGGTCAAGGTACAGGCAGAGGTCAACTTACAGTACAGGACAGTCATAGGCTAGGCAAGAGCAGGGTCGAGGACAAAGCATGGTCAGGAACACAAGGCAAGAGATCAAGGGATGCTGGAATGCTAGTGAGAAATCAACGTAGACAATCTGGCAGGGAACTATGGCTAGAGGTGGAGCTTCAATACTTCATTGCTAATGACTGATGAGATGCAGGTGATGATAACAACAGGAAGTAAAGCTGGGTAGACTGGGTGTGGACTAAACAGTAAATGATAACAAAATAAAACCGGACATGACTAGACAAACGTAACTAAGAAACATGAATCGTGACAGAACCCCCCCGTCTAGGGCGGATTCCTAGACGGCCCAGGGAGGAACAAGGTAATGTGTGCATATTCTACCCACAGTAACTGTTGGCTCCAGGGTGACGGATTGGTGGAGGCAAGGAGACGGAGACCGGTTTCCAGCTGCTGGTTCATGCGCTCTGTCTGACCATTGGCTTCGGGGTCGTAACCTGAGGTGAGGCTTACTTGAGCTCCAAGTAACTCGCAGAATTCTTTCCAAAAAGGGGACACGAACTGGAGCCCTCAGTCTGAAACGAAGCTCCGGAGGAACGAAGAGCCGATTTGGTGGGCAGGACAGAGGCACCGGAAGACCTCGAGTCGCCTCCTGGACACGGTTCTCAATGGACCAGGTTACGGCCCCAACAAGACAGGAAGCTTGCAGGATTGTGGTGGGTTCTGACATCTCCGGCTCAGACTTATGCACTCTTGACAGTGCATCCGGTTTACCGTTTCTGGATCCAGGGCGATATGAAAGATGAAAATTGAACCGGGCAAAGAACAAGGCCCAACGGGCTTGACGGGAATTAAGACGTTTAGCAGTAGTGATGTACTCAAGGTTTTTATGATCAGTAAATACTTGAAAAGGCTGCTCAGCTCCCTCCAACCAGTGGCGCCACTCCTCCAAGGCCACTTTGACCGCTTACAACTCCTTGTTTCCAATGACGTAGTTCTGCTCCGCTGCAGATAGTTTCCTGGAGAGAAACGCACAAGGATGCAAGCGCCCACCTTGAGGAGCCCGCTGGGAGAGAACTGCTCCGACCCCAGAGTCCGAGGCATCCACCTCCACCATGAACTGACGGCTAGGATCAGGCATGCGCAGGACAGGAGCCGTGGTGAAGGCAGTCTTGAGTTGCTGGAAGGCAGTCTCAGCTTCAGGCGACCACTGGAAAGAGACTTAAGACGAGGTTAGGTTATGGAGCTAAATCTATGGATGAACCGGCGATAGAAATTGGCGAAGCCTAAGAACCGCTGGACATCTCGGCGGCACTGAGGTTGCAGCCAGTCGGCGACGGCCTGCGTCTTGGCTGGATCCATCTGGATGCCTTCAGAGGTAATTATGAATCCCAAAAAAGAGATGGTGGTGGCGTGAAACTCGCACTTCTCGGCTTTGACGAATAGGCTGTGTTCATAGAGCCTCTTTAAGACTTGACGGACATGATTCCGGTGTTCTTCTTCGGTGCGCGAAAAAAACAAAATATCGTCGAGGTACACAAGGGCAAAGATGTTGATCATGGGGCTCAATATGTCGTTAAGCATAGCCTGGAAAATCGCGGGGGCGTTGGTGAGACCAGGAGCTCAAAAGCTGAGGAGAGCAGAGGAAGAGGATAAGAGTCTCGGACTGTGATGGCGTTGAGTCCACGGTAGTCGATGCAGGGACGCAGAGAGCCATCTTTCTTTGACACGAAAAAGAATCCTGCGCCGGCTGGGGACGATGATGGGCAGATGATTCCGGTGGCTAAGGATTGGTAAATGTACTTAAACATGGCCTTTCGTTCTGGAGCTGAGAGAGAGAATAACCTTCCCGTGGGGGGTTTGGTACCTGGGCTAAACGTTGGCACGCCCAGACGCTTGACCAGGCATCCATGAGGCTAGCATCGGCACCGGAATCCACCAAAACTTCCTGCTGAATAGACTGGGTCCCCACGGAGAATGTGGCTACGGGTAATGGCCTGACGGAGGATTTGCACAGTGTAGATTGGCTCACCACTAACCTGCGACGAGGTGCGTTCAGGGTGACTGGGTGATTCTAGACTCGAGGACGCCATTAGCTTGGAGCGTCGCGATGGGTTAGTGCGCTCCTCCTCACGGCGCTCCTTGATGCTAGTCCATAACCGACGATCCACCTTGATGGCCAGGGCTATTAACTCGTCTAGGTCGACTGGGGTCTCGGTGGCTGCTAGACTGTCTTTAACTTGACGGGACAGACCTTTGATGAATACGTCACTCAGAGCGGTGGAGTCCCTACCTGCCTCCAACTAATAGAAATGTAGTTATTGTTCTTTTCAGTACTATGTGTGTATCTCAAGTTGTTGCAGGTATCTAGCCTATGAGTCTTGTTAGCTGCTGCTGTGGACTTCTAGGGCGAAGGGTCCAAGTCATCCTACCTTCCCTGGTCTAGATCAGGGCAGTGTTTCCTGAGGGACAAGGCACCTATGTTGGACTTAGACCACCTGTGAAATACCTAAATTATTGTTTTTTTGGCAATACCTCAATAAAAGCTGAAATATTATAAAACATTTGTCTGTTTTCCCTCATTAGGTATATACATACAAAAATAGTTCAGTGAAACAGCAATAGTCAAAGCCAACTTTATTTTTAACCAATGCACCAGCACTATAATGCTGGATAAGTTACCGTCACAGTTCAATTTGCAGACCACAAAATGAACGGGTAGGATTCATAGTTATGTTGAAAGCATAGTTTCTGGATTGGAACAGGTACAGTCATGAGCAGTTGGCTGGGGAGATGTGAGGATCTTTTTTGTCTTCACGTGTTGGAAGACATCGGAAGCAGTGCAGCTGCTGTACAGATGGAGGATGCAGCTGTTTTTCTTGACACCACTCTAGAAGGTATAAAGAATAGAATAGCAGATAGAATAGCAGATTAATGAAATGACCAGTATTGCCTATGTATCTCACAACCTTTACAGATCTAACTACCTCTAATAAATAGAGGTAGTTAGATCAGTTTTAATGGTGTTTGGAGCAAACACGTTTTCAACTTATTTTATAGTGCTGGTTTGTTAAATCTTAGCATGACATTAATGACCTCCTTTCTGTCAGGTTGCTCAAATTCTGCTCAGATGGCAGGTGGGACAGGGATGTTTACAAGGTCCTCCATTGAACAACCTGAGTCCAGCAGGACTTTATTGAAATGGTCTCCATCACATTTTCCACATAATCTGCACCATAACACTAGAGTTACAAATTACCCGTCAACAGACTAAAATATCAAAATAAGTTAACCAACTACATACAGAGTATATACATAGACACTAATATAGATCAGATTATAAATACCACAACTACTGAAATGTGAAATGCAAAATCTCTGTCAAATAAAACTGCATATTGGCCAACAAATGATTATACTGCTGTTAAATGTACATACCTTTGCTCCTGAGGTGAGCAACAACTCTTCTACAAGGTAGCCGTGTGTCCACAGGCTGCAGTGTCGTCAGTTTGAGAAGCAACCTCCTCCCGTTTCGGTAGCTGGCATGCGTCAGCCTGTATAAAAAAAACAAACGACAGGCTCGGTAGTAATTAGAAAACACAGCTGACTCTCACGCTAGCCGCTAACTCTAGCCGCTAACTCTAGCCGCTAACGCTGCGCTACCATCGCGCTAGCAGCTACAATGTGAGCTGAGTGAATGACCTCAGTACCATATATCACACAATTCGAATCGGACAAATGCTGGAGAGGCTTGGACTCATCCAAATTGCGTGTCAGCACCTTGCAACACTGTCTCTCTCTGTCGCTGTAGCTGTTAGATTAGCAATTAGCATTCCTTACACAGGAGGGAAGCTACATTATAAAGAAGAAGAGAAACTTCTGGAGTACATACATTAAATAGGAATCAAGCATGTACTTACGTTTGGGGAAGCAGCAGGTGGATGACGTTTTGAGAAACAGGATGTTCTTCAACCTGAGTGACTTCTTCTTCTTTTGTCTTTTATATGGTGGGTGGCATTAGCGCCACCTCCTATGGTAGACTGCACAGTGAGGGACTTCTTCTTTTGTCAAAGCTGGTTCTGTGATAGGTCAAAGCGAATGCAGACGTATACAGTCCGCCAAATTTGAAACGATGCGAAGCGAACCGGATTGGATAAATTCTCAAAAATGTGAAATAAGTAGGGGGCGTACTTCTTTTTTTTTTTTTTGTTTTGTCCAGCAGTTTAGCAAGCAGCATATCTTATGCTGAATGCCATATTGTGATGGACAGCTTTGCTTTAACAAGAGGAGTATATATATATAATATATGTCATGAACCTGGGCTGTTTCTGTGTTTTCTGGTTTGTCATGTTCATTTCCTGTTACTTCCTGTTTCCCGGTCTTGGTTCCTGTATGCTTCAGTTTGGTTCACTTAGTCATGTGTTTACTTCCTGTTTTATTTTCATGCACTTCCGGTTCTGTCCTGTCATGCTTAGTTTACCTTTGTGGCTCGTTATGTGATCACCAGCTGTGTTCCATCAATAATCACCTCCCTGCATTTAAGCACCTGCACATCCCTTTGTTCTCTGTCAGTTAGTCTTTGTCGAGCACCCGGTTTGTCTGTCTCCCAGCCAACTCAAAGTAAGTCGACGGGTTTGACCTGTGCCTGTTTTTTGACTCTGTTTGCCTTGTCCTTGCCTGTACCTCTGCTTGAACCCTGAGTTTCCTGGTTCTGACAATTGCCTGCCCGACTCCTGTTTTGCCTGCCGTCTTTATGCCAAATAAACCTGGCTCATTCTCAGTTTGTCTCCCGAGCTGTGCGTTTGGGTCCTTCATCCCTGTCTGCTCACGGTGAGCCCCGACAATATATACTCTTCTTGATTTATGGTTTATTTAATGTTTTATTTACCTAATCCAAAATATGTGTGATGTTGCTGTGTTGGTGGACAGGTTAAGTTTCTGCTTTAGGGTGTGTATGCGGGCGGGGGGGTTAAGGGGTGCAACCAGCTGCTGAAACCAAGCAAATCTGTTAAGTAAACAATCGGAGCAAAATAAATAAGAAGCAGGGATGTACCTTAGTTATGAATGTGTTAGCCTAAACAACTGTTGTACTGTGGTTTACCTTGGAGATTAATACTAATACCAATAATAGTGTTAAGGTGTGTGCACATACTCATACAAACATATACATATCATATACATACATACAGTCAGGACCATAATTATTGGGACAGAGACACATTTCTTCTAATTTTGTTTCTGTACATTACCACAGTGAATTTTAAATGAAACAACTCAGATGCCATTGAAGTGCAGACTTTCAGCTTTAATTCCATTGGTTGAACAAAAAGATTGCATAAAAATGTGAAAAACTAAAGCATTTATTAAACACAATCCCTTCATTTTATGGGCTCGTAAGTAATTGGACAAATGAAATAACTGAAAATAAAATGGTCATTACTAATATTTGGTTGAAAATCCTTTGTTGGCAATGACAGCCTGAAGTCTTGAACTCATGGACATCACGAGATGCTGGGTTTTCTCCTTCTGAATGCTCTGCCAGGCCTTTACTGCAGCGGCTTTCAGTTGCTGTTTGTTTGTGGGCCTTTCTGTCTGCAGTTTAGTCTTCAACAAGTGAAATGCATGCTCAATAGGGTTAAGATCAGGTGACGGACTTGGCCATTCAAGCATATTCCACTTTTTTGCTTTAATAAACTCCTGAGTTGCTTTGGCTGTATGTTTGGGTCGTTGTCCATCTGTATTATGAAACGCCGCCCAATCAGTTTGACTGCATTCACCTGGATCTGCGCAGACAGTATGTCTCTGAACACCTCAGAATTCATTCGGCTGCTTCTGTCCTGTGTCACGTCATCAATAAACACTAGTGTCCCAGTGCCACTAGCAGCCATGCACGCCCAGGCCATCACACTGCCTCCACAGTGTTTTACTGATGATGTAGTGTGCTTTGGATCATGAGCTTCTCCACGCCTTCTCCATACTTTTCTCTTGCCATCATTCTGGTAGAGGTTGATTTTGGTTTCATCTGTCCAAAGAATGTTTTTCCAGAACTGTGCTGGCTTTTTTAGATGCTTTTTAGCAAAGTCCAATCTGGCCTTCCTATTCTTGAGGCTTATGAGTGGCTTGCACCTTGCAGTGTACCCTCTGTATCTACTTTCATGCAGTCTTCTCTTTATGGTAGACTTGGATATTGATACGCCTATCTCCTGGAGAGTGTTGTTCACTTGGTTGGCTGTTGTAATTGGGTTCCTCTTCACCATGGAAATGATTCTGCGATCATCCACCACTGTTGTCTTCCGTGGACGTCCAGGTCTAAGTTCACCAGTGCTTTCTTTCTTTCTCAGGATGTACCACACTGTTGATTTTGCCACTCCTAATACTGTAGCAATTTCTTGCATGTTTTTTTTGTTTTATCAGCTTAATGATGGCTCGTTTCACCTGCATGGAGAGCTCCTTTGACTGCATGTTGTCTAATCACAGCAAAATCTTCAAAATGCAAACACGAGTTCTCTAATCAACTCCAGGCCTTTTATCTGCTTCACTCATAATGACATAACAAAGGGAATTGTCCACACCTGCCCATGCAATAGCATGGAAGTCAATTGTCCACCACACCACAAATTCCATATTCACACATTATTGATATTGGTAGTGATAAGTATCAATAATACTTACAGTTGGATTTGGAAAGTGTCCCACTACAAGGTTAGTAAGGCTGTAGCTTGATATTATTCACCCAAAGGGTGAGGCAGACGTTGGTGTATGAACAATGCCACTTGTGGAAGCCAGGGTGATGTGAGGGGCTCGGCCACTACGCCCATTCCAACAAGCAGAGGAAAGAATCCTAGCAGCCAGGGAGCCCACACACCTTCAGTTCCAGGAGGGCAGGTGTTGCGACCCAAGCCGCCCACACTGAGCCCCCCAGGCAGAGCTGCAGCAGCCACAGAGACAGCACCCGAGGTCAGAGTGGGCCACCGTGGGTCAACGCTGTCCGCCCCATGAGAGCCCGGGGCGAACACTCCCCCCAATGGGAGGGTCGGCCTGAAAGAGTGGAGCCCGAGGACCCACGGTCCGTAGGGAGCCGCCAGGAGATGCCCCCGCGCCCAGAGTGGGACCCGCCCCCAGTCCACCACCCCCACACGAGCGGAGCAGGGCCTACCCCATCAGCCCAACCTCATCCCCTGGCACCACACCGGCCTGCAGCACAAGGCCAGCAATTGGTGGGGGTCAGCAGAAAAGAGACCACCCAGGCAGACGATCATTGTACCCCAGGCGGAAAACCGGACCCCCCACACTCCAACCGCACCACACGCATACAAACTCACACAAACACAGGCGCATACACCCCACCCACATGTACAACACACATCATCACATCAACACACACACACACACACACACACACACCCACACACACACACACACACACACTATAACTCTCTCACAACAAACTAGTCAATCATACGTGAACCAATGCACTCTCAGATACATTCTCGCTCCCACACCATTCGCTTGATCACATTCGTGGGGAGGGTAGGTCACCGGCCTGCTGTCCATGTGGCCCCAGGCAGGGACCGCAGCTCCTCCCGAGCCCCGCCCAACCCCCCCCAACCCTGCAACCCAGCTTGGACGTGAGTGTGTGGAATTAAAGTGCACTGAAGGTGGGTGACACCTCCAGGAGCACGACCGCTGGCTGACGGTGTGTCCCCGGACAGTGCACCCCCTCACCCCAAATGTCTTTTTGCAGTTAAAACTGGGTGGTGATCTCTCCACCAGGGCTAGTGGGCGAGGCCACAACTGGCCTCAGCCCCAGGCCCCAGTGAAAGAGCCCACCCCCGGCCCTAAATGTATGTGTATGTGGCTAAGTATGAGGAACTTTGGGAGATAGCCAATTCTCTGAGGGGTCCAGCAAACAGAGCCATCAATGGGAAGGCTCCGTCTACTGGCCCCCCCGTAAGGAGCCCCCAGATTCCTGGACAAATGTGTATGGCTAATGCAATTAAAACTGCAGAGCGTCCCACTTGGAAGGGACGGAACCACTTCCCGGTAGCCCCGGTCCCTCCATCAGTAGGATGCCCCTTGCAGACCTAAGTGGATGAATGTGGAGAAATGTAGTTGGGAAGCAGAGCACCAGGGTCCGCAGAGCCAGGTTCCCGACTGGCTCTGCTACCCACACCCCCGCCGCAGGGGACCCATGCGGCCAGCCCAGAGTCCACCAGTCCCGTTGTCCTGGTTCCTTAGGTAGGCAGGCACCCCCAACCACCAGTCACCCCCCCACCACTGTGCCAGACATGACGCAGTACCCGAGCCCCACGCATCCTTACCTGGAAATGGAATCAATCAGAGTATAGTTTTGGTCATTGATTTGATGAAGCAGACAATGTGTCTAAGGTGGTATAATCTAACAAGCTGTTCAGGTACTGAGTAATGCTTAATTTCTTTTTAGTTTTCCAGTTCATGAGGATGATTTTCTTTGCGACACAGAGGGCAGAAAGAAGTGTGTGTGATGAGTTTGTCTCTAGATCAAGCCCACTTAGATCTCCTAGAAGACAAAGTGCAGGGGCTGCTGGGATTGGACAGCCTAACTGGGTTGACAGGTGTTCACATACTCTTTGCCAAAATTGCTGCACAGGTGAGCATGACCAGAATGCATGTAGGAATCTATCTGCTGTGTTATCTCTACAGTGAGGGCAAATATTTGAGTTTGTAAGACCCATTTGGAACATCCTTTGTCCTGTATAGTGAGTTCTATGAAGAATTTTGTATTGTATTAGTTGTAAATTTGTATTTTTTGTCATTCTGAATAAATTAGAACATATATTCCAGAACGTGTAATTAGTGGTGATATTGAGATCAGCTTCCCATTTACAGATCGGAAGGCTCACTGTCTGGTCTACATTGCAAATCAAGATATAGATTTTGGATACTGTCCTTTTCCCTGATATATCAATAAATCGCTCTATTACTGGTGGTGGTTGCATGTGGATGGGAGTATTCTTACTTTTTGCATTAAGTATTGACTTTAGTTGTTGGTATTCTAAGAAATTGGGCCTAGTGATTTCATAGTGGGACACTAGTTCTTCAAAAGAGGTAAACTTGTCTCTTGTAAAAACATGTTTCAGATGTGTTATCACTTTGATAGGCCAAGTTGGAAAGTGTATTGCCTTTTTGTTTTGTGTGATGTCTGGATTGTTCCAGAGAGGTGTGTTTTGGCAAAGAGTAAGCGAAGACCCATTAATTTTAAGAAAATCCCACCAGGCTGTCAGAGATGCTTTTATGCTAATGCTCTGGTAACAACTATGATGTTTGATTTTGGTGCTGATAAAGGGCAGGGGGCGTACTTCTAACACACCAGGAGTGTCTTAACGTGACCCAGGGTGTCAAATAAACGTACCAGAATACCCAAAAAGTGAATTTTGCATGTGCAGGCACCTAACAATGTTCCCGTGGTCACTACAGTGAAACCCCCACCATTTGATAACCAAATGCTTGATGATCCCCCCAGGAACAACCCTCAGCCAGAGGCACAGCATGACAACACAAAATTTCCCACATTCCTCCCTTTTTGACACTGTGTCAAACATACAAACAAGGGAAATTATTGTCAACATTTGAAGTTATTGTCCATTTACTGTCTGTCTCTCCTTTAAGTCCTTGATATTCTATTGGTGCTCGTCCACATTCAGAGAGGGAAAATGGTTTCCCTACTCACAGAAGATTCCCTAAACCTGTTCTGTTTAAGGAGTTTCCGATGTTGCTTTTCTGTTAATTCCATCTTTGTTGTCCTTCGTTTTTTTTTAATGTTGATTTGTTTCCCACTCTGTAGACATTTAAGCAGTTGAAGTTTATGTTCCACTGAATCTTCCACAGTCAACAATTCTGCCCTAGCAGAAGCATCGTTGATGACGCTTTTATCAATTTTCTAGTCATCTGTGGTCCAAAACAGTAGGTCAGGTCAGCTCCTGCTTTGAGGGGGACAATCGTTAAGGGAAGCTTAAAAGTATACAACTGTAACAAGAAAACTAAAAGTAGTTACACCCTGTACATAAATGACATCATCAATGACAAAGCAGTAGCAGCTAATGCTGATAAAAGTTAGTTAGATGTTAGTGTTAGTGTTAGTAAGTGTTAGTGTTAGAAAAATAGAAATAGAAGAACAGTTTCTTACAGTGTGAAACAGGAAACATTTCATAAAATTAAAAACATGTTCAAAGTAAAAGCAAAAACTGTTCTAAAAGCTATTGTGGAATAGTCTCAGTAACCATGTTGTTATTGTAGTATAAGCAGAAAATATCATGGGTTTCACTGTGAGGTCTTACTATGGCTCCTATGACAATTATACAAGACAGAATCATTTTAGATCTTTGCTTGTGAAAATAATAAAACAGTAGCTGATGCATTTTTAAGGAATTTGAATCAAATGAACATCAATAAACAATAGACTCCTGTTTAGTTCAAAACCAATTATTTTATAGGATCTAATCATTCACCTTTTCAAACCTTAGCTTTGGAGGTTACAGCTGTTAAATAGTTCCTGGTAAATAGTACCTTGAGACTCTTATTTATTTTTATGTTTTTGACTGATTGATAATGTGGCTTCTTATATTTGCATTTGTGTCATTGGTCACAAATTTTAAGATTTAATTTAATTTGAATGTATTTTTAATCCAGTTTTGATTGTTATCTAGAGACCAACACTATCATTCTCAGAAGAAATTGTCATGGTTAACATCAATAATATTCAGTGTTTTTTAACTCTTAATATTGGATGAGAAATCAGAACCACTTTCAAAAAACAAAAATCACAAGCAAATATTTAGACCTCCTCCCTTTTGATACATGGATTTAACCCATAAGTCAATTGTGCTAAAAAGAAAAGAGATGTTAGCATGTGCACCTGGATTAACCCAGGTTCACACTTCATTAACACCTGATTTCACAAAGATGATATGGATTGAAAATGACAAGAACAGAAATGATTGTATACTGTGGTCCCTCAAACATCTGGATAAAGCATCCCATTAGAAAAATTCATTTTACAGCAGATAATCTAAAGTTAAAACAAACAAAAGCATGTAAAACAATCGAAAGATGCCCAAACAAGCAAAAACAAAGCTACCGGTATATACTGTATGTACACTGAATTCATTAAGCACCTTCTATAACTCTTAGGAAGAAACATCTGTTTGTTAAATGAGACTTCCATAGAGCATGATTAGGTTATATAAATGAAACAAAATAAAATTAAGTCTGTGTTGCAGTCAGACGTCCAAGTCAAAAAGTCATGTATAGTCACAAAAAATAATCCCATGTAAATTGTTATATGGGAGAGATCTCTTCAAAATCGCAAATCCATGGACAGTAATACACTTCTAAAACTACAATTAAGATATTGCTTAGTGATTCTATTAAATGTTTTGTTTGTAAATTTAGCATCTCCAATAATCCAATATTTCTAGGAAAACATAATAGAATAGAATCAATCATTTTGTAAACCTTCCGGAGGAAATAATCAGGCCACATAACACAAATTAACCCTTTAAAGTTATAGCAAATCCCAATACCGTGAGTCAGAGATAACATGAATACGCTAGATTCACATTCAGTTTGTAATCGCTGATAAAGCGCCAGGACTGGGTGAAAACAGCTCCATATGGTTCTAAAGTAATTAACCCTTTGGTGTAAGGACAGAAAAGGTAGTTTTGAGGTGTCAAACAATGGCACCTTGGCTCAGAGACTCAAGTAAAATCCATTTAGATGTTATCTGTTTCAGTAAACATCCACATCAACCAGTATCTGGTCATAATTACTATCCCGTTTTATCATTATCCTTATTACATTATCATCACTCAGGGATGGAAATGCACTATAGAAAAACTTGGTTATTCATCTTTTTTTATCAATCTGACATGTATGCTCTCCCTATAAAATCTTTTTAAAAATTCAATCAATCCTACTGATTTCTTTTCAAAAACTTGTGGAGAATAAATAAATAGTCTGGATATAAAAACTACTCATTCTAAATTTACTGTTGAAATTTAGTATTGATTTGAGACATCCTAATAATTTATGCCTTCTGTATATGTTTCTATGTTCATGGCTGTGTCTTCTCTATACTCTGACCTGTCGTCCTCTGCTGTCTCTGTGGTTTAGCTGATTTTGATGAAATCCTTGGGTCTGGATCAAACTGGATCTGGTTCTTCTTGATTAGAACAGTCACATTATGATTCTGACCGCTCTGTCAGCGCTGTTGTCTTCATTCTTTTTCAAGGACCTAACACGGGCTGGTGTTCCATCACCTTCAGTCCTTTGAAGAGTCAGCAGCTGTTCTTCATCTCCCAGTCACCAACACCTTCCCGTCTTCTCTCTTGAGCATTTGTTGCATCTTCTCTTTTGTTCTGATTCTGGTGCCTGTAATCAACAAACACCTACTGGAGGAAAATCCTTTTTTTCCTGGAAGGAGCAGTTAGTGAGAGTCTGTGTCCTGCACAGAGGTCTGAGAGTGTCCTTTCTTCCCCACTGTGGGTCTTCTGCTGCTGTAGAGATTACGTCTTCTTGATGGATCAAAGCTCCTCACACAGAGACAGCAAGGTACAGATCCCTGATTCCTCCCCTACTTGCTAATTTATCCCCATTGTTCACTTTCACAAGACTTTCTTTCTCAAAAAAATTTTAGAGTTTCATATGTTCTTAACTTCCCCTACATTCTTCTTCCTTTTTAACAACTTCCTATTCTCCAGCTTCAACCTTTTGCTAAATGAGTGACACAGACTACATAATAAAATGTTATTTCTTTCTATAGTTTACCTGGTGCCAAAGTTGAACATCCTCGCCCAGTTTTCCATTGTTTGCAGCCTCTTAATCAGAGCCTGTAAGAATTAAATAGTCATTTCTTTGGTTTTGTTCCAAGACTCACTTGGGGAGATGCTTAGACTTTAACTGGATTTTTTTTCAAACACACAAGTCTCCACTCATTCTAATCTTCCCATACCACAGCATGGTTAGACATTAGCATTCACACAATTACCTTATAATGATTCTGTTTCAGCCAGGTTGTTTGTACGACACATTCGTTCAGAGCAACGTACCCTGTGGTGTGTTTCTTTTACTCCAGTGGGACATCCATAGATCTACTATCTCCATAATTCAGTATTTAATTATTAGTTATCTTATATAACAGTTATAATTAATCTATACTTAAAATCCAAATAACAAAAAACAGACAAGCTACATCTGACACAAAGTGACATATAACACACAAGATGAGCTTAAAGTGGTTCACAATCTTGCTTAAATTTTTACTGGTACGGTGGTTGCCCTCATGGCTTCACAAATTCTTTGTAATCCTACCAGTGATCAATCAGTTACCGTTCTGTTTGTTTTTGTTTTTTCTTCACACTGGCGTCTGCTACGCACACAGTTCTTCACAGACTAATGGGCTCTCAGTAACCATCAAGGTATTACAGAATTTAAAACACATCACGTGACTTAACCAATACAAAGCGCTACAACACCCAAAGTCTTACCGTAAACAGAGATGATTCATAACGCTGTACTCAAACTGAATGGAGCGTCCGCTGTCCGCCACCCGGACCCAGCATCAGGCGGGATTCCAGCCCTCCATTTGTTGGAGCGGAATTTTCCCTGAATCTCCTATGAGATTCCCACCGGTGGTTTACCTTCAGTCTGGGCCAGGCGTCGATCAACGGAACGTCCATCCCACTTCTGACACCAAAATGTTGTGGAAATCTTCTTATAAAGAAATCAACCGGAGATCATCAGTGTGATAAACCATCTCAAAGTTTACTCTCATGTCGACATGGAGTGGATCACAATTACATAACATCTAAGACATAAGGCACATCTTACTATGTACAAAGTATCCACTGAAGGACTGAGGACACAAGACCTGTATTTATATCCTGTTACTAACCCCCACACGAGCTATTGACTAGTCTTTGATATACATGAGTGCAGTTAGCCCCCCTTTACTTCCACTAACAATGTTCCCGTGGTCACTACAGTAAAACCCCCACCATTTGATAACCAAATGCTTGATGACCCCCCAGGAACAACCCTCAGCCAGCGGCACAGCATGACAACACAAACTTTCCCACACATACAAGCTATTTGATAATCTCCCTTGATCCTCTGGGATTGCCTGCCTCTGCTCGAAGGGTTTTTTTCCCCTGTGGTGCTGCCCTTGCTTGGGTGACGCGCTGCCTGCCCTAGTGGTCTGACACCCTCTGGTTGTGGGTGTGACAGAAGAGGGTGGTTTTGGCTGCAGTGCTTGTGATGTCCCAGGTAGTCTGGCTTGCCTTTTTTCTTGCTGGGGGGTGGCGGGGGATGGTGGAATGGGTAGGAGGACTTGTCGAGAACCTGGCTGGATCCCGGTGCCCTCCCAACTACATTATTCCACACTTATCCATTTAGGTCTGTGAGGTGCGTCCCACTGGAGGGACTGGGGGGGCTACTTGGAAGTGGTCTCCCCTACTGTTATGGGGGGTCTGTTCTCTGCTCAGGGTGCATGGATCCGCTGCCTGGGTGGTCTCTTCAGTCGATGTGGGGTACAGTCAGGGTTGGGCCCTGCGTTGCTCTTGTGGGATTGGCGGACTGGGGATGGGCACAAACAAAACTTTGCATGTTTCATTATAGTTGCTGATTAAAAGATATACAGCTATACAAACAGTGTTGCCTTGTAGGATGTAACTGATAAGGAGTCGTACAGTTAAAACACAAGAGGAAATCTACATCATAATAAGGGCTTCTGTTTATTATATTCAAATATAAGAGAGACACATGAGAAACCACGATCCCTGTCTTTTTATAACCTTTATTAGTTTTGGTTAGGCAAGATTAAAAGCAGGGGGTCCAGCTTCCTCAGATCAGTCTGGTAAATTCTGACTTTGAATTTAAAATAAAGTAGAACAAGAATACATTTGTTTTGAATGTCCTTTGGTTTTTTATTATTTTAGTGGTAAGGTTTATTCAATTTAATTTAAAATTAGTGCTAAAATTTTGCTTTAACTTATTATATTAAGCAACGGATTTTTGGTTAAATCAGTTAGGTAATTAGTGCACTAAATGTAAAGTTTTAGAGTGGTCTAGCTGATAAATTGATGCTAATAAAAATTTTGAGTTAAATTAACTCATATTAACATTTTGGTGTTTTTTTGGAGGGGGGGAAACATGTCACCCTTATTATACACACTTCATATATCCACACTTAAATTATAGTGACATCTGATTTGACCAATGTAGCAGATTCAAATTAATAATCTAATATTTATATAAAGCACTAATATTCCCCGAAACATGAGCACCAGGTCTTTTTGCTGAACCAAGCATTAATTAATCTAGTAAAACATCAGATATCAATGTAATGAGAATTAAGATTAATAATAATAAGTCTTCCATTGATAAAAATAATGATAAAGTCTTAAATAAGTCCAAATAAGTCTCTAAAGTCATGAATCCTTTCACAGTTCAGTGACCTCTGTCTGAGTCTGAAGAACAATGCACACAAAACCAGATTCCTTTTAACGTTTTATTAATCTAATACTACTGTCATGATCCGGTTCTAGTTCCTCTTTTATTTTGAAAGGACTTAGTTTGTCATCCATGTTGTCATGTTTTGGTTCCAGTTTTCATTTCCTGTTTTATTTTTGTAGTACTCCCGGTTTCTGTTCTCATTGTCAGTTCTAGTCTTACTTCCGGTTTTCATTACACACACCTGTCTTAGTTTAATCATCACTCTTGGGTATTTAACAACCACCAGTTACCACAGCCAGTCACCAGATCGTTGCGTTCAGATACCACTCTGACTGTCTGACCACAATTTTGTCTACTCCCTGTCTGTATGTACCTTTGCAGAGCTCACCTGTGCACCGAATCCTTGCCTGTTTCTGGGCCCGATTATTGCCTGCTCCTGTTGTGCCGTAGACTGTGAGCTTTTCGTGTATGACCTATTTTGCCCTGACTACGTGGAGAATAAAAAACCTGCTTGTTAATTCATCAGTGTGTCTGCACTGTGCATGTGGGTCAGAAATCCGCCGAAGACTGACAACTACAGGGTACGTAAATGAAATAATATGAAAATATTCACATAAACAAAACAAATGAGCAATGAATGAATGTGTGTGTGGTGAAACAATCAACTTTATATGAAACATAAAATTAATGGCATATGAACATATAAGAAAAAAAACGATAACTAATGAATTTATAAAGTTCAATTTTAGCGCTTTGTGAAACACCAGAATTCTCAGAGGACTAGTGTTAGAAAAATATTGCATTTAATCATTGAAACATCCATCCATCCATCCATCCATCCATCCATCCATCCATCCATCCATTTTCCAAGCCGCTTATTTCCATATGCGGGGTCGCGGGGGTGCTGGAGCCTATCCCAGCTGGCTACGGGCGAGAGGCAGGGTTCACCCTGGACGGGTCCCCAGTCCATCGCAGGGGAACACAGAGACATACAACCATTCTCACACACACTCACACCTACGGGCAATGGAGAGAGGCCAATCAACCTAATGCAAATCTTTGGACTGTGGGAGGAAGCCGGAGAACCCGGAGAGAACCCACGCAAACATGGGGAGAACGCGCAAACTGCATTGAAACATATTTTGCAGATTTATTCAAACCCTGTTATCTGTCCTTGTCAAGAACAGGGAGTACCTGCTGTAGCATCTTTGTCCTTGATGCTTGCCCTGTGCAGAGAATATCCCCCTTGAATCCCATGCACCGCCCCAAGGTATATAAGTAAGCTGTACTCTTTTCTTTTTTTGAGTGAGAGAAAGTTGCCTTTGCTGTAAACTGCTCACTCCTGCGCAAGTAAAAATCCTAAAAGGTCTCAACTGTTTGTCTCTCCTTTATTTAAGGTATAACTACACAAGGGGATTCATTTTTTCCTCAACAATTAGAAATGTTTGTCTTGCCTTAGTTTGCAGCTGTAGGCTGCTTTGCAGCCAGATGTTACCAGTTTGGATGAGTGAGAAATGCCGCCTTGGTCCAGGACCCAAGAGTTCTGGGCTAGGGTTGTTCATCATGCTAGCGATGACGGCTCAGGTCAGTGTGGGGTCAGCCGGCAGGCTTTGGTTAAATTGTTAGAGTCACAGGTGTTTCAGTGAGAAACTGAGCAACTAATCGGTTCAAAACAGAAAAAACTTGTTGGAATTAAATTGATCTAATTAAAACCAAAAATAGCGAGTAAAATAGGAACTGTTGATTATAGTTCAGTATTGTTGGAGTTTCTTGGTGACTTCTAAATTGGACAAAATCACTACTTGTTCGTATTTCTAAGTTCAACTTAAGTTAACAAAATTTAAGAATAAAGGAGAATAAAAAAAAGTAATGTGACTTTGGGGCGGAGAATGAGTTCAGCCAGTGATGGGGAGCCTTCTGCCTCTCCAGCTTGCGGTATTAAACTATTTAAATTTGGACTAATTCTGAATTTGAGCCAAATGCCAAATTTAATCAAACTAAAAAGTTCTCAGAAATCGAACGCTAGACCTTCTTGCCAGGAGGTAACAGTGCTACCCACTGTGCCACCTTGACACAGACTGGAGTGCTGCGAGGTAATGATGTCAGGTCCCAATGTACAATGAAAAAAAAACAGCACTCATAAACTATGAGTAAATTTACTTTATGTGTCTTATGTCCAGACGCTGGTGACCTCGTGGGCAAAAGACAGTGACCTTGTATTCTCTGCTTCTGCTTCGGGCAGAGATCTAACTAGTCATTCCTCCAACCCGGGCATCCGAACGAGCTGAGATGTTACTCATCAGTCCCTCAATCCGGGTCACCCTCTGATGCAAATGATTTGAACGAGCTGAGATGCTTCTTGTCAGTCTATATATCCGGGCCAACCTCTGGTGTAATTCTGTCAGCCAAGTAACCATGGCCCCCAGGGGTGTTTGTTACTCCACGGCAGGTGGACAATGAGCCTGCCGCAGATTTTCCAATCTTATCTCCGATAAAGCAGGGCACCACCAAAGCCAATTATGATTAGCTCTGTTATCAAAGTCCAAAATATGAATAGATCCTCCACATCCTCGATGGACAGTGGCTCCAGACACACAGGGCAACAGGTATTCCAAGCGTCTCGCATGTAACCAGAGGCAGGGGTCCCAGAGGGGCAGAGTGGTTTTCCCGGAGATTCTTTTCTTTGTGAGAAAACTTTACCCAATGCGCTAAGTGACCAGTTGATTTGTTTCTTTTTTAAAAAAATAGTTATTCAAGAATAGCAGATCATGGTGCACAGAAGAGACAGGTCAAGGACACTGCAAGCAAAGTAGAGTGGGAGCAGTGAGAAAACACGTCTGCACTCCTCAAGAGGCGGAATTAAACCGATGTTACAAGTTACATGTTATAACGCTGGTTTCATACCAAGGGAAGATGGCAGAGGAGCTTGATCTATAGCAGGTTGGTTCCAAGTGACCTTCTTTATCCTTGAGTGTTGTGTAAGTAAGGCCAAGATTTTCTGGATAATGTATTTTCTGTGAAACACACATGAGGCTTGTACATGTATTTGTCCCCTCAATTTCTTGGTTCACAACTTGTCAAGTTCTACCCCTTTATGTACTTTCAAACCACAAGGTGGCAGAAAAGTGATTGATGATGGAGGTATTGATGTTTAAACCATTTAATAAACCATGTCTTTTTACATATCTTACTGTGTGATATAAAGAGCTTTGTTACCTAAAATACTGTAGCACTATAGTTGCATTTTAAGGAAATTAAATCCATTTTGTTTATGCAATAAGTGACACAGTGTAGTATATAAGACCTATTTTGACAGTTTCTTGGTTGACAGCTACTTTATTAATGACCCAATCTGCCACGTGGAAATGCATTTGGTCACATTTGACATACAGCTCAGATTTTTTCATTTAACTATTTCATAGCACATACAGTCTTTGGGATTTACACAGCAAGGGAAGCCACACAACATCTGAAGCAAACCGAGGGCTCTTGTAAAATTTAACAAACATAAACTATACTACTACTATAATACTTTCTATAAACATGGAAATATCTACAACAACACAAAGACTAATGTGCTGAATTAAAATACATGTGACCTTTGACCTTACTTAAGGCAGTCCAGTGAGCAGGCACTCGATCTGGATTCAAAGCAACTACTTGTTATTTTTGAAATAAAAAGAAACTAGAAAAAAATAGAAAACATTCTGGAAATGGAAAGCAGATGCTGATGTTCAGGGAGCACTTGCTCACACAGCACAGCCAGACTGAAATGTTGTTTAAGCTTGAGGAGGCAGGTTTTAAACGATGAAAGAAAACAGTTCCTGCCTCATGGTGGTAGGAGGTGTCATGTAGTGCCATTTCACAACAAAGTTATCTCAAGGCACTTTACAAGAGGGTTCAGACCTTAAACAACTAAACCCAACAAATCACATACAAAGCGATCTTTTAAATGTAGCCACTGTTGGGGGACCTCATCTGTATAATCTGTTATTAACAGAATTATTATTAGGGTCCCACATGCTCAAACAAAGGAGGTACTGCGGCCTGCATGTAATGTCTTCATCCTGATAGTAGTGAGTGGAAACAAAGAGATTTCAAATCAGGCGCCAGGCTGGGGACCCATACCTGGCTCCCCCGCTGAGACGTCTGAACACCCCGCTGACATCCAACTCCCGCTGACACAAGCGACAAACGGAGGATGAACTTGGACGCCAGCCATCCTGATTGGACCAAACAATAGGACGGGCGTGACCGAAAACATGGTTATAAAAGCTGCCGTGACCAAAGACTCGTCCCTTGTTCTCCGACCCTGGTCTCTTCCCCTTGTCTTCTCGACCTCGAGTCCGCTGCAGACCTTTTCTCTCGCAGTTGCCTCCGTCCACCTGGAGCCTCCACCGCAGCCAGCAGCTGAACCAACGTGGGCATTGTCACAGAGAACAGGCCTGATCGCCCATCTATTTCGAGCCACCCGGCAGGAAACCGCCAGCTTAAATTGTCACGCACTGCCGCCTCAGCTGATCACAACGCAATCACCGCGGTGCACACCTGGACCGGACCGCAACAGCGCACGCACGCACACACGCAACGCCAGATCTTCCCATCAGGATTGAGCAGTAAAGCAGAGGCATTCTTTTAAATCTGAGCAGAGTAGAACTCAGTAATCAGTAATTGTTTTATTGTTATGTTGTCTTCTTTTCCTGTTGCTAAACACGGGATCTGATCACTGTGTATTTCCGCGATCACGTGACTGTAACACTGTTTTAGATCTGCGTGAATCTAAGAGGTGCACATTGAAGTGCTGTAATCTGTGATTTTGCACCCCTTTTATCTCAGGTAACGCGCATACACATACAGTACGTCCAGACGAACACACCATAAGATTAAGTTGTGACTTGCTGAGTTATCCAAGATAGTGTTGACACAGAGTTTATATTAATTGTTTAATAAAGTGTTCCTAATTTAATTGGTCTGTGATTATTTGTATATGGTTCTGTAGCACTGGTAAATTGAGTCAGCTATGGTACAGAGTTCACCCTTCAACTAACTTAAATACAATTGAGACTGTATTGGCTATTCCAAATTAGTTATTGGTCTCTGGAAACAGGGTGGTGCCCCGTAAATTAATTAACTATTAATTCAGTTAATAATTATTAATTAATAATAATTGTAATAATACTATGATAATAATAATACTAATAAGTGTTTCACTTACTAAACTATAGACCTTTGTCATATAGTTATATATATATATTTAAGCTAATAACAAAGATTTGTGAAACTAAATTACAAACATAATAGGTAACTCCACTCAGGAGCTAAAAGTCAAATTATTATAATTTGTGCTCCTCGCATATCCCCAACATAATTGGTGCAAACCTGTGAGGTTAATCTAACTCAGCCCTTTCTGAGACTAGGTGGTGTTGCTAATTCATTTGGCACTACCACAACCCTCACACTGCCCCAACACCACATACAGGTATATTAATCTATTTATAATAGTAGTTTAGTTTAATTTAAATGTAATTATAATTTGAAGGATGACAGATATTGTTAGTTCATATGATAAAGAAAAAAGGTAGAGAATTTGCCAATATTGGAGCAGTATGAAGAGGTCACTGTAAAAAACAGATTTCAATTCAGCACTGAGCCTCATTATTTCATTCTATCTCTTACACACACATCTTCCTGCTGCTGAATCCAAATGAAGAGGAATTGGCTGCACAACAAAGAACCGTCTTATTCCTAGTGATGAGGCCTTGCCAAGCAGGATGCACCTTTTGTACTGAGACCTTTCATGTGTTTCGTGTTGAACATGAAACATGTGTTGAACATGAATGAGCTGCTGCACCTGTGAAGGCAGTAGTAGAAGCAAGCCTCCGTTATGAAGAAGGCATCACCAAGTGCTCAAACTCAGTGTCTGATTTTCACATTCCCATTTTTAGTGGTATAAGAGACAGTAGCATTATTGTCCTAGAGTCAGAAAATCAAAGATGTATAGGCCACAGTATGTAAATTATTAACTTGGATTTATGTACTACCCTTAAACACATTACATTATTGTATATAATAAACTTTATTATATTTTTAGCTCTGCACTGGGAAATGCCATCAATCATTGGATAGAGCTGTAGGCTTGCTCAAGTTGGTAACCTTAGCTGAGGAGATGCAAATTAATTTGTCACCTTTTGCTTACATGATCACAACTGTTGTTCCCTCTCTGGTTCATTTCAACTGAGCAGGCACAAGAACTCTGGTAACCAGCCTGTTAACAAGAACCGTGTCACTGCTACACAACACAGGGAGACATGCTATAGCTTAGTAGAAAGCTTAAGCCCATGGGATTTAGATTCAACTAGCACACAAAGGTTCCCCATAATGTACAGTAAATTCATTTTTTACTCACATCATCTTAGCCCCTCAATCCTTGCCACGTTCCTCCTGGGCAGGTTGTCAGTCCATCACAGAGCTACATACAGACACACGGGGCAGTTTAGATATTTAGACAAGCAGGTAACCTAGTTGGAGGAAAACCCAGGCAAGGAACGTGCATCTTTTTTTTTTTTTTTTTTTTTTTTAATTTGTTCTGTCCAGCAGTTTAGCAAGCCGCATATATTACGCTGAATGCCATATTGTGACAGCTTTGCTTTAACAAGAAGAGTATATATAGAATATATATACAATAACCAGCTGCTGAAACCAAGCAAATCTGTTAAGTAAACAATCGGAGCAAAAAAAAAAAAAGAAGCAGGGATGTACCTTAGGCTAACACATTCATAACTAAACAACTTTTGTACTGTGGTTTACCTTGGAGATTAATACTAATACCAATAATAGTGCTAAGGTATGTGCACATACTCATACAAACATATACATATAATATACATACATACATATGTGCATTATTATACATATCCCATACTACTTAATAAAAGTCATGACATACAACACCACAAATTCCATATTCACACATTATTGATATTGGTAATAAGGTGATATTGGTGATAAGTATCAATAACACTTGAAGTTGGATTTGGAAAGTGTCCCACTACAAGGTTAGTAAGGCTGTAGCTTAATATTATTCCCCCAAAGGGTGAGGCAGACGTTGGTGCATGAACAATGCCACTTGTGGAAGCCAGGGTGATGTGAGGGGCTCAGCCACTACGCCCATCCAGCAAGCAGAGGAAGGAATCCCAGCAGCCAGGGAGCCCACACACTTTCAGTTCCAGGAGGGCAGGTGTTGCGACCCAAGCCGCCCACACAGAGCCCCCCAGGCAGAGCTGCAGCAGCCACAGAGACAGCACCCGAGGCCAGAGTGGGCCATCGGGGGTCAACGCTGTCTGCCCCATGAGAGCCCGGGGCAAACACTCCCCCTGGCGGGAGGGTCGGCCTGAAAGAGTAGAGCCCGAGGACCCACGGTCCGTAGGGAGCCCGCCAGAAGATGCCCCCGCGCCCAGAGTGGGGCCCGCCCCCAGTCCACCACCCCCACACGAGCGGAGCGGGGCCGACCCCATCGGCCCGACCTCATCCCCTGGCGCCACAGCGGCCTGCAGCACAAGGCCAGCAATTGGTGGGGGTCAGCAGAAAAGAGACCACCCAGGCAGACGATCATCGTACCCCGGGCGGAAAACCGGACCCCCCACACTTCAACCGCACCACACGCATACCAACTCACACAAACACAGACGCATACACCCACCCACATGTGCAACACACATCATCACATCAACACACACACACACACACACACACACACACACACACACACACACACACACACACACACACACACACACACACACCATAAACTCTCTCACAACAAACTAGTCAATCATACGTGAACCAATGCACTCTCAGATACATTCTCGCACCCACACCATTCGCTTGATCACATTCGTGGTGAGGGTAGGTCTCCGGCCTGCCGTCCATGTGGCCCCAGGCAGGGACCGCAGCTCCTCCCAAGCCCCGCCCAACCCTCCCAACCCGTAAGAGGCAGAGGTCAGCAGAAAAGGTACCCCAGAACCCTGCAACCCAGCTTGGACGTGAGTGTGTGGAACTAAAGTGCACTGAAGGTGGGTGACACCTCCAGGAGCGCAACCGCTGGCTGACGGTGTGTCCCCCGGACAGTGCCCCCCCTCGCCCTAAATGTCTTTTTGCAGTTAAAACTGGGTGGTGATCTATCCACCAGGGCCAGTGGGCGAGGCCACAACTGGCCTCAGCCCCAGGCCCCAGTGAAGGAGCCCACCCCCGGCCCTAAATGTATGTGTATGTGGCTAAGTATGAGGAACTTTGGGAGATAGCCAATCCTCCGAGGGGTCCAGCAGACAGAGCCATCAATGGGAAGGCTCCGTCTACTGGCCCCCCCGGAAGGAGCCCCCAGATTCCTGGACAAGTGTGTATGGCTAATGCAATTAAAACTGCAGAGCATCCCACTTGGAAGGGACGGAACCACTTCCCAGTAGCCCCGGTCCCTCCATCAGCAGGACGCCCCTTGCAGACCTAAGTGGATGAATGCGGAGAAATGTAGTTGGGAAGCAGAGCACCTGGGTCCGCAGAGCCAGGTTCCCGACTGGCTCTGCTACCCATCCCACCACCCCCCACAACCCCCAGCCAGGAAGGGACAGCGGAGACCCAGGGACCGCAGTACTTCTGCCCAGGCGCCACACGCAGCACAGCCAGAGCCATCCTCACCCTTCTTTCACACTTACCCATTCTCTCGCTCAAGTATGCCCATGCTCGCCCCGTGTAGTGCTACACTCAAACCCACACACATACTCTGCGGTTGTGCATTGAGGGCCAGCCTCCGCCCAGGGCCCAATGAAGGTTGTGACCTGAGTAGTCCGCCAACCCCCCCTGCAACAGGCCCGAGCAGTCACCAGAGGGCGTCAGGCCGCTAGGGCAGGCAGCGCCCCACCCGAGCAGGGGCAGCGCGCCAGGGGAGAGACAACCCTCCGGGCACAGGCAGGCACCCCCAGAGGGAGTCCCCCGGACGCAGGTCACCCAGGTCTCCACTCCCAGGTCTGCCCCCGCATACCGGCAGGGAGGCCCGCCTCCGGCTCCCCGGAGACAGGCACACGCCAACCCTCAAAATGGCCCTACTCCGGCACAGGACCGCCGGTCCCTGCAGCCACCACACCCCCGCAGCAGGGGACCCATGCGGCCAGCCCAGAGTCTACCAACCCATTGTCCTGGTTCCTTAGGCAGGCAGGCATCCCCAACCACCAGTCACCCCACCACCACTGTGCCAGACACGACGCAGTACCCGAGCCCCACGCATCCCAACCTGGAAATGGAATCAATCAGAGTATAGTTTTGGGCATTGATTTGATAAAGCAGACAATGTGTCTAAGGTGGTATAATCTAACAAGCTGTTCATGTACTGAGTAATGCGTAATTTTTTTTTTAGTTTTCCAGTTCATGAGGATGATTTTCTTTGCGACACAGAGGGCAGAAAGAAGTGTGTGTGATGAGTTTGTCTCTAGATCAAGCCCACTTAGATCTCCTAGAAGACAAAGTGCAGGGGCTGCTGGGATTGGACAGCCTAACTGGGTTGACAGGTGTTCACATACTCTTTGCCAAAATTGCTGCACAGGTAAACATGACCAGAATGCATGTAGGAATCTATCTGCTGTGTTATCTCTACAGTGAGGGCAAATATTTGAGTTTGTGAGACCCATTTGGAACATCCTTTGTCCTGTATAGTGAGTTCTATGAAGAATTTTGTATTGTATTAGTTGTAAATTTGTATTTTTTGTCATTCTGAATAAATTAGAACATATATTATTCCAGAACGTGTAATTAGTGGTGATATTGAGATCAGCTTCCCATTTACAGATCGGAAGGCTCACTGTCTGGTCTACATTGCAAATCAAGATATAGATTTTGGATACTGTCCTTTTCCCTGATATATCAATAAATCATAAAGCATGTGGATGGGAGTATTCTTACTTTTTGCATTAAGTATTGACTTTAGTTGTTGGTATTCTAAGAAATTGGCACTAGTGATTTCATAGTGGGACACTAGTTCTTCAAAAGAGATAAACTTGTCTCTTGTAAAAACATGTTTCAGATGTGTTATCCCTTTGGTATGCCAAGTAGGAAAGTGTATTGCCTTTTTGTTTTGTGTGATGTCTGGATTGTTCCAGAGAGGTGTGTTTTGGCAAAGAGTAAGCGAAGACCCATTAATTTTAAGAAAATCCCACCAGGCTTGCAGAGATGCTTTTATGCTAATGTTCTGGTAACAACTATGATGTTTGATTTTGGTGCTGATAAAGGGCAGATCTGCAACTTTAATATTTCCACAAAATGTTTGTTCAATGTCTATCCAGGAGGAGTCTCCTGGATAGACCATTGTGGATTTGTGGACATGGTTCAGTCTATTGGCAAGAAAATAGTGCTGGAAGTTAGGTAGTTCTAGGCCGCCGCAGCATCTGGATTTTTGAAGAGTTTTTAAACTAATTCGTGGTGGCTTGGTTTTCCACAAAAACTGTGAGATGTAGGAGTCTAATGTCTTAAACCACGCCTGGGCTGGCTGAGTTGGAATCATTGAGAGTATGTAATTAATTTTTGGCAGGATCATCATTTTTATGGTGGCAATTCTTCCCATAAGTGAAATGGGTAGAGACTGCCATCTTTTGAGGTTGGCTTCTATTTGTTTTAATAATGGATTGTAGTTTAGATCAATAAGCTCTGATAGCCTAGACGACAATTCAATACCCAAGTATTTAATGTTCCCTGAATGGAGTGTGGTAGAAGAGATGTTAGTCACCTTAAGGTTAAGTGGTAGCACTATAGATTTGGTACAGTTAGAAGAGTACTCTGAAAGTCCTGAGAATTCATCTATGAGGCTGATAGTTGTAGGAAGAGACGTCTGTGGCTCCAGGAGAAACAGTAACACATCGTCAGCATATAAACTTATTTTATGATTTACTGATTTGGTCGATATTCCAGTAATTCCTTCATGCTGTCTTATTGCTGCGGCTAGAGGTTCAATAAATATTGCAAATAGTGATGGGGAAAGTGGGCAGCCCTGTCTTGTCCCTCTATGCAGATTAAACCTTGGTGAGATCTGGTTGTTTGTTCTGACTGCAGCGTTTGCTGAGTTGTATAATATTTGGATCCAATCTATGAATGTTTCCCCAATGCCGAATTTGTGCAGAGTGGCTAAAAGAAACTTCCAGTTTACTCTATCGAAAGCTTTTTCTGCATCTAAGGAGACGATGGCTGACTCTAGTTTATGGATGGTGACATAATCAATTAAATTAATTAGTCTGTTCATATTGTTTGTTCACTGTCTACCTTTAATGAAGCCTGTTTGATCAGAGTGAATTATATATGGAGTGATTTTTTCTAATCTTCTAGCAAGTGCTTTACACACTATTTTTAGATCAACATTTATTAGTGAAATTGGTCTATAACTCGATGGGAGTGTAGGGTCTTTTGCTGGTTTTTGGAGCAGGCTTATGAAGGCAGAATTCATATTTGTGGGTATTGAATGTTGTTGTTTAATTTCAGCTACCATTTATTGGGCATCTCCTGCAGAGCTTCATGTAGTTCTGCCAAAGATAACAATGAGTTTAGAGTTGTGGATTGTTTTTCCTTTAGCTTTGGCAGTTCTAGTTTATTCAGAAACGCCTCTATGGCTGAGGTGGATGGATCTATTTGGGACGTATATAACTCTTGGTAAGTTTTTAAAGGTATCATTTATTTCATGGGGATCACGAGTAATATTGCCTTCCTTATTAGTTATTGAATGGATGATTTGTTTCTCTTTATTATTTTTTAATTGGTTAGCTAGAAATTTACCACATTTGTTAGCATGGTCAAAGTTCTCCCAGCGTAATTGGTCTATCTGAAACTGAGTTTTGCAATCAATTATATTTTTTAATTTCAGCTTTAGATTCTTTAGGTCTTCTAGGATTCTATCATTGGTTGGAGAGGCAGCATATTTAATCTCTAGAGATTTTATTTTTTGCTCTAATTCTAATTCAAGTAACATGTCCTTTTTTTTCTTGTGTGATGAATATGAAATAATTCTACCGCGCATAACTGCCTTCCCAGTCTCCCAAAGAACACAGGGTGACATTTCCGGTGTATCGTTGATTTCTATAAAGGTTTTCCATTCTCTGCTGACATAACTGATAAAGTCTTGATCATTGAGTAATGATGTATTAAACCTCCAAGTCCTGGTTGATGGTGTGGCTGTCTCAATCAATGAAATGGACATTGGTGCACGATCACTGATTGTGATAGAGTGAATATTGGTGTCAGAGACATCTTGTAAGACTGAGTTATTTACTAAAATATAATCTATACGGGAGTGAGAGTGGTGACCTGGCGAGAAAAAGGTATATTCCCTGGATGTAGGATGAAGAGAACGTGCATCTTTGAATCAAACAATTGCACCACTAAGCATAGTATATTACTTAGTGTGTCAAGTTTAATTAAAAAAATCAATCTACAGATATACAGAGGTCACAAACAAACATTTTCTAACAGATTTTTAACATAGACACAACATGGAATGGAGGGAGAGGTCTGAAGAGATGCCAAAACAGGCATTCGGTAATCTAAGATAACCTAGCTAAATTTGCTCTGCTATACGAGCCCTGTTGATGTTTTTTGTGCTTTTACCAACCTGTACCCAACTGTACCAACTCACTCTCTAACAAGGAAGAAACCTCCAGCAGAACCAGGCTGAATGTGAGAAGAACAACTATTGGAGAAAAAGAGACAAGGTTAGTTAAACATGGAACAATGTCTTTTAAGATAAGAAGGAGCTTTATCATTAAGTGCTTTGTAGTTGAGTAGGTGAATTTTAAATTATATCCTACATTTTACAGGCAACCAGTGGAGAGATGCTAATGTTGGAGAAATGTGATCTCTCTTTCTTTTTTTTTTGTTCTGTCCAGCAGTTCAACAAGCAGCAGGTATTAGGCCGAATGCCGTATTGTGATAGACAGCTTTGCCTTTACAAGTATATATGAAATATATATACTCTTCTTGATTAATGGTTTATTTATTGTTTTATTTAGTAAATCCTAAATATGTGTGATGTTGCTCTGTTGGTGGACAGGTTGGTTTTTTGTTTTTTTTCTTTGGGGTGTGTGTGTGTGTGTGTGTGTGAGGAGGGGGGGGGGGGGGTGCAACCAGCTGCTAAAACCAAGCAAATCAGTTAAGCAAACAAATGGTGCAAAATAAATAAGTAGGGATGTACCTTAGGCTGACACATTCATAACTAAACAACTGCTGTACTGTAGTTTACCTTTGAAATTAAAGGAGTCATATCATACTTTTCATTCTAAAAAATATTAGACTTTAATGTCTCAGTAAGGTCTCTGTAAATTTTCATCCCATAAAACCCTTTAGATCGTCCACACTGCCCCTGTCAATGTGTGGTTTTCACTCCCCATCAGCAAACGCTGTGTTTTCTGGGCGTGTCGCAAGCGAAGCTGCTCACCACACCTCTGTGCGGAAGCGCATACCTTTTTTCTTGTTGTTGTTGTTGTTTTTTTTTAAATTGGCTCCATGGATACGAGCCACCGCACGGTTACGATACAATAGGTGGCAGTAGTGCGACATTGAGAACGCAATCCTCCAGAGAAGAAGACGACCCACTACAGGACTGCACAACATTAGCCAGCTGGTTCGTAGCGTAGTAGAACCATACGTCTACGATCCCGAATCTGACCCTGAAGCTGAAGAGGAGGCTGTTGAAGTCGCCACATTTCGGCTGATGCAAGATGTGTCTCATTGGTAATGTCGCATTTACTTCAATTTAATTGATTTATGTAATTTGCAAAGTGACTAGCGGTTGCTAATGCTTATGCTAAATGGCGTGTGCAGCTTCAATATTCACAACACGACTTACCTGGAAAACTCTTGTTAATAGAAAACACTACTTTAGCTTACATTATACAAATAAATAAGTTTGAGAGCATAGCTGAAATAATATAAATACATTTTACATTTACACATTTCACTGTTTTTGTCTTGTGCTGCTGCTCTGACATAATTTTATTTAAAAAATGTGCATTAATATTTAGAGCAATCACTGCATGACCTTCCTGGGAACAAAAAGCATTGGTTCAAATTATATATTGACCTAACGTATTTTTACTGCTTTTAATTATGTTATTTGTTATTCATGATAAATTTGACAGTAATATGTCTCTGTATCTAAAGTTGTTACAGGTATCTAGTCTACAGAGGCTAGTGAGCTGGTGCTGAGGATTCCTGGGGTGAAGAATCTGAGTTGCAATCTCTTCATGCTTCTTCATGCTTGGGTTGTAGATGAAGGCAGTTTCCTGATGGATAAAACACTAAAACACTCATAGTATGATTGATGTAGACCACCTGTAGAATAACTCCTTTACCATTTGAGTAAAAATGTGTTTTTTGTGAATGCAACACTCATTAGGAATTTTTTAATATATATTTTTATTTATATATAATTTATATGCGTTTTATTTATGGCCGCTTCAACTTTATAGCTTACCATATTAGAAAGAGAAAAACATGTAATTTCAATACTATGATTTCCTAAATAAAAGTGTTTTCCCTTCAGAAACAGAGTTCAGTGAAATACATAATAGTTAAAGCCAACTTTATTGTAAACCAAAAAAATACACCACTACTCCAAAGCTAGAATGAACTGTTACCTTCACACTCCAATGTGCAATGTATAGGTTACTGAGTTAATTAGGAAGTCTGGGGGTTTGAGGACGAAGGAGAAGCTTTTGCAGGGCCTTGCAGACTAAATGCATGAAAGTAGGGTAAACAGGGAGATGTGGTGATCCTTGTTCTCATCACTATTTGGAAGACTGAGCGGAAGCAGTCCTCTACCAGATGGAAGCTGTGGCTGTCCTCACCATCACCTCATCAAAACAAAAGGTAGTGCAATCAGAATTGTAGATTAGTAAAATGTTCATTATTATGTAGGTCAAAACCTTCTCTAATGTAAGAACACACAATACCAGACAAAAAATTAAACCAAACAAGAGGACAGGCCTGTCTGTGCTAAAACAACAGATAAACAGTTGTTACAATTCAAATATAAAATCTAAACAGTATATACCAATTGAAATCTTCTATTGCCTATCTTACTGTTGGAACATACAAACGTACATACCTTCACTCCTGAGCTGGGCAGCAGATGTCTGTGTACCAACAGTCTGCAGTGATTTCTCTGTTTGACAGCCTCCTTGCATGTAGGTAACTGGGATTTGCCCCCTACAGTATAGAAAAGACTGTTACATTTACTGTAAATTGTGTTGGTCCTACAAATATAATGGCTATGGTACAAGCTAGAGGTAACTGACCAGATAAGCAGCAGGTATTGTAGAGATGTGACTAATTAGCAACTAAGCTTGAAACACAACACAGTAATCATTCCAACTAATCATGTTAGAATTTGATAGAACAATGGCATAACCCAAAATCACAAGTTTATTTAGGCTGTGACACAGGACGGGGTAATGAACATAACCGCGTCAATCTGCAGGTTCTTTTTGTAGCGATCGACCAGCTGTAGCTCTAAAGTGCAAAGGCCTAAAGATATGCTAACGGCTAACGCAACACAAACAGGAGCGGCAGCACGTCAACAGGACAAAAGCTCGATCCACCGTTTCCTGCCTGTCGCCGATCGAAGGCCCATCGCTATTAGCTGTTCCCCACACAGGTGTGTGGTTGCACCAACTCAGAGTAGCACATTTGAAAGGGACAAAGGCTCAGTTGACTCACTGTAGCCGTTAGCGACGCTAGCGATTAGCTTGTCTCACATGTGGGTTACTGCATTTTAAACAGACCCAACTAACATATTTAGATATCACAAGTATCAAGCACAAACTTACTACAGCGAGCTAGATCCACCGCTTCCTGTCTGTCGCCGCTGGAAGGGCGATAACGATCAGCTGTTTCCCGCAGGTGTATGTGATTACAGAAAAAGGACAGACGCTAGACCCACCGCTCCCTGCCTGTAGCCGCTCGATGCCGTTAGTCATTAGCTTTTCTCCACACAGGTGTGTGGCTGCAGGAGCCCACATGAGCACATTTGAAGGGGACAAAGGCTCGGTCGAATGGCTGTAGCCGTTAGCATAGCTAGCTAGTAACTTGCCCCACACATAGGTTACTACATTTTAAACGGACAAACTAACATTTTAAAACATTATAAATATCAAGCATGTACTTACTTCAGTGAGTGGATGACGGACTTTAGGAATAGGTCCTTTTTTTTCAACAGGAGCCGTGAAACAAATCCAGCATTGTACGCACCCTCGTTTGAAATGCACATACGTATAAATGCTGAGGCAGTGTTTCTGGCACCTGTTAAAAATAAAAGTGACCCACAAATCCTCACTTGTTGATCCCTTGTTAAAGTGAATAGACTTTGGTGTTGGTTAGAACACCCAAGAACCGAACTATTTCTATGGGAGGACTTGAACGCTGCCGTGCTCGTCTGTTCACGGTGAGTGAGAGGGGGGAAATGGCGGAAGTCCAGTTTTGGTTCGGGATCATTGTGGGGGTGGTGGTTCAGGATTTACAGGGAGGACTTCCGACCAAGGTGACGACAACTGGGACCCGGCCTCAGAGTAGGTCGTGGTCTGTTTTCATTGGGTGAGAAAATTTACGTTTTCAAAATGTGAAAAAAGCAGGAAATGCATTTCTACCGTGCTCAGTGTGTGTATATGTGACCCATAGAGTCATAGGAACGCTCCAAAATGTCTAAAAAGTGGATTTTGCATGATATGAGCCCTTTAATATTAATACCAATAATAGTGTTAAGGTATGTGCACACACTCATACAAACATATACATATATCATATACATACACATATGCATTGTTATACACAATCTCATACTACTTAATAATAGCCATGACATACAACATCACAATTTCCAATTATTACACATTATTGATATTGGCAGTGATAAGTATCAGTAATACTTACGGTTAAGTTTAGAAAACCTGACTATGTGCTCAGGTGTTGAGTGTCCCACTACAAGGTTAGTAAAGCTGTAGCTTAACATTGTTCATGCAAAGGGTGAGGCAGACATTGGTGCATGAACAATGCCACTTGTGAAAGCCAGGGTGGTGGGAGGAGCTTGGCCGCTAAAGGTTAGGATTTGTTTCTCTGCTCAGCCAATGAGCAGAGAAACGAATCCTTATTTGCCCCGTAGGGAGCCTGCCAGGAGATATCCCTGCGCCCAGAGCGGGGCCTACCCAATCGGCCCAACCATATCCCCTGGCACCATCTCTGGCCCGCAGCACAAGACCAGAAATTGGTGGGGGCCGACAGCAAAGAGACCACCCAGGAAACTGGACCCCCAACAAACCAAACGCACCACATGCATACGTACTTACACAGACACAGACCCACACATACATCAACACACACTACCACAAACTCTTTCACAAAGAACTAGTCAGTCATATGTAAACCGATGCACTCTCAGATACATTCTCACACCCACACCATTTGCTTAATCTCATTCATGGGGAGGGTAGGTCTCGGGCCTGCCACCCATGTGGCCCCAGGCAGGGACCGCAGCACCTCCCGAGCCCCGCCCAACCACCCCAACCCGGGAGAAGCAGGGGGCATTGGAAAAGGCACCCCAGAACCCTGCAACCCAGCTTGAACGTGAGTGTGTGGAACTAGAGTGCACTGAAAGTGGGGGACACCTCCAGGAGCACGACCCCTGGACAGCCCCCCCCATTGTCTATTGTGCAGTTAAAACTGGGTGGTGAATCTCCACCGGGGCCAGTGGGCAAGGCCACAGCTGGCCTCACCCCCAGGCCCCAGTAAAAGAGCTCACCCCCGGTCCTGAATGTATGTGTATGTCTATGTCCATGTGTACGTGTATGTCCATGTGTATGCTCTGTCCACTGGCCCCGCCGGGGGCAGCCCCCACAGTCCTGGATGAGTGTGTATGACTAATGCAATTAAAACTGCAGAGCAGGTTTTTTTTTGTTTTTTTTTTCTCCAGCGCCGGTCGAGCTGGCTGCTGGTCACAACAGCTCCTGTCCTCTTACTTCTATTTATTACTTTCTTCACTTATTTAAGTTTACCTTTCTAGTGTTTTGTTAGTAGTATTAGTGTACACAACCTGTACACAGCTTTTATATAGTTTTTCTAAGTTTGGCGCAGTACAAACGCTGTTTTAAATGTAGATGTGCTTCGGGGTCAGAGCGCGCATTGTTTACACCGCGGAGCAGCTGATCGCGTGGAGCAGCGCCGTAGTTCTGCCCAGAGACAGACACGAGATCACCGCTGAGCTGCTGGTGAAGTCCCGACGTGGGCGCCGCGCTGGAAAACTACGACGGGAGAAAACGAGACGCTTCAGGCCCGCTGTCCCCTCCGTCATCATGGGGAACGTGAGATCTCTCCCTAACAAGATCGACGAGCTCGCGGCGCTCACACGGTACCAGCCGGAGTACAGAACCAGCAGCGTCCTGCTGTTCACGGAGACATGGCTGACGTCACTCATCCTGGACTCGACTGCCGCACTGGACAATTTTCATATGCTACGTGCGGACAGAATGGAGAACAGCGGTAAGAGGAAGGGAGGGGGTCTGGCTGTGTTTGTGAACATCAGGTGGTGTATGCCACGACATTGCACTGTCAAAATGAAGCTGTGTAACAGAGACATTGAGCTGTTAGCGCTGGGCATGAGGCCATTCTACCTGCCAAGGGAGTTCACACACGTTATAATAATTGCTGTGTACGTCCCACCCTCAGCTTCTGAGACCCTGCTCTCAGTCACCAGCAGGCTGCAAACACAGCACCCACAGGCCCTCTTCCTGATCTCTGGGGACTTTAACCATGCACCTCCCTCAGCTGCTCTGCCTACATACACCCAGTATGTGACCTGCCCCACTATAGACAACAAAACACTAGACTTATTCTACGCCAACACTAAAGAGGCCTACACTGCATCCTCCCTCCCACCGCTGGGCAGAGCTGACCACAACATCCTGCATCTCCTGCCTGTGTATAAACCTGTTGTACACAGGAAGCAAGTGAAGAGGTGGAAGCTGAGAGCGAGGAGGCTCTCAGGGACTGTTTTAACACCACTGTGTGGACGGAGCTCTGCGACCCACATGGGGAGGACATTAACGCAACAACAGACTGTGTAATGGATTACATCAACTTCTGCTGTGAAAACACCGTTCCCTCCAGGCGGGTTCGGTGTTTCACCAACAACAAGCCGTGGGTCACCCCTGATATTAAAGCTCTGCTAAAGGAGAAGAAGAGAGCATTTAAATCAGGGGACAGGGAGGAGCTGAGGAGGGTGTAGAAGGAGCTGAGGAGGAAAATCTGTGAGGGGAAGTCCAGCTACAGGAGGAAGATGGAGGAGCAGCTGCAGCAGAACAATGTCAGTGAGGTGTGGAGGAGCCTGAAAACCATCTCAGGCTTCAAAGCTCCACACCCACAGGCTGAGGGGGACCTGAGCTAGGTCAACGAGCTGAACTCATACTTTAATAGGTTTGACCAAGCACCCACTCACACCTCCCAGTAGCTGCCTCCAAACCTTTTGTTGCCTCATACCACTAGATTACCACCCCCCACAGCCCTTCACACCTTTACACAAAGCCCTCTACTCTCAGCCCTGGCGACTGGTGACTCATTCCAACAACACCCCCCCACTTCACACCACACTGAGACACTCCCTCAACCCCTATCCTTCTCCAGCACTCAGGTTAGAAGTGAACTCAGGAAGATCAAGGCCAGGAAAGCAGCTGGACCAGACGGCATCAGCTCCAGACTCCTGTGCAGGCGAACTGTGTGGAGTTATGGAGCATGTCTTCAACCTGAGCCTCAAGCTGAGGGTGGTACCACAGCTCTGGAAGACCTCCTGCGTGGTACCAGTGCCCAAGACACCGCACGCCAAAGACCCCAGCAGCTTCAGACCAGTGGTTCTGACATCACACCTGATGAAGACACTGGAGAGACTGGTCCTGGGTCACCTCCGCTCTGCGGTGGGAACCTACCTGGACCCGCTGCAGTTCACCTACCGACACGGCATAGGAGTAGACGACGCCGTCATCTTCCTCCTACGTCAAACTCTTTCTCACCTACAGAAGCCCGGCAGCACTGTGAGGATCATGTTCTTTGACTTCTCCAGTGCCTTCAACACCATCCAGCCGGTGCTTCTGAAACACAAACTGGAGGAGGCCAGTGTTGTCCTTCATCTGACGGAGTGGATTATGGACTATCTCTCAAACAGGCCTCAGTTTGTGAGAGCCAGGGACTGTGTGTCTGACACTCTGACCTGCAGTGTGGGGGCCCCACAGGGGACTGTACTGGCCCCCTTCCTCTTCACCCTCTACACATCAGACTTCAGACACAACACGGACAGCTGTGTTCTGCAGAAGTTCTCTGATGACCCTGCGATCGTCGGACTGATTACCAATGATGACGATGCAGAGTACAGAGGACTCACTCAGAACAGGACTGGTGCCAGCGGAACCACCTTCTGATTAATGCAGGGAAAACGAAGGAGATGGTGGTGGATTTCCGCAGACAGCAGCCTGCTGTCATACCACCGATGCACATCCAGGGAACGGACATTGAGAGAGTGGACTCTTACAAGTACCTGGGTGTGCATCTGAACAATAAACTGGACTGGACTCATAACACCGATGCACTGCACAGAAAGGGTCAGAGCAGACTCTCAACTCTCACCCACTGCATCAGTGGTTATATAGCAACCTGCTCTGCACAATATTTGTGTAAATCTGTGAACAATCATGTATATTGTTACCGATACAAATCTTATACCCATTACTGTGCAATAACCCTGCAATGACCTCATACTCACTCTAACTGTACCGTACTGCTCTGTACTGTGCCAACACAAACTGACTATTAAAGGTTTTCTTATTCTTATTATACCACTTAGGAGGGATGGAACCACTTTCCGGTAGCCCCAGTCCCTCCATCAGTAGGACGCCCCTTGCAGACCGGAGTGGATGATTGTGGAGAGACGTAGTTGGAAAGCAAGGCACCAGGGTCCGCAGAGCCAGGTCCCAGACTAGCTTTGCTACCCATCCCACTGCCCCCCCCCAACCCCCATCCAGGATACAGACGAGACCCAGTACTAGACCCCACAGTACTACTGCCCAGGCACCACACGCAGCACAGCCAGAATCATCCTCACCCCTCTGTCACACTTACCCATTCTCTCGCTGAAGTATGCTCATGCTTGACGTGTGTAGTGCTCCACTCAAACCTACACACATACTCTGTGGTTGTGCATTGAGGGCCAGCCTCCGCCCAGGGCCCAATGAAGGTTCTAGCCTGAGTAGTCTGCCAACCCCCCCTGCGACAGGCCCGAGCAGTTACCAGAGGGCGTCGGACCGCTAGGGCAGGCAGCGCCCCACCCGAGCAGGGGAGAGACCCCCCGCCGGGCACAGGCAGGCACCCCCAGAGGGAAAATCCACCAGCCCCGTTGCCCCGGTTCCTTAGGCAGGCAGGCACTCCAAACCACCAGGCACCCCCACCACCGCACCAGGCATGGCGCAGCACCCGAGCGCCACGCATCTATACCTGGAAATGGAATCAATCTGAGTATAGTTTTGGTTATTGATTTGAACAAGTAGACAATATGTCTAAGGTGGTGTAATCTAACAAGTTGTTCAAGTACTGAGTAATGCTTAACAATAGCACACATGGATTTTTCTGGTTACCACATGTACAACTAGCCGTGGTCGAAAGACCCCGTTTGCTCTGGCTAACATCCGAAATCTGTGAACAGCTGCTTTTGTTACACAAATAGGGCCATCACTGGCTCACCACAGGGGGGGAGGAAGGCACGCTGAACCTGTGCCTCACTATGTCATCTTATGGAGAGATACACACATGCGTTGTCTTTTATACAACAGATTTTTCTGCATAAAAACACTACCCAAAAAACATTTTACATATATTCAAAGAATAAAATGGGTGTGGCAGTTTCTTCAGGTTTTTCTTGATTTTTTGAAAAAATCTAATAAAACACTTTCAGATCCCTCTATCTCTCACTGACTGCATGCTCTTACTTGTGAGTTTTGGTTTTACTTTAAAAATTACAGCGTTACTGAGAAATACAACTGAAATACAATAAAACTAATTTTATTGTTATTTTTTCAGTAGCTTATATTATATTATGACCACTAGCACGCACAAAGTTCTTCATTACATAAAGTTAGAACTCAAAGTTTTTTTACTACATAAAGTCAGAACTAAAGTTCTTTTACTACATAAACTTAGAACTCAAAGTTCTTCATTATATAAAGTCAGAACCCAAGGTTTTTTACTACATAAAGTAAGAACTCAAAGTTGTTTTACTACATAAAGTCAGAACCTAAAGTTTTTTACTACATAAAGTCAAAATTCCAAGTTTTTTACTACATAAAGTCAGAACTCAAAGGTGCCCTGTTTCAGAGGAAAGCAGAATCTGTGGGGCTAGGCGCAGCCAGCCAGGGAGGGGTGCAGTTACATACACGACAAAGAGTTGTGTCACTTAAGCTGTAAGAATCTGGCCACACAGTGGATTTTGTGGGATTTTACATTCTGCTATGACCAGTAGCACACACAAAGTTTATTACACATAAAGTCAGAACTCAAAGTTGCCCTGTTTTGGAGGGAAGCAGCATCTGTGGGGCTGGGCGCATTTCCATACAGGACAAAGAGTTGTGTCCCTCAAGCTGTCAAGATCTTGCCACACACTGGATTTTGTGGGTTTTACATTCTGTTATGACCAGTAGAACTCACAAAGTTCTTAGACACATATTGTAAGAACTCAAAGGTGCGCTGCTTTGAGGGGAAGCGGTATCTGTTGGGTTGGGCGTGGCCAGCCGGGGAGGAGCGTGCCCAGGCCCACATAATGTGTTATGAACGGTAGAACATAGATTGTTTTTTAGACATAAAGTCTCTCCATGGTGGCTTGGTGGCTCGCTTGTTACACTTGCAGACCATAGTACCTGCATGAGCATAGAACCTGGGTGAGTGATGGCTCTGTTTACATGAGAAAAGCAGTCGCTCACAGAATGTCGACTAGAGCGAGGGGTTTTTTGCCCACTGGCCAAGGTGTTTAAGGTAGAAATGGGTCAAATGACACCTTTTCGTGCTAGTGTTAATTTCTTTTAGTTTTCCAGTTCATGAGGATGATTTTCTTTGCAACACAGAGGGCAGAAAGAAGTGTGTGTGAATGGTTTGTCTCTAGGTCAAGCCCACTTGGATCTCCTAGAAGACAAAGTGCAGGGGCTGCTGGGATTGGACAGTTTAACCAGGTTGACAGGTGTTCACATACTCTTTGCCAAAATGGCTGCACGGGTGAACATGACCAGAATGCATGTAGGAATCTATCTGCTGTGTTATCTGTACAGTACAATGAAGGCCAATGTTTAAATTTGTGGGACCCATTTGGAACATTCTTTGTCCTGTATAATGTCTTCTATAAAGAATTTTATATTATATTAGTTGTAAATTTGTATTTTTGTCATCCTGAGTAAATTAAGACATATATTATTCCAGAATGTGTTATTAGTGATGATGTCCAGATCAGCTTCCTATTTAGACATTGGAAGGCTCACTCTGATTAACATTGGAAATTAAAATATAGATTTTAGATACTGTCCTTTTCCCTGATATATCACTAAATCGTTCTATTGCTGCTGGTGGTTGCACCTGGATAGGAGTATTCTTAGTTTTTGCATTAAGTATTGACTTTAATTGTTGATATTCTAAGAAATTGGCACTAGTGATTTCATAGTGTGCAGTGGGTAGTACTGTCGTCAAACAGCTGTGTGGAGTTTGAGGTTGGCTTCTATTTGTTTTAATAATGTGTTGTAGTTTAGATCAATAAGCTCTGATAGCCTAGACGACAATTCAATGCCCAAGTATTTAATGTTCCCTGAATTGTGTGTGGTACAGGAGATGTTAGTCACCTTAAGGTTAAGGGGTAGCACTAGAGATTTTGTCCAGTTATTAGAGTATTCTGAAAGTCCTGAGAATTCATCTATGAGGCTGATAGTTGTAGGAAGAGACGTCTGTGGCTCCAGGAGAAACAGTAACACATCGTGAGCATATAAACTTATTTTATGATTTACTGATTTAGTCAATATTCCAGCAATTCCTTCATGCTGTCTTATTGCTGCAGCTAGAGCTTCAATAAATATTGCAAATAGTGATGGGGAAAGTGGGCAGCCCTGTCTTGTCCCTCTATGCAGATTAAACCTTGGTGAGATCTGGTTGTTTGTTCTGACTGTGGCGTTTGCTGAGCTGTATAATATTTGGATCCAGTCTATAAATGATTTCCCAAATGCTGAATTTATGCAGAGTGGCTAAGAGAAACTTCCAGTTTACTCTATCGAAAGCCTTTTCTGCATCTAAGGAGACAATGGCTGACTCTAGTTTATGGGTGGTGACATAATTAAGTTGATTAATCTGTTCGTTGTTTCTGCCAAAGACAACGATAAGTCTAGAGTGTTGGTTTGTTCTTCATTTAACTTTGGCTCTCTCTTGGTAAAAGTTTTTAAAGGTATCATTTATTTCATGGGGATCATGAGTAATGTTCCCTTTCTTATTAGTCATTGAATAGATGATTTGTTTTTCTTTATTTTTTAATTGGTTGGCTAAAAATTTACCACATTTGTTAGCATGGTCAAAGTTCTCCCAGCGTAACTGATCTATCTGAAACTAAGTTTTGCGATCAATTGTATTACTTAATTTCCGCCTTAGATTTCTTAGGTCTTCTAGGGCATCATTGGTTGGAGAGGCAGAATATTTAGTATCTAGAGATTTTTTTGCTCCAATTCTAATTCAAGTAGCATGTCCTTTTTTGTGTAATGAATATGAAATTATTCTACCACGCATAACTGCCTTCCCAATCTCCCAAAGAACACAAGGTGAGGTTCCTGGTGTATCGTTGATTTCTATAAAGCTTGCCCATTCTCTTCTCACATAAAGGATGAAGTCTTAATTGTTAAGTAATGATGTATTAAACTTAAAATTCCTGGTTGATGGTCTAACTGTCTTAATCAAAGAATTGGACATTGGTGCATGATCACTGATTGTGATAGAGTGAATATTGGTGTCAGAGACATCTTATAAGACTGAGTTATTTACTAAAATATAATCTATACGGGAGTGAGAGTGGTGAACTGGTGAGAAAAAGGTATATTCCCTGGATGTAGGATGAAGAGAACGCCATGTGTCACAGAGGCCAAAGTCATCCATGTACTGTTTTAAGGTCTGTACTGATTGCCAGTTCCTGTTGCTCACAGCTTTGCTTAGCCTGTCCAACTCTGGGTTAAATACTAAATTAAAGTCCCCTCCTACTATAAGTTTGGAACCAGAGTGAGCAGACAGTGATGTGAAGAAGCTGTGAAAGAAAGAGGGGTCATCAACATTAGAACCATACACATTAGCTATGCAATATTTAACGTTTGCTATCAGGATATCAATGATTATTTATCTTCCTTCTGGATCTACAATAGTATCATTATGAATAAAGTAAATTTTTTTATTTATCCGGATGGCGACCCCTCTTTGTTTGGAATTGTAACCAGTATGTAGGAACACATGCACAATCTGTTGATGCCAGAGTGTAATCTATAGTTTTGGTAATATGAGTTTGTTTTAGTAAAGCAATGTCTGCTTTTAGGGTTTTCAAATGGGTAAATATTTTAAATAAATTCTCCTTCTTATTGATTCCACCAACATTCCAAGTGACAATCTTCAGTGGTGTCATAACTTACCTGACTGCTGTGGATCACTAGTCTTGTGTGTATGTAGTGTAAGAGACTTTAGTTGTGCGACTGAGCTTGAGAACCTGTGTATTCTGATTTGTGTTGTCTATGTATGTGCACATGTTTTGCCTGTGCTGTAGATGTTTGTGTGTGGCTGCTGGACGGCGAATCTCTCAAAGAGAAGGATTTACACAGTGTGGAGTAAAAGTAGGTTGTGGAAAAAAAGGAAAGGAAAGGAAAATTAAAGTGGAAGGAAAGTGATGAGCACTGTACAAACTGTGAAGTGAGAGACGTTAAAATGACGATAAACATTTAACTGAAACATTTGCGAGAGAACGAGTTTGAATACTGGATGTAAAGTTATAACACTTAGTTGCATTGCATCTATTATTGTTTAACAAACCTTTTATATTAAACCATTTTTCTTACATACCACCTGCTAGTACAGCCACGTAGTTGCTTCTCGGTCCCGGTAGAGCTCTCCGTTGACGTACAGTTTGTCGACCCTGATGACAGCCCTGCAGCCTTCTTCCATGAACCCTTTTACGGGTGGGGAACAGTCGGCGGCGGAATCCCTGAGAACATCAGGTTGTCCCTCATGCTGCGGGCCTGCAGATCAAGGATGCCTTCTTTTATTTTTTTATTTTCGGCCGCTAGCTGAGCCACATCCTCCATCAGGGATTGCATGGTTTCCTTCAGGGCCTCATTCTCGGTGGCGAGTGAAACCACCTGCTGCTGGCTGAATTCCACAAAATTATCTAGTTTTTTTTCTATGGATTCCAGGATGTCCGTGATGTTTTTATCAGCCGAGCCAGCTCCAGGTAACTCAGGTAAGTCATATGGACGGGATCTTTTGTTTGGAGCTGTGTCTTTTTTACCCATTACCAGACGCTTGAAGCACTCGTCAATGTACTCCAAACTTTCTTCCATGTTATCCAGAATGGTAAGATGGTTGATTGTTGTCCATAGGATGAAGTAGCTATTTATATATATTTATTGGCGGATAGTTTTTTGAGCTGTTGTTTACTGCTGGTGTCGCGCCGCCTTGTTAAATTTCTCACGCTGTTCTCGCAGAGTGTCTCGTTTCTCACAGCATCGCATTCTCCCTATCTCTCTTTCTAAGTCCCGTCATAACTCTGGCTGCAGCATTTTGATTTAGCTGTAGGCTTTTAAAAGAACTGTTGGAACATCCTATGAGTAAGGAGTTTTAAGTAAGGAGGACATTTAAAACAGTACTATATTGCATTTGGATGGGACCGTTACTTGCAGCACTGCCGGCAGTGCCCACAACAGTGCGGTAACCTCGCCATGTGACGCCACCGCTTTTTAACTACAGTTGAGAGGACAAGGAACACGTCGGAGCTTGGCTAGAAAAGAAAGCAATAATTTTTTGCGTTCTATTTTTATCTGAAAAAGTATTGAAAAGTATCGAAATAACACTACTTCAACATAAATTCACTGATAGTTTTGTTAAGGCATAAAACATTTTATGTTTATTCTGTCATTCTATTTAAAAAAACACATTTTTTTGTACTTATTCTAATAAACTTGGTTTATTATATAATAGTATTTACCAATCCTTTATTAGGTGAAGTGTTCTTGTTAAGCAGCTCACAGAAAAAAAAAAACAATGAAGGTAGTTTAGGAAGAAGCCTCAAAGGGAGTAAGCAGTATTAACGCCTGTGTGATACACAAATTAATGTTAAAGCGTTTGACAAGACTCAAACTCAAATCTAGGTTTGAGTCTTGTCTTTGGTACCTAATTTTACAGCAAATTCTGACCCTAATATTTAACACTATGCATATGTTTGATGAATGATAAATACTTTTTCTCAAGAGATTAACAACTTCCTATTTGACTTTACAATAGGTTTGTCATGGCACAGAATAATGCTCGTCTGGAATATATAAAGCATGTAATATTACTCGAATGATGATTCTAAATGATTCTAAATTGTTGTTTTGGTTAAATATTATATACAAATTTGTTCATTAATGAGTTGTCATTTTATTTGTGTCACAGTTTGAGCAATTTCCTGTTTTATTTTGAAGGACTTCTTGTTTTGCTTATGTAACAGCTGTTTCCTGTGTAAATGACCACAAAGGTAGTGTCAGTTACTCGTTGTGGGCGTGGCTCAATTGAAGCAGACTCACCCCAGACCATGTGTGCCGAGCACGGAGATTTACGGCAGACTCACTGCCTTCAGGTTTCTTCAAGTTGAATGTAAGTTTGTATGTTACTGTAACGTTTATTATTATGATGTTGTTTTATTTAACGCTATTTGGTAATATGTAAACACTTTACAAATCATAGTTGAGTTTTTTCTTACCTCGCTTGCATGCATGTGCTATTTTTAGCTCAGATGCCGTGTGTGTGTCAGTCAAGCTAGCGATGCTAAGATCGAAAACTTCAACACGTTTTCTAATTATTGCACCCTTGGTAAGCGGAGCGAGGTATGTCATTTTGACTCATCGTATCAGTAAACAAAAGTTTAGAGAACCCTAAATGTTGACATTGGTTGTAATATTTGTTCTTTGGGAAACTAAATATTTTCACGTGCTTATGCAGCGGTGCACATTAGTCATCTTTTGTGTGTATTACCATGCTTTATTCAGAGCTTACATTCTGTATTTATGTGTAGACATGTGTGTTACGGTGATATATGTGAGTTTATTTGCACTTTGTTAAATGTGAGTGACCATTAAGCAGCAACTTTGTTCATTTTTAGTTTTCACGGTGCTTGAAGGATGCTCAAGTGTTGCTGGACAAACTTCTGTGGATGACACCACCGTTTGAGACTCTCCTGTGAATTTTTTACCAAGGGCAGCTACAGTGAAAACTCGACGCTACATCTGAGCTATCCACCTGTCTTCTACGAGCAGCTTCATGTGCCACGGAAGCAAGATTCTGCAACATGCTGCGTGGATGCTACAGCTGCAGTGAGAAACTTTGGCACACTTGTGTATAAAGCAACGCAGAAAAACACAAGATAATAACATTTACACCTGCTCATCTAATTCAGTAAGGCAATCCAAAGTAAGTTATAGGAGTAATGAGTATCAGGATTAAAGCCTAAATAATTTCAGTCTTGCAAAGTAATAGTGTATCTTAGATCAGCAACATCCTATTAGATCCAAAGGTCTAAGGCCCAAACGTCTGTTATCTTTATTTGTGAGCTTACACTGTGTGTGATTGCTAATCTTGGGTGTCCATTAAGTGTAAATGTCTGATGTGAGTGATGTGACATAGTGTTAACAATAAGTTAAAACCATCTCACAACTCCTTTTAGTCCAGACATAAAACACTCAAGTTTTATAATTAACCTCGCAGTGCAGACGTACAAACAAAATGTTAACGTCTGTGGAAACAGACAAACTCCTGGAAGCGCAACAGGTCAGGTGCAGCTCTCGTGAGCGACGCTTAACAGAGAAGGGTCAGGAGATGCATGAACAGGAAGCAAGGAAAACTGAAAAGGCATTCAATAAGGCATATGACTCTTGGAAGCAAAAGAGATTAGAGTCAGACTGAAGAGTTATTGCTCACTAGAAGACCTTGATAAAAGCCAAAGAGACATTAAGGCTGGACATGCCATTGTACAGAAGCATTATGAGACAATTCTACGTAACCACACCTCTGCTCCAGACATTGTCAAGAGAATGGATGCATGTGTCACTCTGACAGCTGAGACTTGTAAACTTGTCAGTAAGCGACTAGAGAGTATAGATGAAGCCTTCAATGATCAACTCGAAAAGGAAAGAGTCAGGATGGTTTTAAATAAAGAAGAGTATGGATCTGTTTTTGGCAACACAAATACAGAAACAGTAATTTCAGAGTCACCACGAGGCTCAGACAGTGACTCAAACATCACCTCCAGGTCCTCCACCAAACGTGCAGACGCAGAAGCAGACCTTGCAGCCAAATTAGAACAGGCAAAGGCTGTGTAACAAATACAAGCATAACAAGCCAAGTTAAATAAAATGGAAAGTGAATGGAAACTTAAAGAATCACAAATGCTATCTGAAATTAGGCAAAGGGAGGCAGAAATGAAATCAAAACTTGAAGATGAGCAACTAAGGTTACGACAAATGCAAGCAGAAAATGAGGTTAAGGTAGCAGCAGCGAGAGTAAGAGTATACAACATTTTTGATGGTGTTGAGAATAACGAAGAGGAATCTGACTACAAAATACTACCTAGTTGCCAAAATGTTAAAATAGAGACCCCACTAAACCCACAAGCTGCAGAATTTCAGCGTCATAATGCAACATTGGAAGCCCAATCAACTCAGGATGCAGTCAGCTTGGCCCAGGCAATTGCAAGCTCACTCACCTTAAACCGTCTGCCTGTTCCAGAACCCACAGTCTTCACTGGGGACTCTTTAAAGTTTTTAGATTGGAAGTTATCCTTCACGACTCTCATTGACCAGAAGCCTTTGCCAGTTAGTGAAAAAATGCTTTACTTAAAAAGTTATCTTGCAGGTGAAGCACAAAAGGCTGTGAAGGGATTTTTCTACCAAAACACAGAAGATGCATATAATGGTGCCTGGACAGTCCTGCAAGACAGGTATGGAAGTCCATTCATTATCCAAAGGGCATTTAGAGACAAGCTCACAAAGTGGCCCAAAATAGCGGCAAATGACCCCCTTGCACTCAGGGATTTTGCAGACTTCCTCCAAGGCTGTGCTGAGGCTATACCCCATGTTAAGGGTCTGGCCATCCTAAATGATTGTGAGGAAAATCACAAACTCCTCAGAAAACTGCCAGAGTGGTTGGTCTACAGATGGAGCCGAATCATTGTGGAGGAATTAGACAAACAGGGAGATTATCCAAGCTTTGCACGGTTTACAGAGTTCATGCAGAGAGAAGCACGGATAGCTTGTAACCCTATTGCTTCCCCATTCTTGATGAACACTAGAACTACAGATGAGAGAGTTCCAAAGAGAGCCAAAGCACTCAGAACAAGTGTTCAACTGGGAAATTCCACCTCTAAGTTACCAGGACCCTCAAACTCGAGGTCAAAACCACCCTGCTTAGTCTGCAAGGATGAAACACGTGGTGTTGCTAAGTGCCCTACATTTGCAGCAAGGACTACGGATGAAAAGAGAATTTTCATTCACGAAAATCACCTTTGCTTTGGGTGTTTAAGGAAGGGACACAACACCAAGGACTGTAAAAGGCGACACACCTGCAACACGTGCGGTCGACGTCACCCGACATGCTTGCACAGAGAAAACAATGGGTCTGTGGAACTAATAAGTAGCAGTTCTGTTGTTGCAAGAGATAATTCAAGCAAAGAGATTCACAAGGTTATGGCCCATGCAATCACACAGCACAGTTCTGCCACCTCAAGTATTGTCCCTGTCTTTGTGTCATCAGCAGCAGAACCTCAGAGAGAAATTCTAACTTACGCCCTGCTCGACACACAGAGTGATTCAACTTTCATCTTAGAGGATCTAGTGGATGAACTGAATGTAGACACTCAAGCAGTGCAGTTAAGACTTAGCACAATGACAGCTGCCGACACAGTCATCACAAGTAAAATTGCTTGCGGTCTGCAAATTCGGGGATTCAACACAGGAACGTCCATCCAACTACAGCAAGCCTACACGTGAGACTTCATTCCTGTTGATAAGTCTCACATTCCTACAACAAAGACAGCTCTGCAGTGGCCTTACCTCGAACACTTAGCAAATCAGCTGCCCCCACTTCAAGACTGTGAGGTAGGGTTGCTTATTGGTTATAACTGCCCATCAGCTCTGGCGCCTTTAGAGGTCATTACAGGTAATGAAAATGAACCTTTAGCACAAAGAACTGTACTAGGCTGGAGCATTATAGGTTTAACCAATCCCCACTTAGACAGGCAAGGGCACCAGAGCCTAGTGCACAGAATTTCAGTGAAGGAAGTTCCACTGCCATCTGCAACTGATGTTTTAAAGGTCTTGGAATCTGACTTTAGTGAAAGGAGTTATGAGGACAAATACGTGTCGCAAGATGATGTTCGCTTTGTACAACTCCTCAGCAACAGCATCCTACAAAGAGAAGATGGACACTATGAGATGCCCCTCCCTTTCAAGGGTAGTAGTCCACCTTCGCTACCAAATAACAAAAGGCTAGCGTTGGTTCGGTTGCAACACCTGAAGAAGAAGTTACAAGCAAACAAGCAGTATTATGATCATTACACGTCATTCATGGAGGAAACGATAAGCAAAGGTGATGCAGAGCTGGCCCCTTCAATATCAGAGGGAGAGACTCTGTGGTACATTCCCCACCATGGAGTGTACCACCCCAGGAAGCCAGACAAAGTAAGAGTTGTTTTTGGCTGCTCAGCAAAGTTCCGTGGTATCTCCCTAAATGACTCACTGCTCACAGGCCCAGATCTGATCAACTCCTTAGTAGGAGTTCTTTGTCGCTTTAGGAAAGAAACAGTTGCTGTAGTATGCGACATTGAAAGGATGTTTCACCAATTCTACGTGGCGCCTGAACATCGAACAACTACTTGAGACTCCTGTGGTGGGAAGATGGACAGCTGCAATCAGAGCCAAAAGAGTACAGAATGGCAGTCCACCTCTTCGGCGCGGCCTCCTCCCCTGGATGTGCCAACTTTGGCCTTAAGTACCTGGCACGACAACACAAGGATAACTTTCCTTCAGCCTCAGCCTTTATTGAGAAGAACTTCTATGTAGACGATGGTCTGGTGAGCGTGCAATCAATTGAAGAAGCCAAGAATCTAATCATTGAAGCACAGAAGTTATGCAAAGGTGCAGGTCTGCGTTTGCACAAGTTCAACTCAAACCAGAGGGATGTTCTGTCCTGTGTATTCCCTTCAGAAAGGGCCACAACTACGGAACCTCTCAGCATTAACCCAGATATGACACAGAATGAACGTGTACTTGGCATACAGTGGTCTATAGAAGATGACACATTTGGCTTCAATATTGATGTGAAGCATTATCCACCAACTCGGCGTACTATCCTGTCAGTCGTGGCCTCTCTTTTTGACCCACTTGGGTTTTTGGCCCCCTTCATATTGGGTGGAAAGTGAATCCTGCAGGAGCTATGTCGCAGAGGCAACGGATGGGATGACCTACTTCCTCAGAACTTGCTGCCACGGTGGGAGGAGTGGAAATATGGTCTTCAGAGGTTAAAGGAAGTCACCATACCCAGATGTTATCATCCTCAAGACTTTGATAACATTTTTAGAGTGGAATTGCATCACTTCTCAGATGCCAGCACTGTGGGATATGGTGCATGCTCCTACCTCAGATATAAAACTAACAACAACTAAGTCCATTGTAACCTTGTGATGGCTAAAGCAAGAGTTGCACCTACCAAGGTCCACAGTATCCCAAGGCTGGAGCTCTCTGCTGCAGTCACTTCAGCAAAACTAAGTACTGTGCTTAAGACTGAACTTGAAATGAAAATTGACAGAGAATTTTTCTGGACTGACTCCCAAGTAGTGTTGGCATACATCAACAATGAAGCACGAAGATTTCATGTGTTCGTAGCCAACCGTGTTCAAGTGATAAGAGCCAACACAGACCCAAGTCAGTGGCATTATGTCGACACTACACAAAACCCAGCTGATCACACCTCTAGAGGTCTTCATGCAAAGGACATCTCTTCAACTAACTGGCCTTTAGGGCCTAGGGTTTTGTGGGAAGAGGAGGTTCTCCCAGCGCCTAATCCACCAACTGAGTTGCTTGTTGGCGATCCAGAAGTTAAATCAGTCCAAGCCTTTGCAACACAGGTGAGCGAGCAAAGAGATGTTTTGAGTCGGTTTTCCACTTGGACAAGGCTCATTAAGGTGGTTGCCAGAATCAAGAGACTAGGGTGCAAGCTGGAACACCAAAGCGAACTTGTGACTGTTGAAGAACGTAAGGAGGCTGCCAAGGTGGTGATTAAGCTTGTTCAGCTGGACACTTTCTCCCAAGAGCTAAGGCTACTGCGTAAGGGAAATAGTCTTCCGAGATCAAGTCCTCTTTTTCTCCTTGACCCTATTCTAGATGATGGACTTATTCGTGTTGGAGGCAGACTGAAAGTATCATCCCTTGATCTAGAGCTTAAACACCCTGTCGTTCTCCCAAAAGACAGCCATGTCACAAGGCTGATCCTATCTCATTACCACAACCAGATTTGTCACCAGGGCCGTAATCAAACCTTGATGGAAATCAGAGCAAATGGATTTTGGGTCATTGGTGGGAGCAAATCAATTGCCAAATACATACACAAATGTGTACAGTGCCGAAAGCTTCGACATTCAACCGAGGAGCAACGTATGTCAGAACTTCCCAAAGAACGTGTAGAAGTCTTAGCACCCTTCACATACTGTGGTATGGATTGCTTTGACCCATTTATCATCAAGCAGGGCCGTAAAGAGTGCAAGAGGTATGGTCTCATCCTCACTTGCTTGTCTTCCCGAGCAGTCCATATAGAAATGCTTGAAGACATGACCACAGATGCTCTCATTAACGCTTCATCAGTCTCAGAGGAGCGGTTTCTCAATTACACTGTGACCAGGGCACAAACTTTGTGGGAGCCAAAAACGAGTTCAAAGAAGCACTCAAACAATGTGACTTCAAGACCCTAGAGGCATTCCTAGCAGATAAGCAGTGGGAGTTTGTATTTAATGCACCTTCAGCTAGCCATGCAGGTGGAATCTGGGAACGACAAATTCGAACCAGACGCAGTGTGTTAAACCTCACAGCTGCTCAATGTTCAGGCAGACTGGATGACGCTTCCTTCAGAACGCTGTTCTATGAGGCTATGGCCATTGTTAATAGTCACCCACTGGTTGTTAATGGAATCGATGACCCCAGCTCTCCAGAGCCGCTGACGCCAAACCACCTCATTTTGATGAAATCCAAGGTTGCTTTACCACCTCCTGGAAAATTTGTAAAAGAGGATATGTATGCTGCAAAGAGATGGCGCAGAGTACAATATTTGACTGAACAGTTCTGGAGTAGGTGGAAGAAAGAATATCTTCTGAATGTGTCCACAAGGCAAAAATGGCATGTAACCTAAAGTTGTGGGCGTGGCTCAATTGAAGCAGACTCACCCCAGACCATGTGTGCCGAGCACGGAGATTTACGGCAGACTCACTGCCTTCAGGTTTCTTCAAGTTGAATGTAAGTTTGTATGTTACTGCAACGTTTATTATGATGTTGTTTTATTTAACGCTATTTGGTAATATGTAAACACTTTACAAATCATAGTTGAGTTTTTTCTTACCTCGCTTGCATGCATGTGCTATTTTTAGCTCAGATGCCGTGTGTGTGTCAGTCAAGCTAGCGATGCTAAGATCGAAGACTTCAACACGTTTTCTAATTATTGCACCCTTGGTAAGCGGAGCGAGGTATGTCATTTTGACTCATCGTATCAGTAAACAAAAGTTTAGAGAACCCTAAATGTTGACATTGGTTGTAATATTTGTTCTTTGGGAAACTAAATATTTTCACGTGCTTATGCAGCGGTGCACATTAGTCATCTTTTGTGTGTATTACCATGCTTTATTCAGAGCTTACATTCTGTATTTATGTGTAGACATGTGTGTTACGGTGATATATGTGAGTTTATTTGCACTTTGTTAAATGTGAGTGACCATTAAGCAGCAACTTTGTTCATTTTTAGTTTTCACGGTGCTTGAAGGATGCTCAAGTGTTGCTGGACAAACTTCTGTGGATGACACCAGCAAATAAACTCACCGCACCCGTTTGAGACTCTCCTGTGAATTTTTTACCAAGGGCAGCTACACTGTCACTCCCGGCCTCTCATTACGCACACCTGCCTGTCATTAGTAATCAGTCACCAGCATAGAAGCTCCAGTTCTCACCCAAGCCTGTCACCAGATTGTTATGCGTGTACTCACCACTTTCCAGCATTACGCTCTGCCGTGACTAGCTGGTGACAATCTTGCTTGTTTTTGGACCTGAGCCTGCCTGCCTTATCTATACTGTTGCTGAGCCTCCCCGTGTTTGACCCTGCTGAATTGACCATGCCTGAGTAAGAATAAAACCTGTTTTATTCTACCTGAATCCTGTCTGGAGCTGTGCATGTGGGTCCGCCACCTTGAACGCCGCTGATAATTTGACTGATGTATCGCAACTGTATCCTTTAAATTGAAATCAAATCAGGACACAGTAACACTGCAGAAGTCTTCTCTTGGGCAGGTGCCGCTGGAAATACATTCTGACTAGGTTTGTATATTGGCCATTCTGGCTTCTAATATTATGCTTTTCTAAGTTTGCTTAGAATGCAAGAAAGCATGCAGGCTGACAAACACTACATTATATGTACTGTACATTCTAAATACAAAAATATATAGAATGAGAATGTGAACTTCATTGGGTACGTTTGTGAAGTCCAATTCAACCCAGTATACCCAATGACTGATAAACCTCCAGAAGGTAGTTTGGCAGCTGTGGCAGCATGAACTGCTGGTCTTATGCTTGTCTATGATAAATAAAGAAAGTACAATATTCAACTTTGACATGAATTCAAATTTTACCATGTTGCAATTTCTCAACTTTTCAGTTGAGGTTATAAGGGCCTGTTGTCTGTCTGCCAAACAGTGTGTGATATGACACAATTAGTTCAGAACTGTTCCTATACTTAGTACTTGACCCTGATTATACAGGTCGGACAATACGTTTTTTAATAAAGCTCCACCTTTTGGTTTTACCCTGGAATTGCATCATTTGTGCTAAAAATGGGGGTGGCCACATTAGCATGTTTAACACCTACTGCAGACAGCACAAGAGGGGGAGCTGCTGATAGCCGGCTGGAAAGGCACTGATATGAGGAGGGTCAGCGCCTGTAAGTCGACTGGAAGTGGTGCACTAGATGTAGCAAGAATTTGTTTTGACTGTGGATGTTATTGTAAGTGAATGAGTGGCTGAGATGACTTATTCAGCCCGTTTACGTTTCAAAACTTTGATTTCCGATCCATCCACCTTCACCGGCTTTCTTGTTTCTCTTGCTATGGGCGGTAAACAGATTTCAATGAAAGCACCGCGTTATAAACCAATAAACCAAGCAAAAATATTTTTTAACAAAAACACACTGAATTGGATTTAAAACAGTTTTTTTAACGAAAAACAAAAAAGTCGTTCTCGCGTTACCTCTGCTTTAAATTTTTAATCGAAGCTCATGGGGCACGAGGCAGCAGTCTTAGCAGAGAGCTCCAGACTGTCGCTCGAATGAAACACAAGATTGAATGATATGTGATGTGTTTCGTTCTCTTGACGATGACTTGGATCTGAGTCCGACCAAGCTTTTGTTTGTCTCATATTTGCTCACAGTCACAAAGGCAAACTTCACATCCCTCCCCTCCCCCGTAGAGGCGCATAGACATGCTAATGTGTTGCTACTACTCGATCAGCGGGTGAGAAATACTTCAGCTCCGGGACAAAGCTTCATGTGAGACTGGGCAGAATTGGACGGCATGATCAGCTGCAGGTCTAAGACTCATTAATGCAGCAAGTAGTTTGTTCTACATACGTTTACTCTGCAAGAATAAAGGTATGTATTTATCGTAGATTTCTGGTCTAAGTTATTTGTAGCACTTTGACATTTGTTTAAAATATGCAGTGCATTTTAAATTGAAATTACTATTATTATTATTTGTTACCTTTATTGAAAACACAGTATTAATTGCACAATTTGGACTGGCGAAGATTTGCGCTTCTTTCATAATAATCATGGATAATCAAGGAATAAACTGCAGTTTATAGATGTTATTCACGGACGGTTTGATAAAGATTCAGTGTGGGAAAACATCAACTCTATTCAGTCGCTCTTCAGGCATCGACAAGCCTGGACAATGTTTTATTGCCTGTAAACGATCTGAACAGTTTTTATGGTTTTACAAGGCGTAATATGACACTTACGTTTGATCGTTGCTAGTATTCCATAAAAAAAAGAGCGAGGACTGAATAGGTATGCTTTCAATTGCTACGATCTAATGTCAATAAAATATAAAATGTTAAACCTCTGAGCCCTGACTTTTATGTCTTCTTTGTTCTCAAATAATATAATATTGCTGCCCTCCGCGGCTCCCAGTGTTTTTTTATTTCATTGAAAACGTGGATGTTACGGGTGGACCCCTGGTCTAAATGATCCTCAATTTTTTAAATTGTAGTAGTGTAAGCTTAGTTAGTATTGCTTTTTGTTTTTTTGTTTTTATTTAATGTTTGTGAAACGTGGCATTTAAGCTACTGTGATTTTACTTATAATTAACATTAGTTCCCACCTGCCCTTGTTGCCCACGAAGAACCCCGCGCCTCTCTTTGAATGACAACTGGAACAGTCGCCCCTTCGGTGGGGAGGCGCTCGTTGTAGGTTGATGGCACAATCATGGGTTCGTTGCGGGGGCAGCTGTGTGGCTTTCTTTTTGCTAAAAACCTCCCTCAGGTCCAGGTAGCAATCAAGCACCCCAGCCACATTCACCGAATTCTCCCCGCTCTGTCCAGCAGAGGCCGCCAAATCCGCGGCTGCGGTCCTGTCAAGACAGTCAGCCTCACACTCCTTTCCCCAACGCTCAATCTCTCAATCTCCCCGCTTCTCCAGTTCTTCACGGATGGTGACAGTCATGCGCTATCGGGAACGTGATATCTTCTGTGTGCATGTCGAGAAACCTCATCCTTACCGGTTCCGTGGGATGAGTAATTCTCCACAGCGGCCGCCCATCAAGTGCTGCAGTCTCCCGTGGTTCTGCCAACGTCAGCTTTCAACTGACAGGCTAGCGTCTGCCTCAGTCGATCAGCACCGCCTGCTGAATGGACCGGTCTCCGTGCTGGAGCGTCACCGTCGGCAGCGAACAGGCGCAGTCATTACACACACACACACACACACACTTAGCTCACCATTAGCCTCTGGTCTAACGGTGAGCCTGGCCTTTAGCGAACATTTGGAAGTGAAATGATCTGAGTGACCGCAATAGAGGCACAGCCCGAGGCTGCGACGTCGGTGTTTCTCGGCCGAGGTGAGGTGCGTGCGTCCCAGCTGCATCGGCTCTTAGTCTGACAGGTGTGCTCCAGGCCACGTGGCGACGATCACAGCAACCTCTGGTCTCCGCGCAGCTCGCTCCTACCGGCTGAACTCACCCTGACCGCCTGTCCGAGTTCGGAGCTCCTCTGTCTCCGCGCGCTGTTCCTGCTCACAACCAGCGGTCGATCCGGATGGCCAATTCAATCAGCGCATCCAGTTCTCGTGTCAGGCCCGAGCCACCGAACAGTCCATCACCCGGCAAAGCCACGGATAAACACGTCCCCTAACGCGGTGGCGTCCCAGCCCATTTCAGGCAAAACCTGACTAGAACAACAAAATTCAGAAGAAGCAACTTTTCTTTGGAGATCTGATCAGCTATACATTCAACTCATCAGGTAGTTTTAGTAATGTTTCAACTGCTTCAGCTTTTTCTTCATACACCCCTCACATCCTGTGGCTCAATGGTATAAGTCCTTGACTCGGGAGTAGGAGATCTAGTTTTGATTCCCATTGGAGGCATGTTTATGCATTCAATTCTTAATATAATTACTTTAATTTCTGTCAGATGAATTGGGTTATATTTAATATATGAGCAACTATCAGCTGTATTGTAAAAGGGTCATCTGTGACTAGTCAGTCACACTGTTTTACATTTCAGCAATTAACCACACACTTTTCAAAATAAAAGCACCAATACAAATATTTTCACTAAATAGCACATTTTCTGCTTTTGACTGGTTAATTATTATTAGTTAATGAGACTATATTACTGTTTAGCAATTACCTGCACGTGCGTGCTTCCTCCAATGCTCCAAATTTTCCAAATTTAAAGCTGCAGCTGTACAAGCTGCAAGGTTTATACAATACAAGGGTTATAGAGCAGTCAAATTGTTAACATGACCAGAACAAATTGTTGATTCAGTAGACACAGCATACTACTACTACTAATAATATATGATATGGTACGTAAATATACTGGAGACTTTCCCTCCTCATGGACATTTTAATGTCCATTAACCTTGAAAGCGAGAGGCCAAGAAAGCTCCTCTTTAACTCATCATACTGCATTATATGAACATTAAAATGACAAGTTAAAGATTCTAAGAAATAGAACACTTAAGCTCTTCTTTTAGCTCCAAAAGATGATCCTCACACGCTGCCTGTAAACAAGTAGATTCAGTAACAAACCTCACAGTTTTCATTCCACATAAGTGTCCATCAGTCAGTCATGTCACTGTCATGAGCTCAGGGTTTTTATTGTGCACTTGAGCTAAGAGAGAAACCTCTTGCTCTATGAGAACTATAATTTAGAACGGCTAGCCTGTGACCTTGTTCTGCTTAATGAGTTAGCAGTGTCACTCAGGGCCCATCAGTGATCCGGAGTTTGATCTTCTTTGTCCTCTTCTTTCCTGCAATGGAACAACACAGCACTCCTGCGTATATTAATCATCTGTTTCACATAGAAACTTGGTTAATGCATTAACCACTATTCTGTCAAGCAAAACTTCATGCAATGTTAGTTTATGCGTTCTGCATATATTTTACAAGCATAAGCTACACACTGAAATGCAAGGTTCACAGTATTTTTTCATCCCTCTATTGTCAACATTTAGGTAAAGAAAGCAAAGCTAAAGATTAAGACTAAAAACCTGAAGAGTTTCTGGGACATTAGGAACCAAACAGCTCCTTGCAATGTGTTGTTCCTTGAATTCACGTCATGGTTACGGCCAATAATGTGTACGGCCAATAATATAATATGTATAATTTATCAATGTGATATGTTTATTATTTTATGTTAATGTTTTTTGTTATAAAACAATAGTAAAAAAACAAAACAAATGGGCCTGTTTTAATCAGCTCTCTCCTTATGTCCAAATAAGGCGTGAAGTCTACATGTTTACTCAAGAGAAACCAGTCTACGTGGCTAGAATTGGCAATGGACCGTGTTATCCAAGTGTTCCCAGAACACTCTAGAACTCCACCTAACTTCTTTGGCCATCACCAGGGTCGGCTTGACACTAGCTGCAGATGATCTTCCAAGAACCTTTAAAAAACCTCAAAAACAAACTCTTTAACCCCAGTTACTAAGGACACACATGAACCCATCCACCCTCTGCATTTCCCCCATAAGCAATGATCAAATTTACCACAAACTTTCCCCCTGAAGTTGAAGACAATTAAGATGGCTAACAGCTAAAATAACACTAGACTAGATATAAACCCCATTTATATCTATGCCTGATCCTTGTACTGCTGGTGCAGCAAGAGTACATCATCTTGGGACACACTAGAGACTATATCACCAAACCCTAAATAAAATGACGAGTGAAATTAAGGACGATGTCAGTTAAAAGCTGAACAAGAAGGATTAGAGTTCAGTAACTACTACGACAATAACTAACTCAATTACAAACACAGAATCACTGTGATGTAGAAAACGTATTTAATTCAGGAAGTGCTGTAGATGCATAAATTAAGTAACCCATGACGAAATTAACGTAAAGACTAAATAGGCTGCATCCTCACAAACTATCAGAAATCACATTTTTTAAAGCCTGCAGACTGAAAGCATCTATGTTAACCATTTAGCAGAAGGATGGAAAGAAAAAATACACTAGGACCTGGTTTATACATTTGATAAATGTCTCTTTAAGGCTCTGTTGGAATAGCCAGAGGCCTTTGCCTTTTTGGCTTTTGATAGCGTCCATCGACATAGTTCATGTCTGACAGCAGAGATTATATACCCCACTTTCGATCAACTCTGTTTTTGACAGCTCTAGGTCAAAAGTCACTTGATCTTTTCACCGTTGAACTTGCCATTTTAGAGTGCACTTGATCTTTAACCCCGAATGTTAAAGTGCACTTGAACTTTAATACCGAAAGTCAAAGTGTACCTGTTCTTTGACCCCGAGAGTCATAGGTCCGCTGAACTTTAATCCACCGTGTTAAAGGGCGATGTGATCATCGGAACACCGTTATGTATGCAGATATATTATATATATGAGCCACCGGTGCTTTCTGTGTATCCTTCTGTAGGCTGTGCTCTCTGTATCACTGGGGTGTCACATTCCTCTGCGTGTGTATCTGAGTTCACAGGCCTGCGGTGGCCTGGTATCCTTCTACAGTCCTCCTTCCCCCGTCTGGATTTATGCGTCAAGTCGGCCCTGCGTTGTTTTAGAAAGAACAGGTTTTGAAACAAATGCATATGCAGTATTAGAGTGCGCTGCTGGTGTACAACAGCAACATCCGCCACATGTATGCAATGAAGCACACACACACACACACACACACACACACACACACACACACACACACACACACACACACACGCTGTAATAGGGGGAAAAAAATCATTCTCATTCAACTCAACTCCACTCAACAAACAAACTCTCACCCCTTTAAGGTTCGGTCGCGCATTAAGCGCCGACATTTAATGTTGTGTTTGACCGACCAATTGTTTATGGTCTGCGTCTGCCTTTTACCCCCGGTCTCTGGCTATTTCCTATATGATCCCTCAACAGACTCAAAGTCATAAACCTGATTAGGCCTCAAGTGGGCCTGTGTTGTTTTAGAAAGAACAGATTTTGAAACAAATGCATATGCAGTATTAGAGTGCACTGCTGGTGTACAACAACAACATCTGCAACTTGCAAAGCATATACCTTTACATCGATGATAGTCCTCTGTGCTGTTGGTCAGAGGAGTCCTCTCGGTCTGCAGTCATACGGCATTTTCGGCACGCACGCACGCACGCACGCACGCACGCACGCACACACACACACACACACACACACACACACACGCGCGCACTGTAATAGAGGGGAAGAGATCATTCAACTCAACTCAACAAACAACCTCTCACCCCCTTAAGGTTCTGTCGCACATTAAGCGCCTGCATTTAATGTTGTGTTTGACTGACCAATTGTTTATGGTCCGTGTCTGCCTTTCACCCCCAGTCTCTGGCTCTTTCCTATATGATCCCTCAACCCCTAAAGTCATAAACTAATGCATCACGTCTTTGAAACTCGGTGTCCCATCCCTTCTGATAGCATGGCACCCTCGCATGTAGGAGTGAGAATGTAAACATCTTCACCCCCGATGCAATAAGGCGATTCCATCAGGCGCCAGGAGAACGGTTAAAAAACACAGCGTTATAATACCGATCGAAACATGATTATACAAAAATACCGCTTTAACCCGTTACACCGCTGGAGTGTTCGGGGGGAGCCCTCTTTGGAAATATTCCCCTTAAGATTCTGTCGCCCATTAGGCGCCGACATTTAATGTTGTATTTGATCGTCCGATTATTTATGGTCCGCGTCTGCTTTTTACCCTATCTGATCCCACAACCCCTAAAGTCATAAAGCTAATGCATCACGTCTTTGAAACTCGGTGCCCCATCCCTTCTGACAGCATGGCACCCCCGCATGCAGGAGTGAGAATGTAAACATCTTCACCCCCGGTGCAACAAGGCAATTCCACCAGGCGCCGGGAGAACGGTTAAAAAACACAGCGTTATAATACCGATCGAAACATGATTATACAAAAATACCGCTTTAACCCGTTACACCGCAGGAGTGTTCGGGGGGAGCCCTCCTTTGAAATATTATGTTGTAACACTATGTTGATTTGTTATGCGAAACAAGAGGTGTGAGGGTGTCCCCAGGGGTCATTCAAGAGTCACACATTAGGCAGTACAATAGGCTAATCTATAACATAATATGATGACGATGATACGAATTACCGTTTTAACATCGCAGGATTATCCTGAGGAATCCTCAGTATAAAAAGTGGAGAGGTGTTAAGGAGGGATAGGGCCTTAGCAGGAGGGGGGTCGGGTGTTGTAAAACCATTTGATCAGTTTCTGGGTGACTTTTATGGAGAAACCTGGTATAAATATAGGCGGAGTTGAAGCGTCAGAATCAACCCGAACCCAGGCCTTCACGCTAGATCTTCGTCGGACGTTGAAGCAGCGGTATGATTCGAGGTAAAGCTCAGGCGACTCTCATTTCTTTGATTCTCCTGAAAATATGCGCTAACAAATTTCGTCCGCGTCAGCTCCTGCATCTCACGGCGCCCGCGGGGCTCGTCTGCCAGAGAGCGCCAGACTCCGTAAGTATGACCTCTTTTTGCAAAATCAACCATTATTAGACTGTAGAATGCTTTGAAACAGTTTTCTTTTTACGGCAGATCGCCTTGCGCTACAACGTCGTCAGAGCCAACAATTCCAACTGCAGTATAGGCACCAGGCGGCTCAACAAGCATTCAACGCCTTCCCAGCCGGAGAGGCCCTTAGATTCGTCGATCAGTTATTACATATTATAAGCCGATTGACATTTGAACGTGCTGACCATAACGGCTGTTTTATTTTTTCTGAAAAAAGCCGCCACGGACCGATCACAGTCTCGACGGTGAGTACGGACATTGTGAAGCATGATTATATCGTTTTTATTCCGCCGGTTCTGTTGAAATAAACTCTCCTTTTTATTCACGCAGTATCAGACGACGCACTTCTGGAGGTGTCACCGGACCCCGGAGAGATATTTACTGCCAGCGAGTGTGTCGTCAATGCGCCGCCACCCACCCCGGAGCCGCCGCAGCAGCCGCAAGAGCAACAGCAACAACAACAACAACAAGAACCGCGGAGCCCCGAAGAGGAGTGTCTAATCGGCGAGCTGGAGCACGTGCTGTCCAGACAGCCGAGCGTGGAGCCTTCAACTTCCGAGAGCGGGGCCCCTGTGCTTCTAGCGGAGCAGAACGTCCCGGAACAGGGGAGGCGAACCCCCGTGCGTCGTCCGGGGACTCCTCTTCCTAGGGATCGCTCCAGTCGGCCATCCTTGCCATCATCCTCCTCTCAATCCTCCGGTAAGTTTCTTTTTTTAAAAAAAAAAAAAAAAAAGAGGGTTGTTTCTATGGCCTGTGACTAACTCGAGACCGTTTTTAATCAGATTCGGGTCGTCCGAGACGGCGAGAGAGAAGGCTGGGCCTGGGACGAGAAGGCGTCCGCATCTTCATCGAGGCGGAGCTGCATGGGTCCGAACATTTCCAGCGGATCTCCCAGTGTTTATATCCGCGGGATCGCTACAATGAATGATTTGCTCCGCACGCTGATGTGAAAACTGTGCTGGAATGTCACTTTGATCGGTTGGATGAATTGGTCAATGATTTGGTGGGTCGGAACTGTGTCTCCGGTCTACTCCCCGAATCGCGACTATGACTTTCCTAGCGGGGGTGATGAGTATGTTTCTGATTTTGATCGATTTTGATCGATTAGAACAGTCTGTAAACCTCTTCATTGAAAGACTGCAAAATCCATGCCAGAGAAATAATGAACTCCCGTCAGAGGAGGGCGCACCCGAGTGCGGAGACAATGACGATGCTATGGAAGGAGCTCCCCCGAGCAGAGACGGAAACCCGGAAGCATCCCCCGACGGACCCCCGACGCACGACGTGGCGCAGAGGAGAAGCGGGGCCTCCGATGAAACCAGGATTGTAACCAGAAACAGTTTCAATAACTTTGAAATAAGACGACTGCTTAATATCGGGCAGACGGACGAGGTTGATTACGGACACTTTTACGGGACTGTTATGGGGAATGTTGCCAAGATGGTGCAGCAGGCTTTAAATCAGACTCAGCAAGGCGACGTTATCCAGCTCGAGCTCAGGGGGGACATGCTGCGATCACAAGCGGTCGCTGTTGTGTCAGTCGCGGACGGCGTGGATTTTTCCCAATTTCAGGACCTGCTGGACGGCGCTGTTCAGTCCAATATGGAAGTGTTGATGGACGGCAGCTTGGAGCTGGTGATTCAGGTGGTGCGCAACCCCCGAGGGGGTGGTAAAAGGCTGTTGGCAAAGACCCTAGACTGCGAAATTGTTTAAAAGAAGCAGAGGTTCATGTACATTGTCAACAATCGGCATATTGAGCTCTGTTTTGCCATCAACCTGGCGCATCTGCTCTATCCAGGAATCACAGACGCCGAGGCTGAAAGGAGGGGGAGCGAACTTCAGCAAAGGGCCGGTTTAATCGCGCAGACGCCAGTGTGTTTCACGGACGTGGAGAAGTTTGAAGAGCTTGTTCAGTGTCGGATTGTAATCTTTTACAGAACAGATTTGAAGCGCCTCAACACGTTTCACACTGCAAAGCAGCGGCCTGGTAAACCTTTATACATGTTTCTTTTCGAGAATCATTATTACGGTCTAAAGAACGCCTGCGCTTTCATAGGAACGAAATATTTGTGCAGTCATTGCTACACCGGTTATGATGGGTTGCTGAATCATAAATGCGAGGGGCGTTGTAACGTGTGTCTTGATGCTGCGTGCACGGCCACGCGTCCCGCAGCCGGTGGGGGCGTAGTGTGTGAATACTGCAACCGCTGGTGTGCCTCGGCCTTTTGTCTCGCAAAACACAGGGAGAAGGTGTGGCGCCCCGTGGCTCAGAAGCACGCTAGCATTTGTGACATGCACAAGAAATGTCACCGCTGCGGCCTCTTGTATTACGTCTCACTGATTAAAATACCAAAGCCGCACGAATGTCCGGACGTTAAATGCTGCATCTGTGGCGGGGTCAAATATGCAGGGACGACCGAGCCTCACCGGTGCTACATACAAAGTCTACCGACTCCTGAAACCACCACAGACGTTATTCCAAATAAGAAGTTGTTGTTCTATGACTTTGAGACGTATCCTGATGAGAATGGCACGCATGTGCCCTTTTACGTCTGCGTCATGAGGGGCAATAATAGCAGCCCGTGGGGTTGTTACGGGCCCGACTGCGCCGTAAAGCTTCTCAGGCGCTACAGGGCTAAAAAGTACAAAGATTCCGTGTGTTTGGCTCACAATTCGAAAGGTTTTGACGGGCATATTCTTTTGAGCGCCATGGTGTCGCTGGGGATTAGCCCTCACGTTGTAATGCAGGGGTCTAAACTGGTATTGTTCACAGAGCCTCATTATAATCTCAAATTTATAGATTCCATGAGCTTTCTATCTTTCCTTTGGGCCTCCCTGCCAAAAGCTCTGGGCTTTGAGGATGCTGAAAAGGGTCACTTCCCTCACAAGTTCAGCTCTAAGGAGAATCTGAATTATGTTGGCCCATACCCAGCTCCTGAATATTACGGTTGTCAGCAAATGACTCCAAAGAAACGCGAGGATTTCATGGCGTGGTACACCCTAGTCTCCGGCGGAACGTTTAATTTTAAAGCAGAGGCAAAGCGCTACTGCCAAAATGACAGAGAGATTCTCATGAAAGCGTGCTTTGCATTTAGAGAGTGTTTTGTGAACGAGACGGCTCTAGACCCCTTCAAGCGAGCAACCATCGCCTCCGCGTGTATGTTTGTTTTCAGAACATGTTTCCTTAAAGAAACAGCTGCAAGCGCTTCTCAAACGCCTGTGTGCAGTGGTTAGAATGGGTGATGTTCAGAGACGGAGTGTTTATCCAGCACAGTCTAAACGGAGGTGAACGGAGCTTTGGACGCTTGTGGGTGGACGGCTATTGTGAGTCAGGCGGGGTGAAGGTCGCGTATGAATTTCTGGGCTGCTTCTACCACGGCTGCTTGGAGTGTTTCACAGGCAGCCGCGTTCACGCCTTAACAGGGAAAACTTTTGAAAGAATGCACGTTGAGACGCAGGAGAGATTGACAGAGCTGAGGTCAGAGTACGGGCTCCGTGTGATCACCATGAAGGAGCACAACTGGGATCTGCTGAAAAAGTCGCACCAGGGTGTGAAAGCATTCCTAAAAGCATACAAGGCCCCTGAGCCTCTAGCCCCACGCGATGCTCTGTATGCGGGGCGCACATGCCCCGTAACGCTGAGATACTCTGCGGGAGAAGATGAGGTTGTGAGATACGTTGATTTTACATCCCTGTATCCTTACGTCAACTACACGTGTCCTTATTCTCTGGGACACCCGGAGATCATATTCAGAGATTTCCAGCCCCTGGAATCTTATTTCGGGCTCATTAAGGCGACCTTGTATCCTCCCCGCGGCCTGTTTTTCCCTGTGCTTCCTTACAGATCCGGCAAAGGGCGCCTAGTGTTTACTCTATGCAGAAGTTGTGGTGAGCTGAACCGTCAGGACGGCCCCTGTGACCACAGCGACGCGGAGCGCGCTCTGACAGGAGTCTGGCCTTCCCCCGAGATTCTGAAGGCTCTGGAGAAGGGTTACAGAGTAGCGGAGGTCATAGAAGTGTGGCATTTAAAAGAGCAGAGTACCTCTCTCTTTAAAGAATACATCTCAACCTTTCTCAAGGGGAAGCAGGAAGCCAGCGGCTATCCCGCGGATGCTACGGATGTGGAGAAAAAATACAAAATACGTCGATGACTATGCCAAAAATCAGGGGATCGTCCTGGATCGGGTAAATATTGTGTTAAACCCGGCTAAAAGACAAGTAGCAAAATTATGCCTAAACAGTTTCTGGGGGAAGCTGAGTCAGAGGTGTAATTTGGTTCAGACGGAGATAGTGGAAAGGGCCGAATATTTTTTCAGGCTGCTGTTTTCAGGAGACAGGGAGGTAAAGTATTTCACTTTTCTAAACGACAAGGTGGCGTTGATTCAACATTGCAGCAGCGAGCGGGTCGTAGCTCATCCCAATCGGTCAGACAACGTATTTGTCGCCGCTTTGACCACCTGTTAAGCCCGGCTGAAATTGTACAGCTGCCTGAAGCAGCTTGAGAGACGCATTCTGTATTATGACACAGATAGCGTAATCTACTGCTCAAAACCCGGCAAAGCTGAGCTCCCGCTGGGTAATTACCTGGGCGATTTGACGGATGAGCTAAAGTCTGACTCTATTAAAGAATTTGTCTCTGCAGGACCTAAAAGCGGGTATCAGACGCGAGGAGGCAGAGTGACGGTTAAAGTCAAGGGCATCACACAGACGACAGAGTGTTGTAAGAGCATCAATTTTGACTCTGTTAAAAACCTGGTGGAGAACTATATTGAAACGGGCGAGAGCGGGATCCTGACGGCTCCTCAATACAACATTGCCCGCGACAAAAAGACCTTTGATTTAAAAAACGTCTCGGTCGACAAGAAATTCAGAGTGGTGTTTGACAAGCGCCGACTGCTTCCCGGAGGGTCCAGCGTCCCTTTTGGTTATTAGGGCCATGCAGGAGGTGGGGGAGGGATTTGTCCCGGGCCTGAAAGCCCCGTTCTCCTGCCTTATAGCGGGCCCTAGTGGTGCTGGTAAAATGTTTTTTGTGAAAAGTTTTTTCATGTTTTTAACTCAAAATGTTTTTCAAAAGGGTAAACACGGGCGAACGCTGAGTCTAAACAGCACGCACATTATTTTATTTAAAAATTCCCGCGATAAACTGCAAACGGCGACGCTGGCTCAGCAGATATTTCCGGGGCAGAAGGCGTATTTTATGGAAAGTTTTAAAGACGCCACCAGGCAGCCGCACGGGTATTTACTGGTTGACCTGACGGCCGGCTGCCCAGATGAGTTCAGGCTGAGGACGGGTGTGCTGCCCCACGAGCGCGCCTGCGTCTATCTACCCTCAAGAAAACGTCATGTCTGAACGCATCAGGCGAAATTTACCGCTCCTGAAAGTACTGGTTTCCAGCCCCCCGAGGCAGCGCCGCGCGCTATTGGCCACCTGCTCGCCCGATCTGGTTAAAACCATCTGCGAGCTAGCGTTTAACCTCCTCAAAGGCAACATTGCGCTGTCCAGCAATCAGTACAACAAGCTGAAGCGACAGCGATGCAGCCTCCAAATCCTGGCCGATAAACGCACCGCTTTAGCAAAAAAGAGAGCGCTTATTCAAAAAAGTGGGTTTCTGTTTCCGCTGCTCACGGCCGCGCTACCGATCCTGGGTCAGCTGGTGAGCGGCCTGATACCGACCCCTTGCTAAGCGGTTTCACGCGCCGCCGCTAGATGGCCTCCAGAAAAATGTATCTGGTCTCCCAGCAACAGCTGAACCGGCTTCACGACGCCGGAGGGGGCGGCGGTGACATCAGAGACAGGGCAGAGGGCGACTTGGACGAGCAAATGAGAGTCGTTTTAGAGCAGGAAAATTTAGCCCCCGACGAAAAGATTAAAAAATACACTCTCCTGTTACATCGCTACCTTAATTTGGAAAAGCAAAAGAGGGCCGCCTCTTGCGAGATTGTGCTGTCTCTGCCAAAGGAGGCGGAGCCGGCTGACGTTGACGCGGGATCCTCTCGTGAGAAATCCCCTGATAAAATTGTGCGGGATGTTGTGACGGGCGTTAACCCTCGTTTTCAAAAGAAGGCGGGTTACATTTTGGAAAAGATGGCGGCTTCCGGGGGTCCGGGGAGCTGGAACGACTCGGAGTTTGTCTTCAACGACAAGCCCGTGAAGGGTTCGCACATTATGGATCTGATTAGACATTTAAGCTCCACGCACAAAGGTTCTGACAGGGGTGCAAACTCTGTCCAGAATAAACATACTGGAAACTCTGCAAACTCTGTCCAGAATAAACATATCGCTATCCAGCGTTCCTAACAAACACGCCAGGGAGCTCCTGCACGAGTATAAGTGCGGGGGCGTCCCGCCCTCTAGCGTAAAGAGCGGCTCACCGCCCGACATTCCACTGGGGGGGCCGACAGAAGAAAAAGAAGACGAAGACGACCCTGTCCCCTTATCGCCTAAATGGCTTAATTTGTCGTAATAAAAAAAGAAGCAACGCTGTTTAAGTTTAAATAAAGGATTTTTATTGAACCACATTTTTTCATCTCATTTTATTATATGAAAAAAGAAAAAACACATGGCAAGAGAAAAACAACTATAGACTAAGGTTTTAACATTTCGAAAACATTTTTAAAGAGCAGGCCCGCAGGATTTTACACACTTTTGATAAGCTTTCACAAAATCAGCGACCATAGAGTCATTCTCGGACGCGTTATCCCCGTACAAACTCAATACATTTTGATAGGATAAGCCTCTGGCCCTGTGGAACAGAAAGTACGCACAGTGCTCCCCGCAGATGATGGATAACGGGTGCTGCAGCTGTCAATTGTGATAATAAACGGCTTTAGAGTCCTTCTCCAGAAATTGTAAAATAGTTTGAGGGTAGTAGGGGCAGTCCGGCGCTAGCCCGTAGCTGTCAAAGAACGCGGCATCTCCGCTCTCTTCAAGAATCAGCGCGAGCCAGTGCTCTCCGGGCAGGTGCCGCGGGTGGGTGTTCACTATAATATAGGAGGGTCTCGTAAACACCTGCAGCGACAGCTCGTCAGGGGCCCACACTCCTTGGAACGCGTCGCCCAGTAGGGGCCGCATAATGTTTTCCAGTTGAACGCTGTTCATCCCCTCTAATAATAATCGACTAAAATGTTCCTTTTTGAATCAATCTCGAGAATGGAATCGTAGCAGGCGTAGACCACTAGCGTAGTCGTCTGCGCTAGAGCCGTTCTAAAGCGCATCTCCAGGCGCAAGGTGCCTGCCTTGACCGGAGGCAGAGCTCCGCCCTCCTCCTCCGGGGCCACGTTGAACGCGTAAAGCGTATAACCTTGCTCATAATCTCTTCTATTAAAACACAGAGGTTGGTCTTTCAGGTGCCGCCCGGTAGCGGTGATTAAGCTAAGTAATACTCTCTAATAGAGGAGCCGTGCTCAAAATCAGGCTGCAGCGCTTTTCCCGGAATCTGTCTGCTGTCTCTGCATAAGTCTAAAAACTCCAGGTTGGCGTGAATAAACCTGAAGGGGTTCATAGTACTCGGTCCCGTAAAAGCCTCGTGGTTAACCAGCCCTATAACCACATATTTCGGTAGAGTGCCCAGAAAAAGATTTTCCTGCGTGCATATTCTGGAATTGACCGGGATGGAGAATGTTTTAACATTCGGGGGACACTGTCACTTTCTTTACAAAAAGAGAGGCGCCCAGCACATGCAGCTTAAAATCGGCGTTTGCAGCGTGCATCAGGCAAAAGGCGTTGCTGGCTCTTGTGAGTTTAACTCTTAAATCGACAGAATTTAAGAGCAGCCTCTCGCAGAAAAAGATATCCGCGTGTAGCGGGCCCAGGAGATGGAATTCGCGCGACTTAGCGCTGAACCTGTTCCTCGCAACAAAGCCGCTGTTTGGCCCGTTATTCACCACGTGAGAGTCCATGGCACCTGCCGTGTCCTGATAAAACAGGCCGGCGCTGAACTGACTTTTCAGAGATTCTGGAGAGTAATTCAGCAAAGCCTCAATCAGGGATCTGTACGCGTGAGTGGCGCTTAACTGGGAGATCAGCCGATCCCCCAGAGTCACGTCGCATTGGCTAAATATTGTATTCAGAGGGTAGTTGATGATGCCTACATCAGCGCCCGCCGCTAAATCGGTTCCGTCCGCGTTTGTAATTTTCAGCCTTAAAAACAGCAGCGTGTCGTTCAGATCCAGGTAACGCTCCCCCTCCGCCGCTATATAAAATTCAATAGGACCGCCGTCGGTGATGGAGGAGATTGGAGAAATCTCCACATATTGTTTGTCCTCTATGCTCAGTTGTGAAAACGGACAAGAAAACAAATCCAGCTCTGACATGACGCATTCCGACGACTTCTCGTGTAACAGAGCCATGCTGATTAGAAAATATCCCCGCTCTTTACAGCAGACCTCCGCTTTTTACGACCGCCCGGGATGACTGAATTTTTATTATGAGCGGGTCTTCTTTTGGAGACTCCCGGTAGACGCTGCCCCGGGGGGCGTTTCCTGGCTCTACGGGCTAAAACCATAATACCGGAGCCCTCCTGCGGCTCTTCAGACCGGCCGCCGGTGAACCTCCTTACAGCCTTCCGCACGACGTCGGAGGCTATGTTTTTAGCGGCCGTTGCTAGATGGGGCTTGGCCACTCTAAATCCACTTTTTACCAGAGGCATTACAAAACGAAACAGTTTGGAAAACATTGAGCCTAGACCTCTACCGTACTGCGGGGGGGCTCCGGCAAAGCCTGAAAGGCCGGACCCCACCTGATCGTCATAATAGCTGACAAATCTATACGGGTCCGCGTTATAACTCCGGCGCATTATGTTTTTACAGGCCTAAAGTGCAGCGTGAGTATCGTCTTGCCGTACGCAAATTTGACGGGGTTGTTTTGATCGTTTTTAATTTCCACGTAGACGTTCTCTATATGATGCTTGGACAGCGGCAGGTAGTGCGGAGGGTTGAACGTCTTTGTGATGACGTCTCCGTATTGACCCTCGACCGTCACGCAGCGCAGGAGAGGAGCGAACGAGTCACCAACCACCTGGTGCCTCACTATATCCGAATAACAGTATAAATGGTAAAATCCACACTTTAATCTTTACTTTAAAATCACTTTAAATCAGCGGGATGCGGCGACAGCTGGACTCCAGGCCCCGTAGAAATCCACGCGTCCTTCTCCACACCCAGCGCGTAGCACACAGGCTCAGGAAACTGGAGTTTATAGCGCCCACTGCCGTTCCATGCAAAGTAATGCGTGTGTGTTTCATACCCTAGATCGACGTCCATTTTAAGCCTTTTAAACCTGTTGTTTAGCTTCCTCATAAGACTCTCTCTAACGTAGGACCTGTATCCAAAAAACTCTCGATTCACCTTGTGGTCTGCCTCGGCATCGGTGGCGGGCTGCTCCGGGTTCAAGCGGGGCCGTATCCATCCAGTTAAAATAGGCGCGGCCATGAGGTATTGTCCCCCATGTATGCATGTATGACAGGTCTGTCAGAGCAACTTCCCAAGCTCCTTTTAAATCTATATGCTGCGCCAGATCAGCGCGAAATACAGAGGGCGTGTTGTCCGGGAACAGCTCAACACCTGCGTTGGACGGCAGGGTGATGTAAAAATCATCCTCGTCCATATTTTATACGTTTACAATCTCCGACGCCTTTATGTAACTGTTAAACTTTTCGGGCCAGTTCAACCATTTAACCAGAACGTGCTCCACCCCTCCAATTTTGCGTTTGCCCAGAATTTTCTCCACCTTGAACGCCTTGTCGCCGGACACGTCACTTTTTGCAACTCTGCCTCGTAAAAGGATCCTTCGACGGGCTCGCCATCGTAATCGCATAGTTTGTAGACCGGCGGTATCCTAGGAACGCATTCTGCTATCTTAAAAAGCTCGTCGGTGAACCCCTGGGTATATTTCTTGTCAAAAACGCCTCTCAGCTTCGATATGCGCACAATATCACCGACTTTAAAATTCATCTTTAAGGCCTTCTCGTGTCTCAAAGGAAAGGAGCCGTACAGATTCTGAAGTACCTCTAAAGCATTTTCAGACGTCACCTGAACAGGCTTCATTTTAATACTCGAGTGATACGCGTTATTGTAGCTTTTGACAATCTGCTGCAAAACCTCCACATATCTCAGGGTGTTTTTACCCGTAAAATAGCGGTACAGTTTATATTTTAAGGTTTTATTGTAGCGCTCCACGACCGACGCTTTGACCTCGCCGGATGTGCTGAAATGCGTGATTTCATGTTTTTTCATCAGAGCCTTAAATAGCTTGTTGTAAAACTCTTTTCCCTGATCCGTCTGAACACGTTAAGGGATTCCACTCTCGGCGAGAACGGACTCAAAAGCGGTCGCCACCTCTTTTGCACCCTTATTCTTAACAGGCCTAACGTACGCTTTTTTAGAAAATACGTCAATAACGGTCAGCAGAAATTTATAACCGTTGTTGTGCGACGCTAGGGCCTGCATGTCGCAGAGATCGGCTTGAAATTGGTTCAGAGGTCTGGACACAAACACCCTTGTAAGGATCCATTTCTAGGGAAATGGATCCTTACAAGCTTATGCAGCGTGTACGCGTCTTGTTTGGCTAAAAACTCTTTGATGCGATCCATAGTAATTTTCTTGCCAGAATCCCGTTCTACGGCTCTGTGTAAAGGAGCCACACGCCATAACTGCCCGGATGAGAAGGGTTGTAATAAATTTTCATCATCAGGTTTTCAAGTTTAGGAGGCATCTTCTCTCCTCGCCAAAAACCTCTGCTCTGAAAAGCCAGCACGCTTTTTACGTTGTTATAAGGTTATTCGGTCGCTTCAGTAATGAGTAGTCTTTTTTACAAATTCACAAGCTTTTATTTTTTAAAAAAAGAATAAATGTTACTTATACAAAAATGGATAAACGCATACAATGTGATTACAATAAATGTGACTACGCAAAATGATACGGGACAAAAAGTAGATGCAGTATGAATAAGTGAAATTAGAATGAGTACACACACACGATGAATAAATGACACTAGAATGAATTACAGGCTATCATCACAAATGCACCCCTCCCAGAGATCCACCGCCTCCTGCAGGTCATGTCGCTCATGTTTTGACATAGCCCGCTCCGTCAGTTCATCTTGTATATCACCCAGAACCTCCACGACATTCTCTGTATCTTTCAGGCCGTGCAGAACGGCTTCCCCGGCCTGTAGCACTCTCTCCGCCGACACACGGATGTTGTATTTCTCAAGCAGTCTACTCGCCGCCGCGACGAAGCTGCTGGTCAGAACCCTCCTCTTTAGAGCTTCATAATATCTTCTCAGAAAGTACGGGGGTACTCCAAACAGGCAAGTGTGCTGCAGCTGGCTGGGATGCGAGGTCTGGCAGCTGTTGCAGATGAACTCGTTGTAGTCGTGAACTGCGATGTACAGAACCCGCGTCGCAAAGGCCTTTACAGTGTCCAGAAAGAGCCTCAGCAGAGGCCCGTCCAGCTCATCCCCGCTCTCCTCCTCCGGGGCGGGATGGAGGACCTCGCACCGCACCGACGTGATCGATCCAGGGGACGCCGCTCCCGCGTCCATCTCCTCCTCCTCGCTGTCATGAACGCTGCACCCGTCTGAGCCCAGTTCCATTGAGGGCCGGTCGCTGATCCGCGTTGATGTGGAAGCGGTGTCACCGTCGTTATCCCCGTCGTAGCAGGCGCTATCCATCGACTGGGTCGGAGAAGGTGAAGGCGTGAGTTGCAGAGAAGCTATGCTTGCCGGGTTGCTTGCTTGGTTGATTGCTTGCTGAGGACTGGAGCAGAGGGTCTCTATTTATCCCCAGAGATGAGAGGGGGAGGGGTGGGTGTGTCTAGGGGAAGAGGGCTTTTCTAACTACAATCAACTCCTTATAATCCTGGCTCATCCGAAACAACTGCGCAATCGAGGTCCCCCATTCATCAAATATTTTCAGCCACTCTCTGCAGGATACATTCATAATTTGCTGGAAAACACCACACTCGGTGCTAAAGTGGGCTACGAGCAGCCGACAGTGGGGGCCTCCGGGCGCGTGTATGCTCACTCTGTAGTACCAACGGTCGCTGACGGAGCCGCTGGTTTCCCAGACAAACTTTACTATTTTCGGGTCGGGGTCCTCCATGTCGAACACTCCCATAGCGTCGCTCAAACTCTCCCCCTCGGTGTCCGGCACCGCTCGCATCCTCTTTTCAACGGGCTCATCTTCCTCGTCAGATTCATCCTCGTCCATTCTTTCAAAAAGCTCACTCAGATACCCCGCTACTATGCCGCGCAAAACACTCCAGTCATTTGCAGTGACGGGCATCGTTACAGTGTCGGGGGAGAAAACATCTCCGACTTTGAGCTGGTAAAGACGCAACTCCCCCGTGGGGTAGCAAAACACATAGCCGATAGAGCCCGATAGCTTAAGCTCGCCCTTGAGAGACGCGGGAAGCGCTCTCTGCACTCTGCACAACCGCAAGTTTGTTTTCTTAGGAGCTCCGCGCTGAAACGATTCTCCACCGCAACCCCAACGTTCACGCTGCTGATGATGTTGTCGGAATCCTCTGCTGCCGGAGAATCGGACATTTTTCTGTTTTTCTTCCACACACGACAGTCTCTGATCACTACAAAAACCCCCATTGCAACGTCTTTATAAAGCCGCACACTCGAGGAGGCGGCTGATAGAGGACGTGCCACACAACAGCTGCGTTCTGATGATCACAACGCCCCTTTAACACGGTGGATTAAAGTTCGGCGGACTCTCGGGGTCAAAGATCAAGCGCACTCTGACACTCTGGGGTTGAAGATCAAGTGCACTCTGACACTCGGGGTTAAAGATCAACGGTGAAAAGATCAAGTGACCTTTGACACTCGGGGTTAAAGATCAACGGTGAAAAGATCAAGTGACCTTTGACCTAGAGCTGTCAAAAACCATCAACTTTTCAATTCACTAAACTGGTTGCACTGAGGCCGCACAGTAATCTGACGCTGTTCCTAATCCTCACCTAAATTTAAGAACCACTTTAAGAAATATTTTTCAGTCCTGAACCATAAAAAAGGTAAATAGAGAGTGTCCATACCTACAAAAAGGTTTAGTCTATGTTAATTTAGGTTCTTTTTCTTAGGCCTACTCTTCCAACGTTAGTTACCGTACTTACACAGCCTTAAATTTATTATACATTTATTATTATTATTATTATTATTATTATTATTATTATTATTATTATTATTATTATTATTATTATTATTATTATTATCTATATACAGACTTTAAGACCATCTTTTAGAATCTCCGGTCGGCGTCTGTCTCAGAGTTAATATTTAAGTTAACTTTTGGAGGTCAATGTCAGGCCATGTCATGTTTTATTTTCCCAAAATAAAAGCACAGCACACAAATAAAGCAGTTAGTTATATACAGCATTACACAGGTGACCTCTCCACACCGCCCCTCTCTCCTAACATTCGAAATCTCCCACACAGATACTTTCTAGAAACAGTCAAATCAGAATTTAATGATTAGAATTTCCTAATCTTACCAACGTTTGCCCACGCTGCCCCGAACACAGAGAGTCATCATAAAGCTTAAGCGCTCTTACCTGCAGTGATGACCGTCGTGTATCCAGAAGGTCAGCCTGGACAACTGTCGGCTTCAGACTTGGCTCGTCTTTGCCATGAGTGACGCCACTTCTGTAGTAAATTTACAGCTGCCAGATTGAAATGGACACACTCAAACCACCACTACATTAACTTTTAAACAGATACATCTCAAATTTATTACAAGTGGTGACATAATATTATCAGCAAGGAAGAATGTTGTGAGTCTCCTCCCAACCTCAGAGGGCGGCACTGAAAAGCTGTTTCCTTCCGGGAACATCATTAACTGGGGGACTATTTAAGTGAAGGATGAAGACTCCTCCAGTTGTCAGTGTGTCATGATGGACCCTCTTCTTGCATCTGTCTGGCCCCGGTCTCCGACTTCATGTATGACGGTTGGTTTTGTTTGATTTGGATTGTGGACAGCCCTGCTACTTCTAATTTGGCTACGTTTGTAGAAAGGTGTGAAGCCTGACTCTGTAGTGTAGACTCTGTTTAACCCCGCCACATCGCAGAGTGGCGGCAGCCAAACTGTTCCACCTGTTTCAAGGACGTTCCTCATTAATGGATTATGTGGTACAGTTCCGCACGCTGGCGGGCGGGTTGGATTGGAGACAAGAGACCTTGTGTGATCGTTCTTATGACAGTCTCGCGGAGGAGATCAAAAATGAGCTGGCGGGGCGCGTACTTCCGGATAGACTAAGAGATCTTGTGGTGCTGGCGGTGAACATCGGCCAGCGTTTCGCGCAACGCGAGGCTGAGCGGGGCGCGCTGCGTCACAATATCAGCCGACCTCCATCGGCAACAGGGATTTCACACCACAGCGGACCCAGGCAGCTTCAGCCATTTGCCACGGGGATTCCGGGACGACGAGCGGCGAGTGCAGGAGCCCAATTTTCAGCCGACGCGAGGGAATTCCCTACGTCACGTCCAAGTCATCCGTCTCCTCTCACCCGCCAGGTGCCAGGGGTTTTCCCCCAAGGCGTTCTCATGACAGAAAGGGAAGAGCCGATGGAGATCGGAGGAGGTCACCTATCGATAGAGGAGAGACAGCATCGTTTCAACTCCGAACTTTGTTTGTACTATGGGGGTCCGGGTCAACGTGCTAACCAGTGCCCGTTAAACGGCAACGCGCGTCAGCCGGTGGAGAGGCGCTGACGAGATTCACCGGACTTACGTAATCTTGTCCGCATAAGGGAGGGAGATGAGTGGAAGACTGCATTCAATACCCCCACGAGGCATTACGAGTATTTGGTCATGCCTTTTGGCTTGACAAACGCACCTGCGGTGTTCCAAGCACTAGTAAATGATGTCCTGCGGGACATGGTCAACAGGTTTGTCTTAGTCTATTTAGATGACATTCTCATTTTTTCTAAAGACCCCCGACAACATGAGGTGCACGTGAGGGCAGTTCTGATGAGGCTCTTGGAGAATCAACTATTCGTTAAGGCTGAGAAATGTGAATTTCACATGGCTAAGACTTCGTTCTTAGGCTTTTGTTTGAAACCAGGAAAGCTGGCGATGGATCCGGGCAAAGTGGCGGCTGTGACAGATTGGCCGGATTGGCTTTTGGCCGAAAGCAGGGGGAGCCTGATTTTCCCACCTTTTGTCTCCATGGCGACGGCACAGCTGCAGATTTGACTGACAGCTATATATGAATGCTTCTTCTTCCTTTTCGCTTAGCCCTGTTTAAACAACTCCCAGTTCTTTTCAAATACATTCATCTATACTTTATCTGCTTAAGCTACTATCAGATATGTTTTAAATGTTTCAGATATTATCAGTAATTCTTCAGCAGTACATTCAGCATGGAAGCATTCATTACATCTACACTTTCCATTCCTGATCAGAACAGGTGTACACATTCAGCTTTTTTAAACTACCTGACCTTTTGGCACCCTAACTGGTGTGAGAAGAACTGACCATTGCAATGACTGATGCATGGTTCTACATTAAAATATTCACATTTGTCTTAGGTGTACACCTTTGAGAATGTTGCAACATTCAAGTCTTCATTTAATAAAATGAATATCTTAAACTTCTGAAGTATTAGGGTGCATTGGGTGGTTTTTGACGAATTCTCAGCTTTTCTATTAGTGTGTATTGCGTGAGCTAGAGTGTGTGATGTTACAGTTAGAGTGTGAGAGCATGTTTTTTTTTAGACAGAATTGTCAGAATTGTAACTCGCCACTACAGCCACAGTTTTCACTTTCTGAACATTCACCTATTCATAGTCATACTTCTCTTCTTTCTAATGATGTGTCTGGCTATACCTTCAGACCTATACATTAGTCGCTATCGACCTCAAAGTGCAGAGAGATCCTGAATTTCTCCCATAGACTCTAATGATACTTTTCGGCAGACATCTGGAGGAGACATATTTTGAAATCGTCAGTGTGACAGCAATCTTGAGTGCTCAAACATAAAATTAACTCCAGTTGTTCAGGGAAGCCACCCCCCACCGACACACACACACTTATTATGGTGCTTTGATTCTGAAAGCGCTTAATCTAAATCTTTTGTTTTATTAAGGGTATTTTTGCTTTTGAATAAGTTATGACTATTTAACGACTATTTTATAGTTTAGTAATCACACACACACCACCTATAAATCCTTTCAAAATAAAAGCACAATGTAATTTATTACCTTAAATGGTAAGATTTTTGCTTCTGACTGGTTAATTATGACTAGTTATTAAACTATTACACAGTTAAGAAATTAACTAAAAATACTTCCTCAAATCCTTTCAAATTAAAAAAGCTAGTCAGCTTTTTCATGATTGTCATCAATTCACCTTGTTCAACTTTTGGATCATTGTTCTCTTTTTAATCTTGTCATCATTTCACCTTGGTCATCTTTTTAATCGCCATCTTTTTAATTGCTGTCATAGTTTTAATCTTTGTCATCGTTTTGTCGTAGTCAACTTGTGACGTCAGCAGCTTACAGTAATCAGCGCTTGGCATCATGTGAGATTACTTTTTCTAGTTACAAATACTTTCTTCAAATGAAAAAGCTAGTCATCTTATTCATGATTGTCAACAGTCTACCTTGGTTAACTTTTTAATCTTTGACATATTTTTACCTTGGTCAACTTTTGAATCGTCGTTATAGTGTAATAAATAGTGTAACCCAGCACTTGGGTCAAAATAACCCAACGTGTGTTTTGTCCAATACTGACCCAGCAGCTGGGTTATGGTTGGGTTATTTCTTAACCCGGCATTTTTTAGGGTGTAAGTGTAGCATATGCCTACACAGCAGATGCCACGTGATGTGCAAGCACAGATCTAAATGGGCCAGTTCAAAAGATCTACAGGTTTAGCTCTGGGAGGATTTAGATCGTAATTTGAAACCCACACGGACACAGAAGAAGCGTGCATATAGGTGAATGTATTGATATTTACAATATTTACAAAAGCAATCAATGCCAATAAGATAATCAGTCCATAAGCCCACCCAGGCAGGAGTCCATAGCACAGAGACTGGATAAGCCTCAGGAGAAAATAATACACAATTGGGAGAGCAGGCAACAGCGCCTCCTACCGCACTGGCAGACGTATGGCTGTCAGCTCTCCTGGGCTGGTTCTCTAGGCCCAAGGCCTAGTGGTAGCTCGCCATCTTATAATATGAAAGGATAAGTGTGGTTTATTAAATATCAGCTATCAAATCCTTGTTTATAAATGACTTGATAAGTGACCATCACATAGATCTGTTCTGTCTCACTGAAACCAGGCTGCAGCAGGATGAATATGTTACTTTAAATGAGCCGGTACTTCTTGGAACATGATAGTTCCAATGATAGTACCGGTAGAGGTGGAGGAGTAGCAGCACTTTATAACTCAGATTTATTAATTACTCCTAAAACTCATTTGAGAGCCTCACTCTGAGCCTTTCTCACCCAGACTCTAAAACTCAGAAGCCAGTTGTGTTTTGCATTGTTTACCGTCCTCCTGCTCCATATTCGGAGTTCTTAACTGAATTCTCTGAATTCTTATCTGACTTAGTTCTTAGCACAGATAAAGTCATTGTAGTGGGAGACTTTAACATTCATGTAGATGTTGACAGTACGTGTCTCAGCACTGCTTTTAACTCCTTAATAGACACTATTGGTTTTACACAGCATGTAAATGAACCCACTTATCGTTTTAACCATACCCTTGATCTTGTCCTGACATATGGGGTTGAAATTGATAATTTAAAAGTTCTTCCCCAAAACCCTCAGTTATCTGACCATTTCTTATTAACTTTTGAATTTGGCATAATTGACCTTACAATAGCTGGAAAGAAATAGTATACCAATGTTACTATAGCAGTTGCTTATCTGACAACGCTGTTACCAGATTCAAGCAGATGATTCCATCATCTTTTGCCTCAATGTCTTGTAGATACACAGAGAACAGTCACCTTAATCCTTATGAACAGGTTGACTGTCTTGTAGATGATGCTGCAGCCTCTCTAAGTACAATGTTAGACGCAGTGGCTCCTCTGAAGAAGAAGGCAGTGAATCAGAGGAGGTTAGCTCCGTGGTATAACTCAGAGATCCGCAGACTAAAGCACAGGACCAGACAACTAGAAAGCCAGTGGCGTTCCAACAAAATAAATGTAGACTGCATTGCATGAATGGATAGTCTAATAAAATATAAAAAAGCACTCTGTGCTGCTAGAAAAACATATTATTCCTCCCTACTTAAGGAAAACAAAAACAACCCCAGGTTTCTTTTCAGCACTGTAGCCAGGCTGACTAAGAGTCATAGCTGTGTTGAGTCTACTATCCCCTTAAATCTCAGCAGCAATGACTTTATGAACTACTTTACTAATAAAATTATCGGCGTGAGAATAAACATTTAGCAGCGACTTTTTCCAAATGACAGAAAGCACTCTCTAGATCCACTTTAAATTTACCAATTTCTCTGTCTTACCTAGACAGCTTCTTCCCCATAACTCATATGGAGTTAACCTCAATAATCAACTCTTCCAAGTCATCCACTTGTCTTTTAGATCCAATCCCAACCAGATTACTCAAAGAAGTTCTACCTTTAATCAGCTCGTCCATATTAAATCAAATCAACCAATCTTTGGTGTCATTGAAAAGGAAACTTCTTCTAGTTTTCAAAGAAAGAAACATAATGTGTTACAGTTATATAGGAGGAAAAACAAGAAAACCCACAAACCTGAAATAATTTTTTGATTAGCCCTCGCCTAGATTTTTCCCTTATAGATATAAGCAAATATCTCCCTGGTGAATGGTCTCATGACAAAAAACCAAAAAGGGATCTAAAAGAATGAAGCCTTGTGCATTTATATATCCATCCATCCATCCATTTTCTTAACCGCTTACTCCCTAGTGCGGGGTCACGGGGGTGCTGGAGCCTATCCCAGCTGGCTACGGGCGAGAGGCAGGGTACACCCTGGACAGGTCGCCAGTCCATCGCAGGGCAACACATAGACAGACAACCATTCACTCACACACTCACACCTACGGGCAATGGAGAGAAGCCAATCAACCTAATGCACATTTTTGGACTGTGGGAGGAAGCCGGAGAACCCGGAGAGAACCCACGCAAACACGGGGAGAACGTGCAAACTCCACACAGAAAGGCACGAGGTCCGCCTCCGGGAATCGAACCCAGAGCCTGCTTGCTGTGAGGCGACAGTGCTACCCACCGCACCACCGTGCCGCCCGCATTTATATATGAAGAAATAAATTAAATAGTGTTAAAAACCAGTATATGAGACATTTTTTAATTACTTTTATGAAAAATTAATTATTCCCCCCTCCCCCAAAATTGGCCTGGCCCAGGTACCCCTAATAGGTCACATCTCTGGCCTGGATCAACCTACAGACACCAGGGAGGGCTCAAATGAAAGCTTACAGTTACAGTTACAGTTATAGTTAAAGTTATACAGGAGAAAAACAAAAGAAACACAAAACTGAAATAATTTTTTAATAATTTTTTGGTAACCCCTCGCCTGGATTTTTCCCTTTATAGATATAAGCAAATATCTCCCTGGTGACTTGTCTCAGGACAAAAAAACAAAAGGGATCTAAAAGAATAAAGCGTTTTGCATTTATATATGAAGAAATAAATCAAATAGTGTTAAAAACCAGTAAATGGGAAATTTTTTAATTACTTTTATGATTAATTAATTATCCCCCCCCCCCACACCAAATTCCGCCTGGCCCAGGTAACCCTAATAGGTCACATCTCTGGCCTGGATCAACCCAGAGACACCAGGAAGGGCTCAAATGAAAGCTTACAGGCTGTAAAAATACCCCGGCTGCAGTGTCCGTTTTGTTCCAGCATTTACAAGGTTAACTCTAGAGGCCTGTGAGTGGAGGGAGGGTGGGGTTGGCCCACATGTGCTAAGGGTTGCTATGGTGGGGCCAATGAACGGAGGTTTACGGCTTAGCTGGTCTCATTCGAAGCCGAAGCCCGGGAGCCTTCATCTTGAAAAGTTCCCCTTACTTTCGCTTTTGAATTTAGCGAGAGAAATTACGATAAGGTTCCGGCCGGAACACATAAAAATCTAAGGCAAGAAACCGCCGGGACTCTGAAAGATGGGTTCGGGGCGATCTAAGTCTCCACCACCAGACTGCAGCTTTACAAAAATAAAAAGTAAATATGGTTATTAGTGTGTTTCATGTTTCCATAAGTGGGAAACTGGTAATGGGTTCAAAAGGAGAGTCGCTTAGTGTAAAAGACATATGCACCTTAAAAGAAAAAAATCAGATACAAAAGATGAGATTTGAAAAAGCAAAACTATCAAAACTAAACCCCTAAAAGAAACAAAAGAGAGATGAAAGTAACGGAAAGAAAAGAGATAACAACTCTGGGGAAGAATTGTATGCACTCTGCCACACACCACACACACGTATCATGTCAAGAGCAAATGCTCCCATTGTTTTTGCTCTCTGTCCTAATTCTTTAAAATGTATTGCGCAATTAAAATATACCACTCGAGGTAAGTTAAGTAATATAAACACCAAAAGTAACACAAACCAAAATCACCAACCAAAATAAACAAAATAACAAAAACAACAAAATAGAAACCAAAAAAAAGCCAACCAACCTAAATGAACAACAATAGAGATGAATCAACAGTTATAATGCACACACACACACACACACGCACGCCAACAGTGGTTTCCGCCTCTTAGGTCCTGGACGATCTGAGGGACCGAACCTTTGCGAAACCGAGACACAATAAAAGAAGAAGCAGAAGAAGCCAGAAACAGCAGCGCAAGGGCACAAACCCGTGGGTCACTCGCATCCAGACCCAAAGCGGTAATCTGGACTGTAGCGCAGCTGTGCTTCCCGGTCGCTGCCCCCGCAGTCGTCGCCTACCTCCGCTCTCCCCAGCTGCTGGTGCGCTAAATTAAAAACACGGTAAACTACCAGGCAGGGAGAAACTAAAGGGATTTAAAGGCAAGATCAGTCTGTTACCTGAACACTACCCGCCGCGACTCAAGCTAATGCCAGCCCGGATAGCTGTTATTATGATGCCGGCTCTGTGAAGGGGTCCGGCTCTGGAAAAAAAGAGTTGCTCATAAGCGCTGCACCTGAGGGGGGGACTCAAAACCCTGCATCACCACACAGACAGCAGCTCCCCTTACCTGTAGCGATCGTACACAGGCGCACCACTGCAGCCACGGATAAACCACAACGATCTTATTCGGGTGCTCACCTGTGCTCATGGGCACCAGCCACAAGCCAACAAAGAGCTCTAATTAGGTGTTCACCTGTACTTAAAGGCACCAGCCTGGCCCGCCTCCCAGGGAGCCAATTATTTCCCATCTTGGCTGGAAGGTGGGCGGGGCAAACCTCCACACCACCACACACGCAAGCAATGAAGAAACACGCTTACAGCTGATACACGCTCAAATTCATGTTCATGCTCATCTGCTTGCAATGAAGAATCGCTTTTTGCTCAAAACATCCCACAGAGTGATTTTAAAATGATGACAAAGAGCTAAATGACAATTGCCGCATGACTTTACAGTCTGATGGGTTATAACAATTTTAACTTGCAACAAATTCAGTAATAAAATCCTCCATGTTTCTGAAAAGATTTGTGTACACTAGGTTTGGCCAAGTAGTCCTATAGTTCCTATAGTCTGGCCAGACTATAGGAAAACAAAACCAGACTATGGAAAAAATAACATACTATAGGAAGACTAAAAACAGACTATTAATTACCATTAAAGGGAAGACGACTATTAGAGATAATAGTAATAATAATTACTGTACGTACCAGACTATTAAAGAAAAAACTTACTGTTTCACTGTCTTGTGCAACATCTGACAGCAAGACACCTTGATATTTTGCTTTCAAACTTAGCTAAGCTAGCTAGCTTCAGCTAAGCTGTACTCTTATCATTGGCTGCTGAGGGGGGGCTGTAACTGAGGCCCTCACACAGGCTGCATCACAGCTTGTTTCCAATGTGATACGACCTCCAGAGACGCATCTGATCTGTCCTGTACAGCACATGTGTCTTCTGGTCCTGATGATAAGTGTGAAGAGTTATGAATTTACACACACTGACAAACTGACCTCAACTTCCCTCTTTTGTGATGAACACAGGTCTGCGATTTCTCTCACTAACGAACAAGAGAGATTTGTTGATGCTTATTCTACAGATCCACATGTCCTTCTGTCAAAACATGACGGAGACAGATGGCAGGGCTTGGGTCCTTTTGTGGACAGATGTCAAGGGGGTGGAGACTGGTGACGACTTCCGACCCCATGTGACGTATTCACCTACTTTGCATACTTTTTGAAAACTTTTTTTTGTTCTGTCCGTCATGCGGAACAAACTGTGAACTTGGTACCTCAGCATTCTAATGACACACATTACATGCTTTTGTTTTTATTTTTATTTTTCAGAGGACGCTCTGACCCAACACTCAGCCTTACAGGAAGCCCCTGCTTCGCTGTGACTCACACACAGATATTATGTAGGTTTGATCAGAGGCTGTGAACCAGTGGTCATCACACCTAAATCTGACCACAGACTATGTGAACAACAACACCCTCTTAAAGGAAGCCATAGATGGCGTTACTGCAGACACCACTAAGCTACTGAAACATTGGATGCTACAGGCCACAAAGAGAGCCTGTCTAAATTACAGTTTGTTCAGACTAAGGTTATTTTTCTGGGTCATTGTAATTACAGCTGATGGCAAATCCATCTCACCCAACAGAGTTAAAGCAATTTGAAACCTGCCTAAACCGTGCACGTATAAACAGCTTATGTCTTCTCTAGGTCTTTGTTCTTATTGTAGGAACTTCATTCTTAACTTTACTGTCTTTGAGGCCCCACTCAGGGTTCTGATGCAGATGTCTTCATCGTCCACTTCTTGTCTCACGTGGACGTCTGAGGCTGAACAACGTTCACCGACCTAATGCTTGCCCTTCAGTCGGCTCCTACTTTGGGTCTCCCTGATCTGACCCTACGCAACCTTTCACTCAAACAGTGGATGAGAAATCAGGTTGTACAACTTCTGTTCTGTTGGTTCCTCATACTGTGTCATTCTTTTGGAGTAGAAAACATCACATCTTTCTACAGCCCGATGGCTTAGATACAACACCACCTTGCTCAACATGCTGAACATTACTATCAAGATGTTATCTTGAAGTCTGGCTCTTTGCTAAGACACTACTCTGCTCAGGTTCCAGAGTTGATCGCGTAGACTGAAGCTAGTAGACTAGCAGAAGGAGAGTCTGTTACCATCTACACAGACTCAACAGATGCTTGTCACACTTTGGTGCTCTGTGGAAGCATAGGAAGCTTTTGAAGTTCGATGGCAAACCTATCTTACATCATGATAAGTTTACTGCTTTGTTGGACGCTGTTCTGCTGCCTACAACTAATGCTGTTTGTAAATGTCAGACTCACACCATCAGTGAAAACTTTGTTTCTGCCGACATGCAGCTGCAGACGCTGCTGCGAAGGTCGCTGCCGACAACCATTTCCTCTCCTCATTCTCGTTTCCACTCCTCATCCTCATTTCCTCTCTCCAACTCTCTCTACCTTCTCCTTCCACATCTATCGTGCTTTAAACATTTTCTACCTCACAGAAACGCAGACTCTGGCAAACGAATGGTTCCACCTGTAGCCATAGAGTCTGGTTTGGACCTGATGGCAAACCGTGCCACCCAAACCCTTTTTCCCCACAATTCAGATTTCCCAACAGGTGAAAACAGGCGACAGGACCACTACACCATCCAACCAGGGGACTGGGCGATCGTTAAGGAGTTCAGGAAGTAGCACTGAGACTCCAAACAGTGGTGAGGCCCCTTCTGGGTCCCTCTGATGACCCATACGGCTGTGAAGGTCACAGAGAGAGCGACTTGGATCCACTCCATCCGGGAAGGTTCTGGAGCCAACAGACGATCCTCCATCTACATCCCACGGAGAAAACCACCACTAACGAAAAGAACTGGGAAGGACGACCCTCACTGTGCTCACACACGCACTGAGGTGAGGCTGCGTTGACCGTTCAGCTAAAGGTGTGAGCCAAGCGCCGCCTGAAGCTGCGCCGGTGAATCACACTATCAGACCATACATCTACACACACGCTCCTGAGAAAACACACACACGAGCAGCCTTGAGTTGCTGACGCTGGACAACGTGTAGACTCTTCACATCACGGGAGTGACAGTGACTCAGACGACATTGGAAGGGAAACCTGGCGGTGATAACGAATCCCAAGTGTCTCTGTGATCAGCTGATCACAACCTGAAGAACTCCAACGAACAATCAATACATAAACACACAGGTTGGAAACAATCTAACACTACCGTTCAACAGGAAGAAGCAGATTCTTACGAGACATCAATTGTAACCTTGTTGTGTTAGACTTCATTTTGTGTTACTTTGATTATTGCCTTTATCATATGATGTTTCCATGTAACTTTACACACTATTTTTGAATGAGAAAATTTCAAAACAACAAATAATTAAATATCCTGAAGTTGATTTGGTGTTTAATTTGCTCACAATCACTTTAGTCACTGCTACAATTAGTTTTTATCCTTCATCTACAGATGATAGACAACACAAGCAACAATGTGCATCATCATTCTGGTTAAATCCCTAATTCTCCTATTCATTCTCGACCCAAATGTACAATTAAAGATCTGAAAGTTATCCCACTGGTTATAGGTCTCATCATGAGTGCAACCTCAGCAACACTCTTGTATCAAATGACACAATGCACTATGTTCAGAAACCCTGACTCTAATCCACGTAATGACTTTGACCGTGATCTTAGGCTATCTGATCACAAAATATAATCTGATACAAATTCATGATTATTGTCTTATTTTCTTCACATGCCAATACAGAGGTTATTCTTGTATAACTACCCACCAAAACAGCTCCCAACCTTTTATCCCTAAGTTACTTGCATTTTATGTGAAGATGTATTTTTGAATCGTGATGAGTTAATACACTCACTGTTTCATTTGTACAGTAAGGGACGTTATTATTTCAAAATGCAATGTTGGACAATTTTTATTATTTTAGTGTTACTGTAGATTAATGTGTAATCAAAAGGGGGAATGTAATGGAAAAATTTTGCCTTTGTGCTGTTCCTTATCCAACACAGTCGTCATGTGCTGGTTAGGTGCAATACTGAACTGAACCTTCTTACACAAACAACTAATCTCTTGTGCCCTGTCGTACATCAAGTCTAAACATCTGATGTTCCATTTGACTGACTAATAATTTATGATATATGTTTGTCTTTTACACCCGGACTCTGGCTCCTTCCTATCTGACTTCCCACCAGACCCAAGGCTGTTAAAGCGAATGCATCTTGTCTTGGAAGCTTGGTGTTCTTTCCTTTGGATAACAAGACATGACGATGCAGAAGTGAGAACGTAAGCATTCTCACTCACAGCGAGATAAGGTGGCACAAACAATCCTATTGGTGCATAGAGACATTCCACCAGAGCCAGAGAAAGGGGTTAAAAGGCAGAAGCAACTTGAGGATCGTGGGCTCTTTGCATCACACCTTCATGGTGTATGCACTGATCTCCCCAGCTGGTTTTTGGTTTGTTGATGTGCACGATCAACATCCATGCTTTTTATTTGCTTTCCCCATTATTTTTATTTTCTTTATAATTTCAATAAATCGCATAAAAGGACAACTCTCTCATCTGCCTCTTTATGGAAAATTTCCAGGACACGGACGAGTACGTGGTCCTCAACCTCCACACTGCAGGGAGTTACTCTCCTGTTAAAGCGGCTCTTGTTTTTCTCAGCTGACCTGAGTGTATTCCTTTAAGCCAGCTTATAGCTCTCCTCAAGACGAGATCGGAGGTCCTGGACATACTCTGAGTGGGAGATAGAGGAAGGTTCTTGAACTGGTAAGCCAAAAGCTAAATCAACTGGAAGCCTTGGCAATCGACCAAAAAGGAGTTCGTAAGGAGTGAACCCTGTGACCTCATTGTTTGTACAGTTGTAGGTGTGTACAAGGAGTTTCACGTACTCTCGCCATTTAGCCTTTTGCTTAGATTCCAAAGTTCCCAGCATGCTCAGGAGGGTCCGATTAAAGCGCTCAACTGGATTTCCCGTGGATGTTAGGGAGTAGTTCGAGTCTTCTTGATTCCGGTTACCTCGCAGAGTTCCTTGATCACTTTTGACTCAAGGTCTGGCCCCTGGTCTGAGTGCAAGCGCTCTCGAATGCCATAGTAGACCATAAAGTCCTTCCAGAGACACTTAGCAACAGTGTTGGCTTTCTGATTGGGAGTGGGTAGGGCAACTGCAAACTTGGTGAATTGATCAGTAAGAACAAGGATGTCTTTTGTGTTTGCACTGTCAGGTTCCAGAGACAAAAAGTCCATACACACAAGTTCAAGTGGACGATAAGTGTGACCAATGGAGTAGCCTTCTCTGCCAGGGCCTTATGTCTGACACACCGGCCACAAGTCTTAATGGTCTGGTTCACATCTACAGCCATCTTTGGCCAGAACAATCGCTGGCGCACAAGGTCGAGAGTGCGCTCTATGCCCATATGTCACATGTCATAATGAAGGGCTTCCAGGCTTCCTGTCGGGCGTAGATTAGGAGGAAGAACTTATTGGAGAGTAAAATGGTCGTCCTCCTGCCTCCTTCTATAGAACACACCGTTCTCTAACTCCATCCGGTTCCACTCCCGCAACAGCAAAGGCAGCTCTATTAGCTCCTTTCGAGCCGTAGGAGGAACCTTCTTACCAATCTCGAGCTGATGGATGACCTCACAAATAGCAGGGTCAGCTTGCTGTTTCCACCATTAAATCAGCATGGGACAGAGATGGCATGACCAGAAGGCCATGGAGATGGCCATAGAGATCTTGTTTGCATCACCAGGCTTGCACAGTTGCTTGGTCAGGTTTGAACCAGCTCCAACACCTTACAAAGATGATCCTCTTCAGGCACTACTCCCTGTGATCGCCATGATAGGGCATCAGCATCAAAGTTGTACTGACCAGCACGGTACTGCAGCTTGAATGAGTATGTAGAAAGTACAGCTAACCATTGATGTGTGGTGGCATCAAGTTTTGCTGATGTCAGGACATACGTCAGGGGATTACTGTCAGTGATGACTGTGAAGTTAGCACCATAGAGGTAATCTTGAAACTTTTCTGTTACACTCAATTTCAAGGCTGAGAACTCAAGCTTGTGAGCCGGGTATCTTGACTCACTTTAAGACAGGCCTTGGCTTGCATAAGCGATAACTTGAAGCTTACCCTCTGTCAGGTTTTGGTTGTGTTTCTAGTTTTATATTGAAAGGTCTTAGTTTGTCATCCATGTTGTCATGTTTTGGTTCCAGTTTTCATTTCCCGTTTTACTTTGAAAGGACTTCCTGTTTATTTCATGTCACAGCTGTTCCCTGCCATTACCGGTCATCATCCACACCTGCACTTCATCAGTAATCAGTTCACCTTGTATTTAAGTGACCACCTCTCACCCCAGTACCTTGCCAGATCGTTGTACGCATGTTGTCACTTTCCAGCAAGCAGTTGTTCAGCTCACCTCGTCTTGGACCCTGTTCCGTGTTCCCAACTATTGATTCTCTCCTGATCCTGACCGGTACCGTACTCTGTTTATTCTGTTGTTGAACCCTTCCTGTTAACTGGACGTGATTAAGCCTGCTCCCTCTGTGCCTCAACCTTTGTGCCTACACGTGTATGATCTGGACTGTCTGAGACTACGATTAGGGTATTAAAGCCCTTTTTTTACTCATACCATCTGTCTGCTGCCTTGGCGCTGTGCATGTGGGTCCGATCTCTGCCGAAACCTGACACCCTCCTGTTCCTGGTACAGGAGAGCGCCTAATCCTGTGGTGCTTGCGTCTGTGTGCAAAATGTAGGGCAATTTAGGATTAGCAAAACCAGGCACCAGGCAGGAGCAGGTCAGCTTGTCAATAGCCATTTCAAAGGCGGTTTGGCAGTCTGACGTCCATCTCTCACCGAAGGGCTGCTTCGGTTCCATGTAATTCCCTGCAGGAGCCTTCATCGTGGTGGACCGACGAACTGGTGCATAGCCTCGAGTAAGGAGAGTCAAAGGTTTAATAATGGTGGCATAGTCCTTGATGAAACGTCTGTAGTAACCAGCGAATCCCAGGAATGATCTCAGCTCCTTGAGGTTTCTGGGTACTGGCCAGGATTTTAATGTGAAAATATTCTTTGGATCCGTTTCCACACCTTTTTCAGACACAACATGGCCCAAGTGTCGCACGCTGGTCTGAAAAAACTTTTTCTCAAGGGGACAATTTCAAACCAAACTTGGTGAAGTACTCGCAACAATCTTTTCTCATGTTCCTCAAGAGAGGCGGAGAAGATGATGAGGTCGTCGATTAACACAAGAACTTTTAGATGCAAATCTCCCATACACTTCTCCATTAACTTTTGAAAGGTGCTTGGCATTTGTTACTCCCTGAGGCATCCAATTCCATTCCCAGAATCCCAGTGGAGTGACGAATGCAGTCTTCACTTTGTCTTCCTCATTCTTCTCAATCTGGTAATATCCAGAATTCAGGTCCAATACACTAAACCATTTGGAGCCAGTTAAAGCTGAAAATGATTCCTCCAGGTTTGGGAGGGCATAAGCATCCTTAACTGTCTGTAGGTTTAGTTTCCTGTAGTCGATGCACAGCCTTACATCACCGTTCTTCTTACGGACCACTACAATTGGAGAGGAAAAAGGGTGACTCAGACTCTCTAATGACTCCAGCTTCAAGCAGATCCCGTAGATGTTTCCACACTGCTTCAAGATCTTGCGGATGTATTGGATGTGTGTGGTGCTTGAAGGGGGTCTCATCATGGAGCTTGATGTGATCTTGGAACTTATTTGTGCAGCCAAAGTCCAGGTCGTGTTGGGAGAAAACGTCCGTTGTTCATCTTGGCTGTAATACGCCCTGTCCATTCGAGAGGAATGGGTGAGTCACCAAAGTTAAACTCTATAGTCATTTTCCTGTTGGCAGTAGGAGCAACGACTTGCTGTGACAAGACGGTTGGAGTCTTACAGATGTCAGGGATAACAGACGAGGGTGGAATCAAAGCATCTTGTTCAGAATCATTCTTGATGATGACAGGGATCTTATATGGTGAATGACATGGAAGCGTGATTAAGTAACTCTGAACGCACAGCCCCCCAGGAAGAGATGAGGATGTGTCAGGTTTTGGTTTTCATTTCCCGTTTTATTTTGAAAGACTCTGTTTTCACTCGGCATGTTTGGTTTCCTGTTTTATCGTTGTAGTTCCGGTTTTTAGTCCCATCCTGTTCACGCTAACTTTACTTCCGGTTTTCAGTACACTCACCTGTGTTGCATTTACCATTACTTACCAGGAAATTTAACCACCACCTGTTACCACAGTTATACGCCAGATCGTCGTACGCATGTCGTCACTTTCCAGCAATCATTTGTTCAGCTCATCTCGTTGTCGACCCTGTTCCGTGTTCCCGACTGTTGATTCTCGCCTGATCCTGACCGGTACTGTACTCTATTGATTCTGTTGCTGAACCCTGCTTGCTAACTGGACCTGACTAGGCCTGCCGATTCCAATACGTTAATCTGAGCCCTCGGTTACTGATCCACGCTTGTTACCAGACCCGATTATGCCTGCTCCCTCTGTGCCTCAAACCTTGTGCTTACACGTGTATGACCTGGACAGCCTGTGACTACGATTCCTGTATTAAAATCTTTTTAATCATACCATCTGTCTGCTGTCTCAGCACTGTGCGTTTGGGTCCTCTCTCTGCCTCATCCTGACAGGATGGATGCTCGATGAGAGCCCACGTGACTGCAGACGGGGTATCAATCTTGGCAAAGCCCTCTAAGACAGTGGTATGACCTGCATTAACGAGTATTGGCGTGCGACTGTTTAGTTGTACCACTCCTGTTCTTTCCACCTGGCTCTTCTGGTACCGTAGCTCAAGACGTTTCAGTACTGCTTAATACCCATAAGCACGGGGCTGAAAGGTGTTGAATTCACTGCCGGTGTATTGTACATATAATACCTCGTGGGTGTTCATACCAATGAGCACAGGTGATGGGCTGTCTGAATGGACATCTGGAACCACGAGAGCCAGTGTATGGACCTCAAAGTCAGACCCTAAAAAGTCTTTAGAAAAGGTGATGGTTATTTCAACATAGCTCAAAGCACCTTCCACTTCCAACAGTATATTCAATGGCTTCCCAGTTTTATCGACGAGGTTCTTGTTATAGAATGAAACTAGAACTGTTGTCACCTGTGAGCTTGTATCCAGTAGACAATTACAACTCTGAGCCAGTTCCTTTTTCTTGAAACAGGTTTGGTCTCGTGGCACTGTTTGTCCCGCAACAGGTACCAAACTTAGTTTACTTGTGTGAGCGTTGAGTGCTCTGCTGCTTCTGAGCATACTGCCTCTTCTGTCTTTCTACCAGTGTTGGATTTGGCTTGTTTTCACAGTGTGGTCTTATGTGACCATCTTCTCCACATCGAAAACAATAGCCTGGCTTAGGCTGAGATGTGGCTCTGTAGGATGATTGCTTTTCAATCTTGCTGGATTGCTTGCCAAAAATCTGGGTCTTTGGGAGAGAAGTGGGTGACTGAGGAGCAGTCAACAACGCCAACTGTCGCTGAACATCAGCTAACTGTTGTGCCAGTTGCTGCGTGATGTTGGTCAGTGCAGCCACAGCTCCCTTCTCACTGTCCGTATGAACAAACTGCGCATGGGTGGAAACCTTCTGCTTAACAGACCCCAGGTGCTGTTTCATGCGCAAGGTTTTGCAGCTTCCCGGTCCTCTTCGGTGCACAGAAGGAAAAGCAATTCAACAAAGGTGGGTGGCTGCGCCTTCTTCTGTTTCAGCTGGAGCTCTATGATTAAATTGTCATCCCAGCATCCACAACAGAACTGGTTCAGCAGATCGCAGTTGGTGTCAGCTTCTGCAGCTCCTCCCCTCTTCACTGCAGAGTTCAGTGTGACTTGGAGGCATTGAAGATAGTGTTGATGAACACTGATGGTGTTTCTCCAACATTCTGGAAGGCGTCCATGAATTTAGTAAATACCTCATCACCAGCTCATCTTGGACTGTGGCATATGCGGAATACAATATCTCCAAATACACAGCAGGCATGGTATCAGGACTCAGGTGCTTGATAATATCAGCTGCTGGAGGTAAGAGACTGTCCATTATTTGTCTTGAGCGCTGGAGGTCAGACACAGCTGGATCCTTCAATACCAAATCCACTCCAGTCCTCCAGGATTCAAAATCAGCCTCATGATTGGGTCTAGGCACACGTCCTGAAACCACTCGGAGTCGTTGGTGGTGTGTTGTGGTGTCCTCATTCTTCACAATGTGCTCCACGACATAGCGTGGGACCTCAGGGGGATAAAGATCCAGACTGGAGTTGGGAGTCATGGTGGTTGTGTTGCGAGACCCGCTGGTTGGCGTGCTTCACGTCTTGGGCTGGGCACTGCAATGACTAAACCTGGCACTCTAGCGACTGACAGTGGAACAGGTGATGGATTGCTTACCAACGGCACAGCATTAGCTTCAGGGTCTGGAGACTGCTCCTTCAGCTCTGGAGCAGGCCTAAGTGCAGCAATGGAAAGACCAATCTGAGTCATCATTGCTCTCAATACCTTTTTATAATCCATACCATCAGCTTGGCTAGGTCCTGCAAATCAGAAAGGTAGGCCGTGGTTTTACTCCTGGCAACATGCGTGGTGCACACAGTAGGCAAATCCGAAGAGACAGGAGCATGATTATCAGTTACCGAGGTGTATGGTAACTTGGGACGCAATGCTTGTAAAGCAGTACCTGAGTAAAATTCGACCACCTGTGTTTTTTCAATTTTGGACTCAGGTTCTGAAGCTAAGAAGCTAAAGACTTCGTCATTACTGTCCGTTACTGATGCCCTCAACTAAAACAGCATTTGGGATTTTGATGTCGCGCTTCAGAAACACATCCATATTGTTTAAAACAGCAAATGGCAGACCAACAGATCAAAGTGTGATTTAAAACACAACCAAAAAAATCCTCCTGGCTAGCTCACCAAAATATATGTGTATATTTATTTATTATAGTATATGTAGCATATGCCTACACAGCACATGCCACGTGATGTGCAAGGACAGATCTAAATGGGCCAGTTCAAAACATCTACAGGTTCAGCTCTGGGAGGATTTAGATCGTGATTTGAAACACACACGGACACAGAAGAAGAGTGCATATAGGTAAATGTATTGATATTTACAATATTTACAAAAGCAATCAATGCCAACAAGATAATCAGTCCATAAGCCCACCTGGGCAGGAGTCCATAGCACAGAGAATGGATAAGCCTCAGGAGGAAATAATACACAATTGGGAGAGCAGGCAACAGCGCCTCCTACTGCACTGGCAGATGTATGGCTGTCAGCTCTCCTGGGCTGGTTTTCCAGGCCCAAGGCCTAGTGGTAGCTCGCCATCTTATAATATGAAAGCATTCCTGGGCTAGGATAAGAAACCTGGTCTGCACAGAGCAGGACTAACTATTCAGAATACACATTCTATTAATAAATTCAGTTCTACATGTACATGATTTAAAGTTCGAATTGTCACAATAGACAACTATTCAATCATAATTCAATCATACAATAACTCAAACAAACAATTATAACAATCAATTCCAATCAGATCAGCGATGTATCCATTATTAGTATTAAATATCTCAATACATATATGCAAGTGATTGGGGGAAGTGAAGCTAACGCCCGCACTAAGCTAACAAGCCCCAATCAATACAATACATTCAAAGTACACACAATGCAATGTGGTGGTAGCACACCTACAAACAAAGCAGACACTCACTAGTTCCATGTTGCAATATACCTCATACAGCACAAACAAGGTGTGTTTGCGAATGGCCTGAGACATCTACTGTACAACTGAGAGGCATACCAGTAAGTGACACAACAATAATGACAGAAGATACCCCAGTTATAATGGATGAAAACCTACCTGCAGAAGCTCCAAACTTTCTTACTCCACGTCGGAAAAATGAAGCGCCGCCATATTTAAATGACTGGAAGTCCTGCAAAATCTCACGGCAAACTCCGCGAGAAACCTTGCGAGATTTCCGACAATTGGCTGAAAAAAGGACAGCCTAGAAACGGTTGGGTTACATAAGCTCCAGCCAGCAGGTGTCTCTGGGCATTTTCATATTCTGTATAAAGGCACCGCAAGAAACTTGTCTTGATGCAAGATAAAACTGTCCAAAAGCTTCTGCAATGCTTTAAGTTTCATTCTACACTGCCGGCTCAGCTTTACGAACTGACAGCATCGTCAACAGTTTTAAGGCACGCAGAGCAAGCAAGAACTTCTGTTTGCTTAAATTAAAATAACATGTTCGTTAACCGAGTAAGTTTTACAGCAGCGGTTTCTGAGATAGCGGAACCACATGCACAGGCAGACTGGTGAAGGGTAGGGATTTAATGCACACTCGTAGTCAAGATACAGGCGAGGTTCGGTACACAATGGCAGATCGGTGGCAGCACAAGAGGAACAGACAAAGAATAACAGAGGCAACAGAGTAATCAGGTAAGACTGTGGTACAGATGTGACAGGTTAAATATTACTGGTGACAATGGTATGTTTGACATCAGACCCAGTGATTAACATATATTGAACAGAGTTGTTTATTTCTGGTGTTACTGTACACTGTATTTCTATTTTGTTTTGCATCTGTATCAGTTTCACACTGCAGTAGATGGTGTACCGAGTAGGGGTAATTGCAGAGAGAGTCCAGCAGAGAGAGTTCCAAATTGCTGAGCTATATTGGAGGCCACGTCACAGCTTCCTTCACTCAATACGCTCGAGCAAAAGAGGAAAGCTGTGTTGTGTGTATTGCTCTAATTCATATTCCCCTTATGAGGGCTTTTACATTTAGAGGCACTGCTGGGATGAAAGTGAGGCAGTATCCGGCTACAGAGGGAACTCCCACGTTGATCTTCCCTTAAAAGTATTCTCCGGTGGTAGGAAGCGCAGGTCAGTTGAAGTAATGAACACACGTATCCTGTGGTGCAAAGTTTCCACCAGGGGACAGCAAAATTCCAAGGTGGCAGACAAAAATAAATTTCATATTTTGGGATTTCACTTACCTGCCAGAATGGATCCAGAAATTGAAAACATGCAGTTTGAGATTAAATGAGCTCTTTTCCAACTACTAACAGACCAGTTAATACAAATAAGTGACTTCCTTGAAATTTCAGGAATACTTAGAGTAGAGATATCTTGTCTCATATATTATCCAACATGTTGAACGTGAGGAACTGAGTGAACTGGAAGATGAGGTTATGTCAGAACTATTGAGCCTAATGAACCTGATAAAAATGTTGCAAGACCCTAACAAAACTAGTATGCCAGAAATAGTGATGAACAAGAGAAATTGAAGAGTGAACTAGAGCAGCTGAAACTTATAGGGCAACAGAAGGAAACTGAAATGCGGAAAATTACCAACCGACAGCATATGGTGAACAATCAAACCAGTCCACACGGCTCTAGCCTTTGCCAACAGTCCACCATGGCGCGAAGACTATAAAGTCTCATGACAAATGGGTAAGCTTGAAAAAAAGGACAGACTTACATTCTCGAGCCTGGCCCGCCAAATTGAGAATGGATTAAGTAAAGGGTACCCAGAGTCAGCTAAAGTGGATGCTGTTATTAGAGCCATTGTAATTGTACAAAGACTTCAGCTGTGCAGTTATCTAGAAGGTAAATGTGATCTGTCTTTGCCTACCGTCAGGAGGATCCTCCGCTCACATTAGCAAGAGCGTAGTGCAACTGAGATTTACAAGCAGTTCACTACAGAGGTTTAGAGTAGTAGAGAGACCCGACCAGAACTTCTTAATTAGAGCGATGGATTTAAGACAAAAAATATTATTCGCCTCACAGGAAGCAGAATCTAGCCTAAAATATGACCTTGTACTTGTGCAAAGCATGTTCATGCACACTGTATTCACAGTCTTACAAAATATTATTAAATATTAAAATGGACCTACAGCCCTATATGTTGCAAACCACTACCTCTAATGAGTTGCTTCTGGAAAGGCTCAATATGGCATGTGCAAATGAGAAGGAGGGGCAAGAGAAAAAGAAGCAAGCGGTACCACAGCGGAACCCTATAGTTCGTGCAATCCAATCTAATGATATGACCGGAGAAAAGAAGCTCGCAAAGCAACAAACCATGGCTATGCTACCAATAGGTGTGTTGTCAGACTTAAAAGAAATCAAAGCAGACATAGTACTGTTAAAAGACCTCAAGACCCAGTTTTAGGCTTGGGATAATAGAGGCACTACTTTTCACCAGCCAGGGGGATCTGTTTAAGAATACCAAGCTGTGAGTGAGCCACATCTGGCAGGGACTGCACAGTTTCACCAGAGATTCGCACCACAAAGCTACCCAATGCCATAGGCAGGACCTAAATGTTGTGCATGCCAGCAACGAGGAGAGGAATACTGCCAGCACTGTTACAGATGTGGAAGTGGTGAACACTTTCGTCCAGGTTGTAGAGGCTACACAGGCTGCGGAAACAGGGAATCCTTTAAATGAACCACGGTCACCTACGAGGGACAGGGAGTGACCAGCAGTCAGTCCCAAAGCTGTACCAGCTATGGAAGTGGACGAGAGTTGTTCCAACGATGTTCAGTATGCAAGACAACATGCTACTACTTCAAAGAATGCCAGGTTAGTCATTGGCCAGAACTCAAGAAGAACTGTAAATGGCTAACACAACATGAGAAGAGAACAGAAAAAACTCAGTCATGTAAGATGATAGACAAAAAGAGAACATTGTACAGTGACTGAACTTGTGGGGAGTAAATGCCCTGTCAACTGCTATTTGCAACAAAAGAAAACACAAGTACTGTGGGACACTGACTCCCAGGTGTCCACAATAGACAAGGTGTGGAAAGCCAACAATTTCCCAGAGATTGAATTCCGAGACATAGCAGAGATAGTCAACTCTAATGACCCCGCAAGTTGAAGCAGTTAATGGTACGGAGATGCCATACGTGGGATTGGTAGAAGTGACTTCAGACTAGCAGGTGGCACTGAAGAGTTTTATGTACCCATGCTTGTAATGAGAGGGAGCCAACAGTCACTTCCAATTATTGGCTTTAACGTCATTGAACGTGTTGTTATGAATGGCCAAAAGAATCAGACAAAAACATTTGTTAAAGCAGTGAGTGTTGAAAAAACAAGTGAGTATTTAGTGAGAACAGCCGGCCAAAAGATAAACATACCCACTTGTAGTGTGGTCCAAGTAGAATGTAGAATCTGTAGCATGCCCTTACAACTTGCCTGATAATAACCCCCATTGGCCAGAGGGTCTTGAGTTTAGTGACACCTTGGTGCAGGTGAGGGGGAGGCACTGTCACTACACCGGCCTCCCCTATGTCATTTCCTATTTTATTTTGGCTGTTTCCGGTTCTGTGGGTCCGCCATGTTAGTGCTGTCTTTACTACCGGTAAACTACACACTACATGTGTCATCAGCTGCGTTCAATCCATAATCAGTTTGGTATTTAGGCTTCAGTGCTCACCTCACTTCCCTGCCAGAATATTGCGTGTTTACACTTCTTTCCAGCGTTCTAATATCGTATACCCTCTTACCGCTCTTGATCATCTGCCTGTCTCCTGTTTTGACCGCCTGTCTGATCCCTGTCTATGCTTTCGCCTGTGCTTGCTCGTTGCTGAACCAGCCTGTTACTTACCTGAGTCTGCCCGAACCTTGTCTGTACCCTTGACTGTATATTGGACCTCACCTGTATCATTAAAGACATCATCACCTACTTCCTTGCCTGGAGCTGTGCATGTGGGTCTGCTACATTAAGCCGTCTGTCAGGCACAGCCAACGTCACTTTGTGTGTACAAAACCCCACTGACCATGACATTTTGTTGACAGGGAAAATAGATATTGGTACAGTGCAATCAGTTATATCGGTATCCCAGTTAAGTCCAAGAAATACACTCACCTGTTGATATGAATAGCATTCAGACCCAACATACTAAACATCAGGATAACGCTACAGAGCCTTGAGCTAAGTCACCTAAATGAGAATCAGAGGACGATAGTATGTGAGATGTTGAGGGAACAATCCTCATGATGTTGTTGTATCATAAGAGAAATGCAAAAGTGGTACTGTCTCATACATCAATTGAATTGAAGGACTCACACCAACAAATCCTGTAGCAACTGATAAACTGCCTAGTCCAGTCACCTGTCCTGGCATTCCCAGATTTCACCCACCTAATCATCTATCACCTACACTCAGGTAAATTGGAATTCCTTGCTCTTAAAAGGGGCCATCACGATTCCGTGACTATTTGTATTACAGTATGCTCCATGTTTTATTCACTGCTAAACTGAATGCTACAGGAAGTAGATGGGTAGCTGAGTTAGCCAACTTCAACTTTACTATTGAATATCGTCCTGGAAAATAGAACATGGATGCCGATAGTCTGTCTAGAATGCCCATGGATGTACTGTAGAGGAACTAATCAATGAGTGCACAGAAGAAATGTCTTACGATGCAGTGGGAGCGACTGCTCAGGCTGCACAGGCACAGCAAGAAAATCAGAAATCAGAAAGCTTTATTGCCTGGTCCTGTAGAGCGCACATTACAGAGCAAGGAATTTGACTTGGTGTTGGCAGGTGGGTGCATCTCAGCTTAAAATAAGGTACAAACAGTAGAACATACAACATGACATGTTAACAGTACAACATACAACATGACATGGTACAACATACAACATGATGTGGTGACAGTACAACATGCAACATTACATTTTACTTGAATAGTGCAATTAATGATAAATTAAAATGAAGTTTTCAACAGACTATATACAGTGGAGAAAAGTGGATGTGCAAGTGGTCTGGGATGGTGGGACCTGTAAGTGGCAGCAATAGTCCTTGGGTTAGCGAGGGAGGTCAACTGGGAGGAGTTGGGGCACAGTTCAACAGACTGACTGCAGTTGGAAAGAAGCTGTTCTTGTGGCGTGAGGTCCTAGTCCTGTACCGGAGCCACTTTCCAGAGGGCAGGGGCTGAAAGTGTTCATGTCCTGGGTGAGAGGGGTCGGCTACAATCCTGGCTTCCCCCTCAGTTTTCCAGCTCCTGGAGAGACGGTAGGTGGCAGCCAAACACCTGAGTGGATGATGCGCTGCAGCTTGGCCTTGTCTCTAGCCGTGGCTGCAGCGTACCAGACTATGATAGAGCATGTGAGGATGGATTCAATGATGGCAGTGTAGAAGATTACCAACATCTTTACAGGAAGGTGAAACTTCTTCAGCTGCCTCAGGAAGTACATCCTCTGCTGAGCCTTCTTGGTGATGGAGCTGATGTTCTGCTCCCACTTGAGGTCCTGGCTGATGATGGTGCCCAGGAAGCGGAAGGACTCAACAGAGGTCACTGGGGTGTCACAGAGGATGACAGGGGGAGGGGGGCTGAGTCCTTCCTGAAGTCCACTGTCATCTTCACTGTCTTCAGAGCATTGCTCTGAGGTTGTTAGCGCCGCACCATGACACCAAACTGGCTATCTCACTTCTGTAGGCTGACTCATCTCCATCAGAGATGAGGCCGATAAGGGTGGTGTCGTCAGCAAACTTCAGGAGTTTGACAGACTGGTGTCCAGATGCGCAGCTGCCCTGGGGGGGATCTGGTGCTGGTGGTCCGGGTATCCGAGACAAGCTTCCCCAGCCTCACATTCTGCTGTCTGTCCGTGAGTAAGTCTGTGATCCACCTGCAGGTGGAGTCAGGCACATTCAGCTTGGAGAGTTTGACATTGAGCAGGGATGGAACTATTGCGTTGAAGGCAGAGCTGAAGTCTACAAACAGGATCCTGGCGTAGGATCCTGGAGAGTCTAGATGCTGGAGGAAATAGGGGGGGCTCTGGACTTGTAGTTGGTGATTGTCTTGAGCCCTTTCCAGACAGAAGCAGAGTCGTTGGCTGAGAACTGCTGTTCCATTCTTTTACCATGGGCTGATTTAGCTTTTCTCACCTCCTTGCTAAATCTGTGGGTGGTCTCTTTGTATTTGTCTCTGTCCCCACTTCTGAATGCAGCTTCTGTCTCTAACCTCAGCTGTCTGAGCTTAGTTGTGAACCAGGGTTTGTCATTGTTGCTCACACTGGTGCGTGTTGGAATGACGCTGTCCTCACAGAAGTTGATGTCACAGTGTCTGTGTACTCATCCAAGCTGTTGGTGTCAGACCTGAAAACGTCCCAGTTTGTGCAGTCTAGACAGTCCTGAAGTTCCCCCACAGCATCACTGGTCCACTTCTTCCAAGTCCTCACTACTGGCTTGCAGAGTTTTAATTTCTGCCTATAGGCTGCAATCAGATGCACCATAATGTGGTCGGACAGGCCCAGTGCAGCGCGGGGGACAGCATGGTAAGCACCGCTAATGGTGGTGTAGCAGTGAATCAAATTTTTGATGTTACACAGCTTTTTCGTGTCTTTAAATAGCTCTTATAAATATGTACAAACCCATCACTCTAAAATCTGATACAGTATATTGGCTTCACATAAATCTGTGATTATGGGTCGCGGTTTAATTAATGTAATTTGAATGCGCATGGCCAAGTAAAGACGTAGAGTGCAGTCCATCTGCAGCTACAGCCCCTTATTTAGGTTTTAAACTTCCACAACTTGTCAATGAATGTTTGCCAGTAGTCGTAGATTTTATGTAAATACCCGTAATAATCATAGAAATTTGTTTTACATCAGTTGTCGATCATAACTCTGACAGGATGCCAGAACTCAGCAGATCTACAGTGACGCATTACAGCAACATGTTTATTCATAAGTGTTTACTTTGTGTCTGCAGAACTGCAGTTTGACTTGTTTTGAGTGTCTGTCTTTTGGCTGATCACACACTCATCACACCCTCATTAGCGGACTGTCAGCAGCCCCCCTCCTTGGTCTGTCTGGGGAAGGTGTTAAAAACGTTAATGAGGCCACCCGTATTTTTAGCACCAAAGACACAATTCCAGGGTAAAACCAAAAGGTGGAACTTTAGTATTATTACCCTATTACCCTGGATGGAATAACATTAGCTTAAGATTCTACTGTGAGGAACCTTGGTGTCATCTTTGACCAGAATCTCTCTTTTACATCATACATTAAACAAATCTCCAGAACCGTCTACTTTCATCTTAGAAATATAGCTAAAATCAGAAGCATCCTCTCTCAGAGCGATGCAGAGAAACCGATCCATGCATTTGTTACCTCTAGGCTGGACTACTGTAACTCCTTACTCATAGGATGTCCTAACAGCTCTTTAAAAAGCCTACAGCTTATTCAAAATGCTGCAGCAGACGTGATCCGTGCCAGGCCACCAGATGTAGAGGCGCACGTGGTCGGTGCCGGATCACCAGGGGCCGATGCGCCGCAGGAACCTCCGGCACCTTCACGAACGGGTCCTGTGCACAAAGGAACAGAAACAAAAGTCTCTGCAGGATCACCAGGAACTGCAGCAGAAACTACAACAGGAACGACCCCCTCCTGGAGGCCAACAGGAACTGCAGCGGAAACGGCAACAGGCGCGACCTCCTCCTGGAGGTCGGCAGGAACCGATGCTGGGGCGGCCTCCTCCTGGAGGTCGGCAGGAACTGCAGCGGGCGCGACCCCCTCCTGGGGGTTGTCGGGAACCGCAGCAGGAACTGCGACAGGAGCGACCTCCTCCTGGAGGTCGACCGGAACCAATACTGGGGTGGCCTCCTCCTGGAGGTCGGCGGGACTCGCAGCAGGGGATGCAGTGGGGGTGACCCCTCCAGGGCCGACAGGAACAGGAGCTAGAACGGCGTCCTCGCGTTAGCCGACAGGAACGGGAACTAGAATGGCGTCCTCGCGGGAGCTGACAGGAACGGGAACTAGAACGGCGTCCTCGCGGGAGCCGACAGGAACGGGAACTAGAACGGCGTCCTCGCGGGAGCCGACAGGAACGGGAACTAGAACGGCGTCCTCGCGGGAGCCGACAGGAACGGGAACTAGAACGGCATCCTCGCGGGAGCCGACAGGAACGGGAACTAGAACGGCATCCTCGCAGGAGCCGACAGGAACAGGAACTAGAACAACACAGGGCTGGGCTGGACTCTGAACGTGACAGGGCTGGACTGGAACCTGAACGTGACAAGGCTGAGCTGGAACCTGAACGGAGCACGACTGAACTGGGGCTGAAGCCTGAGCAGAGCACGACTGAACTGGGGCTGGAGCCTGAGCAGAGCACAACTGAACTGGGGCTGGAGCCTGAGCAGAGCACAACTGAACTGGGGCTGGAGCCTGAGCAGAGCACGGCTGAACTGGGGCTGGAGCCTGAGCAGAGCACGGCTGAACTGGGGCTGGAGCCTGAGCAGAGCACGGCTGAACTGGGGCTGGAGCCTGAGCAGAGCACGGCTGAACTGGGGCTGGAGCCTGAGCAGAGCACGGCTGAACTGGGGCTGGAGCCTGAGCAGAGCACGACTGAACTGGGGCTGGAGCCTGACATGACTGACCTGACTGGGACGTAGAACCTGGTGTGGCTGCTGGCTGCAGACCTGGGAGTTGCAGGGCCTCACGCAGGACAGGTTCCCTCAAGATAAGAGCGGCTGCCTCCTTGAACAGTTGTTCCCTTGTGCCCTGGACTGCCGCGGAATCAGCAGTGTCCAGGGCGAAGAGGAACGCAACCGGGGGAGAGCAGTGGAGGTGGATCCGCTGGGGGACGCTAGCCGAACAAACAGAAAAAAAGGGAAAAAGAAAAACAGTAACAGACCTGGGTGCAGGCTGGGCGCTGGCTGGGTCCAAGTCTGGCCAGATTGTGCTGTCAGGAACGGCAGAGAGAGGACCCAAATGCACAGTGCGGACGAGGATTATGGTTAACAAACAGTGTTTATTGACCAAAACGTAGTCAGGCGATCCAGGTCAAACACGTTTAAGGCACAAAAGGGAGCAGGCAAGATCAGGTCCAGTAAACATGCAGGGTTCAGTACACAGGTGAGCTCGGCAGAGGTACAGACTAGGGCTGGACAAAGACGTGGTCAGACAATCGGGAACGATACCAAGATCTCCGGGCGTAGGTACAGACAGGGTGTATGCAGGAATCGGCGGTCGGGTTCTGACAGGATCGTGCAACAGGTTAGCTATACGAGAACGCTGGAAAGTGGTCTTGGCAACTCAACAATCTGGCAGCTAGAGCGTGTGTGAAGTGGAGGCTATATACTGGAATAGATTACTGATTATGGGCAGGTGTGGATAATGAGCGGGTGACGCAGGTACAGTAGCAGCTGAGACATGATGTAAACAGGAAGTCCTTTCAAAGTAAAACAGGAAATGATACTGGAACCAACAACATGACAACTAAGTTCTTTCAAAATAAAACTGAAAACAAAACCAGAACCTGACAAGCTTAGATTAACTTAACAATAGAGAGCCTCTTTTCAGACAGAACGACCAATCCACAGCACTAGTTACATTGGTACTATATTCACACCACCCCCTCCTCCCCAAAGCATTGAGAGTCCTGCAGTAAGGTTACCTGATGTGATGTAACCAGGCACTTTTTTGAACCACTTAAACAGAAGATTTTGCAGAGATCCATCACTTCAAAGAGCCTAGTTATTAAATCACAACTTCCCACCCACAGTTTTTCAGTTAGTTGGTGGTTTAATATAAGAAACGTTTCCAGATTGACTAGTGATGCCACACTGGTTACTCTCAGTTACAGTAGCTGTTTGAAGCAGGGAAAAGCGAGTTAGCTGTCATTGTCGATGCCTTGACAATGTTTTGTTGTCTGAACACAATCTGAACAGTCTTTACAGTTTTACAAAGCGTAAGATGACGCTTACATTTGATTGTTGCTCATATTCCTTTTAAGGCAGTAAAGAGAATGAGGACTGAATAAGTATGCTGTTAATTGCTACGATAATTGATTCTGGCAATACAATATAAAATGTTAAGACCTTTATGTCTTCTTTGGATTAAAAACCAAATGTTGAATGTTCTCAAATAATATGATATTGCCGCCCTCCGCGGCTCCCAGTGTTTTTCTTTTTCATTGAAAATGTGGGTGTTACAAGTTGCCGATCCCTGGTCTAAATCATCTTTATTTGCTTTTTGTAAATTGTAGCAGCTTGTCTGCCACAAATCGAAAGCTGCACGCGGGAGGGCGCACCGTTCAGTTTCTTATTTTCGGATTTAAACTGCCATAATTTGCCATAATTTACACATAACTAAATGTGTAAATATTTTAATACTATATAATACTAAATACTATATAATAATAATACTAAATTTAATAAGATGTGGAAAAAGCGATCTTATCAGGACTCACGGACCTGAACAGCTGTTTGGCTGCTGAACAAGGCACTTAGACAAGTTTCAGCTCAGTATTTAAGCTGCGCCATACAGTACAGTACAGTACTTAGTTTGGCCTCCTTAAATAGTAAGTGTCACGGAATGGCAGAGAGAGGAGCTAGAACGGCGTCCTGGCTGGGACAAGGCCGGAGTGTGACTCGACTGGGCTGGAACCTGACTCGACTGGGCTGGAACCTGACTCGACTGGGCTGGAACCTGGGCGTGGCATGGCTGAGCTGGGACCTGGGCGTGGCATGGCTGAGCTGGGCCCTGAGCGTGACAAGGCTGGACTGGGACCTGAGCATGACAAGGCTGGACTGGGACCTGAGCGTGACAAGACTGAACTGGGCTCTGAGCATGGCATGACTGACCTGACTGAGACGTAGGGTCTGGTGTGGCTGCTGGCTGTAGGCCTGGGAGTTGCAGGGCCTCACGCAGGGCAGGGTCCCTCAGAATGAGCGCTGCTGCCTCCCCAAACAACTGTTTCCTCGTGTTCTGGTCTGATGTTGCTCGATGGTGTTCATGAGGTGAGCGAACAGGAATAACACCGGAGGAGAACAGTGGAGACGGATGCGCTGGACGGTGCTGTCCGGGATTCCTGCTATCGATGTGGCACAGTCAGCCAGCAGGCTGGAGAGATCCTCTGCCGGGGAGGGGAGTCGTTCGGGGGCCGTGACCGCGATCCCTGGACCTAGGACCCTGGAACCGTGGCCTCGCCGACGTCATCCGGAGCGTCTGCGACTGGCTGTCAGCTGAGGCGCTGGGAGCAGCGTGGGCTGGGTTTCCCTGACTGGGTCCGCGTTGCGGGCAGAGATGGTGGCATCCGGGACTTGGGCTGGAGCCGATGAAACGGGGACAGGAACGAGAACGTGAACCGCTGGAGCGGTGACAGGGACAGAGACGTGAAGCGATGAAACAGCGGCAGGAGCAGCTGTGGAGACGCAGGCGATGCGTGCAGCGCGCACGCCAAATCCCTCTGCAGCGAATGAAGTCTCTCATAATACGTCTGCACTCCGGGATACGCACGCCACCAAAACTCAGCCTTCAGCAACTCGATGCCCTGTTTTACGTGGCGGAGACGGTCCTTAAGGCTGGGCGCTTCCGTGTATTTCCTAGCGAACCTCTCGAGGTCTCCACGGATATCCACCGGCAGACTCGGGCATGAAACCTCCATTCTCGCCGCGAGCGATTAGTACCCGTAGCCGAACAGACGAGGAAGAAAAAGAAAAACAAAACCAGTCACTGACCTGGGCGGATGCGGAGCACTCGCTGGGTCCAAGTCTGGCCAGATCGTTCTGTCACGGAACGGCAGAGAGAGGACCCAAATGCACAGTACGAAAACACGATGGTAGGTAGTAAAGAAACAAGATTTAATCCAAAAACTCTTGGTACAGGTCAGTCCAGGTCATACACAGAAGGTCTCAGGATTTCGGTAAACGGGAGCAGGCTGGATCAGGTTCCAAAAACAGGCAATGGTTCAGTAACAGAAAACAATCAGGCTACAGTACCGTCTGGGAGTAGGCATGAGTCGGAGTTCAGCGATACGAAGCAGTATCAACACCAGGTAAGCAAGACAGGGAAATAGCTGGAACGACTGATGACATACATGCAACGTTCTGGCGGAGAACTAAGGAAACAGGTGGTGTTTAAATGTCCTGGTGAGTAATGACAGATGAGACACAGGTGCGTAACAGAAAACTGGAAGTAAAGCGGGAACTGCTGTGGCTTGACGAGAAACGGGGGTGCTTACAAAATAAAACAGGAAACTGGAACCAAAACACAGATGACAAACTAAGACCTTTCAAAATAAAAACTGGAAACAAGACCAAAACCTGACAGTAAGTCTGTCTACCAGATGATCCATGAGTTAGAGATCCTTGTGGATTCAATTCACCAAGCATTTAGACACAGTTTTAACACAGAGTCTAGTGTTTCCTGTTAATGTTGTCTTGTTTTCTGTTAATATCGTTGTGTTTATTGTTAATGTCGTTGTGTTTTGTCTTTTTGTTTGTTTGTGACTTGCACTTCAGGGCCACTGCCCAAATGCCCCAATCTACTGTATGAGCTAAGACCAGAACAGGGAAATGAACAGGATTTTGGACAACTGAGAAAGCCAGAGAAAGTTCTGAGGATATGGAGGATGAGGACTGATATGCAATATCAATGCACTGTTTATATTCCAGAACCAGTACCGCACACACCTGTAACCGAACAAGATGGGATTCCACTTGACACCAACACACCTCATGGAACCGCCCCAGCTAGAGAGGGATGATGATAACTTGTTGGAGCACAGGGATGGTCAGGTGGCAAACTGTACTGATGCCGAAGAAGAACAAGTGTCACTCCCCACAGTGAATGTCAAGCAGGAAGATGAGATGGACATACGACCTCAGTGACCCCAGAGACTATGTAGGCCACCAAAGATTTTTAGGTATGATAGGATAGGAACACCATTCTGCTACAGTCTGGGTGCGTTTTCCCATCATGCAGCATGCCCAGCCTGGATGCAATTTAGCCAACCCTGCCTTAGACAGAGTAAGGTATTCAATTTACGGCAAAGCCAAGTCCAGTTTATTATATAGTTATTACATTACACACACTCAGGAGAGGAAGCTAATTTGACTTCTCAGGTTATGAACATTGCATAGTAGAAGCCATTACCATGGTGACTGCTTGATTTCAGAAATGTGTACTGTGAACAATTCTCACACGTCTACAAACACTGAACGAGTGCACTTGATGGACGCAAAGTAACTGAATGTACCAAAAGTGTTCCAGTTTGTGATTTAACCCGCGACATGGGACTGACAGAAACAAGTGAATGTAACAAAAGAGTTCCAGCTTGTAACCAGTTTTTATGCATGTCCTGCCATCTTGAATGAGTGCTAAAGGTAATAATGATGTTGAGGACAACATCTGTTTTTGAGGGGGACTATATGACAGTTAAATATTACTGGTGTCAATAGTATGTTTAGCATCAGACTTAGCATATGTTGAATGGAATTGTTTATTTCGGGTATTCAAGCTATAGCTATATCAGAGGCCACGTTGCAGCTTCCTTTACTAAATATACTCAAGCTGTGTCGTTGCTCATTGCACTCATTCATATTCCCCTTATCAGGTATGAATGTTGGTCCTACAAATGTTTATAGTTAGAGTTTCAGGAAAACATTTCCAGTGTTTTATGTGCAACTGTTTAATGTAATTTAGTAAATAGATACGTGTGGGTAATGCTAGTCTAACCTCGCTGTGTGCCTGTGTGATAAGGGTGCGCAGTCGCCATCTTAAATGCGGCCTAACGGGTGCTGCATGACCAGGATTAGGTTTTGTTGTACATATGTTGTTAGAATGTCATTGAGCCAATGTGTGGTTAGTTTTGTATGTATTTGCCATCAGTGTTGACGTGTTTTGTGAACTTCTGGCACTTGCTGTTGTATGTTGAATGATTTGTACTCAATACCCTCGAGCAAAAGAGGAAAGCTGTGTCGTGTGTATTGCTCTCATTCATGTTTCCCTTATCAGGGCTTTTATACAGCCAGGGATGATCCAAAACAACTTTTATAACAAAAGATACTGAACTAGGTAATGCTGGAACAGGGTATAAGACACTATGATCTGGCAGAGGACTGGGGTGAGTGAGACTATTCACAGATAGATGACAGATGGAGGATAATGCAAACGGGAGTAAAGAGCAGACTAACATGGTGTGACAGAAACCAGATATGTACAAAATAAAACAGGAAATGACTATACAAAAACCTGAATTGTGACAACTGCACAGAGAAACATTAAGCTTTATTCTGGTATTTTGAAGGAACCTGACCTGACGTCAAAGGCAAATGCACTGGACTTGACACAGCTGTTTAAACTGACTTTAGCAACATAGAGGGTAGTCCCTGGCAAGCTAGCTCCTTTTGTGATTGACAGGACATGAACACCAATCATATGGCGGGATGTCAATGAGTCAATGAGCAAAGTCAGACCTGTGCATAGAGTGTTGAAAATACTGATGCATTGAATGTATAGAATTATAATTATTATTATTATTCTATTTTATTATATTTTTTTTCTTGCTGATTGCCATCCACGCTCTCGGGGGCAGGAATTTTATTTCTAATATTACTGCTAACTTGATTCTAGCATAAGTGAAATACATTTTTGAAATAATATGTTTAATTATTGCTTTTACTGAACATATTCTGCTTGTTGATCATCTTATTGAAAAACAACAAACAACTAGCGTGTGTAAATCATTTGTTCTCAAATCATTTGCTTTCTAATTAACATTACAATACAACCTACAGATGTTTGTGTTAATTAGCAACTAATCATACAGGCAGACTGCTCACTCTAAGTATTTGTATCTAAGCAGCAGCACATTAAGTGTATTCCTATGAGGCTTCAACTTTATCACAACTTTGTATACTGTACAATCTCATTTTGAAATGCTTTTTGCAATGACAAACATTCTGAGGGGTAAAACATCCTCCACCCATTCGCCGCCAGACTGCAACATCCTCTGCCATAAATGTGCTTCATTTGTTGTTGAATCCATCCAGGCCACATCAACTCCATAACTCTTCCCTGCATAGAAAGTGATCACACAGAAGTGATGAAATTGTTATAAAAAGTTTAAATAACATAACATGTTAAGATAATATAACATATGATAAAATAAGCTGTAATTAAAGCAAACACAAAGAAACACCAAGATAGAAAAACAGTGTACAGGTATGAGCAGAATTGTACAGAATTAAAAAGATCATATAACATATCTACAACTCACACGCACACACACATCCTTTTACTTATATCGAAGTGGTGACTGCCATTGACATAATGCCTTCCCTAGCCCCTGTCACAATCTGGGGTTTTGTATGCATGTTATTTCCTGTTTTATTTTGTAGTTTCCGGTTTACGTTACACCAGGTTCTGTGTTCACTTTACTTTCGCTCATTAGCCTCAGCTGTCACAAATCAGTAATTTAGTCTCTTAGTATTTAGCCACCAGTACTTGCACTAGAGGCAGACGTCTAACCCTTGCTCTAATCCTGACCAAAGCTCCATCATAAAAACTGTCCTCACTTTGTCAAAATGTTTCTTACTTTGGTAGGAGAATGCATTTTTTTTCTCATTCCGATGCAAGTACAAGTACACACACACACACACACACACACACACACACACACACACACACACACACACACACACACACACACACACACACACACACAGTACTGTACTTGACAGAAAAAGAGAGAGAAATGGCATGCTGCTAAACATGTACAGTCTGAATACAGTTTTATAAAACTAAAGCTGTTGTCACAGAGTTCAGAAAGTAATTTTAACTTGTCCATTATGTTGTGAAAACTAAATTTACATAAACTACATATACATCCAAATCGAGATTGAAAGTATTGAGTGTAGTGTAGCGTTACCTGTCCCTAGCCCCAGCCTCATGCCACCCAAGTAGTGATTGTTCAGCCGGTCGTGGTCCCACACTGTGAGCTCCACACAGACCTCTCTGAGATCCTCTGGTCGGAAGCCATTGTACACCATGGTGTGGTTGAACATCGGATTGGCTGTTCTCTTCACCACCCGAGTTTTTTGCCGACTTTTTCTGCTTGTGTCAGGAAGTACAGTGCTGCACCACAAGCAAAAGGAAAGGCATTTATTTGTTTACAGTTAAAGCTTGTTGTTTGTATTTAAGCTTTATAATACTTCAACTTGATGAGCTATGACTGAGCTATGACTGTGTTCTGTTTTCTAAACTGATGGATCAAAATATGAACGTGAATAAAGGATTCCAACAAACTCTTAGTGTCATTCTTTATTGGTCGATGTACAACCTGACTAGTTCACTGAAGCAAAAAACATACGTTCATTAGAGTGCATGTGTCAGGATGCTGCAGAGAGTGGACCCACATGCACAGTGCGAGGACACGAGGTACAGTGTAGGTGGTGAAAAAAAGAGAGTTTATTCCAGAATCAATTGATAATTGTCACAGACAGTCCAGGTCATAGAGCGTAGGGTTAAAGTACAAATATGGCAGGCTTAATCGGGTCCAGAGACAGGCAAGGATCAACAACAGGTAAATCACGGCTACAGTACCGGTCCGGGTTGAGCAGAAGTCGGCGGTCAGAAATGCGTAACAGGATCAGAAACCGGATGAGCTGAATAGAGAACTAGTACAACGTGGCGGCTTGGATTTACGACGATCTGGCAACGTAACATGGTTAAAGGTGGTGCTTAAGTACAAGTGGCTGATTACTGATCTGAAACAGCTGTGTGGAATGAGGACCGGGAGTAAAGCGGAAACTGATGTGGTATGACCAGAAACGGAAGTGCTTACAAAATAAAACAGGAAACTGGAACCAAAACCTGACAACTAAGGTGAAACAGAAAAGTCCTTCAAAATAAAACAAGAAACAAAAACGCAAAGCAGGGGATCGTCCCAACCAGCAGCCGCTGGGCTGGGACGGGAGGCGGGTCCCACAACGGCTGGTGGAGACGGGGAGGGCGGAGCCAAGCCCAACCTCCACCCACCGGCGATGCTCCGAGGATCCCAGAGTCGAGGCGGACGACGACGGCAGAGACCATGCCATCGCCGCGGCCGGAGTGGACGTTCCCCAGGTGAGCGGCCGTGACAATGGCGGAGCCGAGGCGGGCGACGCCGAAGGAGGCAGTGCCACCCAAACGGCCAGGAGCTGCATCTGCGGACATGGTCGGACCACCCGGGACGGGGACAGCCGTGCTCACCTTAACACCCCAAGCACTCCGCGACTAGAACGACGTCCTCACTGGAGCCGACAGGAACTAGAACAGCGTCCTCACTGGAGCCGACAGGAACAGGAACGGCATCCTCACTGGAGCTGACAGGAACAGGAACGACCTCTTCAGGGCTGACGAGAACTGGGGGCGGCGTCCTCTCTGGAGCCAACAGAAACTGGGATGGTGTCCTTTCTGGAGCCAACAGAAACTGGGATGGCGTCCTCTCTGGAGCCAACAGAAACTGAGACGGCGTCCTCTCTGGAGCCAACAGAGATTGGGACGGCGTCCTCTCCGGAGCCGGCAGTGCTGCTTGCGACTGCCGAGCTCGACGGAGTAGATGTTGGGCCTGACCGGGCAAGAATTGAACCTGTCTGACGTGTGTGCCACCTGGCCGGGACAGGGCTGGGGCCTGAGCGCGACATGACAGGGCTGGAGCCTGAGCGCTAAATGACGGGACTGAAGCCTGAGCGCTACATGACGGGCCTGGAGCCTGAGCGGGACATGGCTGGGCTGCAACCTTAGCGTTACCTGACTGATTTGAAACCTGAGCGTGAAATGGCTGACCTGAAACCTGAGCGTGACATGGCTGACCTGAAACCTGAGCTTGACATGGCTGATCTGGGATCTGAGCTTGACATGGCTGATCTGGAACCTGAGCGTGACATGACTGACCTGACAGAGGCGCAGGAACTGATGTGGCTGCTGGCTGCAGGCCTGGGAGTTTCAGGGCCTCACACAGGGCAGGTTACCTCAGGACAGGAGCGGCTGCCTCCTCAAACAGATATTCCCTTGTGCCCTGGTCAGCTGTCGATTCAGCGGTGTTCATCAGGTAGGCGAAGAGGAATGCAACTGGAGTGGAGGCGGATCCGCTGGACGACGCTGTCTGGGATGCCTGCTATTGCAGTGAGACAGCCAGCCAGCGGGCCAGAGAGATCCTCTGCCAGGGAAGGGAGCCGTTCGGACACCGTGACCGCAGCCTCTGGACCGAGTACCCTGGAAGCGTACCCCCGCCAACGTCGTCCGGAGCGCCTACAACTGGCTGTGGGCTAAGGTGCTGGGAGCGGCGCAGGCTGGGTTTCCTTGACTGGGTCCAAGTGGCGGACAAAGAAGGCGGCATCTGGAGCTTGGGCTGGAGCCGATGAAACGGCGAAAGGAGCAGCTGAGGAGACGTGAACAGACGATATGCGCAGGGCGCGTACCAAATCCCTCCGCATTAACTGGAGTCTGTAAAAGAGCGCCTGCACTCCAGGGTACTCACGCCACCAAAATTCGTCCTCCAGTATTTCGATGGCCAATTTTACTACACAGAGCCAGACCTTAAGACTGGGCGCTTCCACATATTCTTTAGCTAGTTTCTGTGTAATGAGGACCGGGAGTAAAGCGGAAACTGATGTGGTATGACCAGAAACGGAAGTGCTTACAAAATAAAACAGGAAACTGGAACCAAAACCTGACAACTAAGGTGAAACACAAAAGTTCTTTAAAATAAAACAAGAAATAAAAACCCAAAACCTGACAGCATGGTCACTGCACCATATGTTAAGTTGCAGTAATGTAATGCTAAAAGGGTGAACAGTACCAGATGTAGATTCTCTTTTCAAATGTGTTGCTCAGAAACCTTGTAGAACCAGGTTTGTAAAGGCCATTCAGAAAATTGCACCCTGATCATTACAGAGATTCTAATGCATCTAAAAAGCCTCAAAAGTCGGTAACAGGCCAGACCCTGTGTCACAATGCTGTAGTTCTAATCCAACCTTGAGCCAATGTGTATTGTACAATGGTTTATTTATTTCATTTTGAACATCCTACCATTTTACAAACGGGTCAATAGTCACTCCTCTGTCAGAGGGAAGATTCTTGCCGTCTTTCACCCATATCTGGACCTCACCAGTCTCTATAGATGTTCTTTCACCTGTGGAGGTCAGATCATAATCCATTAGTGAGTGAACAACGACAAATTTGAAAGTAAATCGTAACTCAGGTGTTATCAGCTTACAGTGGGACATCTGTGTCAGGAATCTCAGAGCGACTCTCATCTGTCCTTTTCTGTCCAACAGGTGTGATGGGGACAATGTTAATGTTTGTGTCGACACCTGTAGCATAAAAACTGACTTAAGAAAATGTCTTCACTTTTACTCATCCATTGAACCTTTCCACATTTGTCTCATTAAGACTACACATGTAAGTCTAGTTTACTAGGATTTAATGCGATAGAGCAATGCAAAGTGGTACCTACTGTAATTGTACAGCGGAATAATTGTTTTCATTTAAGTATCCTAAAAAGTGATATGTGTTTGTATACAGTCCGCTTTCCTTAGAAACCTCTAAGTAAGCTCCAGTGGAAACAGTTGTCTTTAAAAGTCACCTAATCTGAATAAAGTTCAGTCAATGTGAAGCCATCAGAGATTTGACACAGAAAATTAGTTAACAAAACCCACACACGCCAGGGTCAGAGGAACAATTCACACTGAACAAAGCCTTCCCTAAAACACATTGTTGGATATTTGTCATGAGCGGCGAATAGAAACTGATCAGAGTTGCCAGTTGTCAGTTTCATACCTGTTGAATCTCTTGATAGAAGTTAACATATACTGAACTGTAGGAATTTAAGGTTGGTCCAAAACCCAATTTCTCTAAAACAGTGTGCCATAATGAATTTTCAAAACTAGTTACAGTACATAGCAAAATCACACATTTGCCCTGCTGAATACATGTTGCATGACTTTGATGTCATATGTAACGATCCAAGAATGAATAGAAACCAATCTTTGAGTCCAAAAACCTTGTTGTCTAAGAGGACAAAGCCACAAAACCATCATCTTGTGCTTGATTTGAATTTGGGAACCTTTACATTAAATGGGCGTAAGGCTCTAAACTTGCATTAAAAGCATTATATTCTTCTTTTGATTCTGCCTGTATACACTGTAATGCCAAATGTTCAAAATAATTTGTGATTAAGTAGTATAAACTTTCTTTAATACAAAAAAACTCTACTAACTTGTATTTTGAGTTTGTACATTTTTTTTTCTTTTTGAGTAAATTAAACTAATAATATTTGATGACTTTGAACATATCTAATTAAGTAACCAACACAAAGTTTTGGTAGTGATCACATGTTTGTGTCTCCATGAAGACAGGATTTGAAGGTTTGTGATTGACTACTTCAAAACTGTATGAAAAACACAGCAATAATGTTATTCAAGCGGTATCATTTAATTCATTCAGCCGCCTAACAGACTGCTAGCTGACTGTAGTTCTCTCAGAAAAATCAACGTACGACTAGTTCTGAGTAGAATATAGTGTAAGGCTGCTAATTCTATAATATAATGCTGATATCGATACCAACGGTAGTATTGATATCAATCGATACCCCCGACAAAAATGTCGAAACTTTGGTTGAGTTTTTAGTCCTCCGCACTGCTGCCGTTTTTTTTCAGACACAACCTAACTATTGTCTGTCTGCATCTCTAAGTGCCTGTGTGTAAGCAGCGTACCTGTGCACCCTAAGCCAGAGCAAAGCAGGCACACACAACACCCCCCTGCCCCCCACTTGCTTTGAGATCTCATGTGGCTCAGCAACTTGGGCCAGCAAAACTGGTATATTATTGGATATTGGTATCGATATCAGCGATACTGGTCCAGTATTTACTTTGTATCGGATCAACTCTAAAGTTTCCAGTATTGCCCACCCCTCCTCCTTTCCTCCTTTTCCTCCTTATTTTCTATGCAGAGAAATCATTTAAAGCACTGGTTGTAGTCTGTGAGCCCAAGGCAAAAAGGCCTCTGACCTGTTTTAGAAGCTTTTTGCAGAGGAATAAATGATAATTTCTCTGTTTGATGACGTTTTCCTTTAAAGGAAACTATGAGGGTTGACCAAAACACTGTCGGGTATTATTTACGAATGAAGGGACAGGGATTCCTCCATAATTTATATGTAGAGAAGTTATCAGTCATTCCTCCTCCAACACACACTGGCAGATTATTTGCTATGGGCTCACAGACTACTAGTACTACTGCCCCAGCATTAGTCCAGCTGAGAGGGCCTGCTGGATCGATACTGCTCTGCCCGCCATTGATTTCCTTGCATACACTTACAGCGCTAATATTCAATGGCCGGAGGTCCCGCTGTAGATTATTTAGAAGACAGCGAGTTCTTCAAATGCACAGTTTGATATTCATGGTTAGTTGTATGAGCGAGAGTACAGCTCCGACAAGTTACATCATTTGAAGGAGTACGAGGCTGCCCGTGGGGAACTGTCACCCGCAGCCGAGAGCTGGCGTCCGGCAGAGATGCATCATGTCTCTGTGCTGAAAGACGCACAACTGAATCTAACAGACAAACGCTTGATTTACATTTTTAACAACAGATTATATTATATTAAATAAATAAGTGTGTTTGAATAAAGACATCATTTCTAAGTCGTTTAGCAGCTTTTTATTTTGAATCAAAGCAGAATCCCTGGTCCCTTCCAAGTGTCTCTGTGACGATATGTGACTGGCCAATATCACCTACAAAAGCATGAAATTCATTATTTTATTAGTATTAGGGTTGCTGCTAGCCAATCTAATACACAGGCTAACGTTGGCAGCAAAAGCTAACATTTTTCCCAACAGTCCACAACACGAGAGGCAGCAGCTTGTAACTGTTCTCAAACTTCACAGCGCAAACTAAAACAATAAATTGCGAATATATTACTTACTCAGCGCTCATGCAACCATTCTGTCTTGGCTGTTTTTCTTCTCGTATCCTGAAGCTACTTTCTAGCTCCTCTGTCCACATTTAGCCCAAAACTGATGGTGTTTCGTGAGCAGTAGAATCCGCAACTTCACCCATGAAATCAGCAGCGGTGTAATTCAGCACAGGGATATTCAGTTGTTCACATCGGCATGTGGTGCAGACCACCAGCTGTCTCCGGTGTTCGAGTTTAACTCGTTTCCAGTTTAACTGGTGACCGAGTTCGTTTACTTCGACTTCGTCGGGCTTCATTTATGTTAGATAAATATTGGGAGAAGAGCTTTATAGTGATCTCTCGGTGGCCCAGTGGTTAAGACTGTGGCTTTGAGCGCTTTTGCTACAGTGGCAGCGGGATCGAATCCCGTTATAAGTTATTCTTTTGCTAGTGCCACGGAATATTTGAGATTTTTCTTATAGGCGAAGCTAAACAAATAACACTCCGAAGACAGGACGCAGAGGTTCAACATTTTATATTTTATTGCCAAAAGATCTTTGCTGCAATTAGCAGCAGAATTATTCAGCCCTTATTTCCTTTGAGCAAATTCAGTATCTACAACACGAACAGCGACCACACTGCGTCAGATTACGCACTGTAAAAATGTAAGGACTGTTCAGAACGTGTACAGAGGACAAAACATTGAGAAAACATTGTCATGGCATCGACGAGGACAGCTAACCCGCTTTTCTCTGCTTCAAACATCTGCCGTAACTAAGAGCAACCAGTGCGGCATTCGGAAGTCGGTCACCAGTTAAACTGGAAACGAGTTAAACTCAAACACCTGCACACAGCTCCTGTAAGCTGCCCCGTGGTCAGATCTCCCCACTGTCAGCTGCCTCGCTGTCAACTCATTGCAGGCGTCTTTCGGCTGTGTCCACTCCGAGTACTGTAACTCGTCTGCGCTGCACTCTGGATATCAGACTGTTCTAACACTATAGAACTCGCTATCTTCTTATCAATCCAGAGCAGGTTGTCTGGCCAATGAATATTAGTGCTGTAGGTGTATGCACGAAAAACATTGGCAGACCGAGCAGCTGCATTCCAACAGGCTAGCTCTGACCCTCTCATTCTGACCATTGCTGGGGCAGGTACCAAGGAAACCAGGAAGCACTAATTGTAGTTTTTGAGCCCACAGCAAACCATTTTACCAGGGAAATAAATGATAATTCCTCAGCATAGAAATTATGGAGCAATCTGAGTGTTTCTTTATTCTTAAATATTACCTGAGGTCGTTTTGGTCAACCCTTATGAAAATAAAAGTTTTTCTTTAAGATAAATCAATGTGTTCATTATTGCACTAAACATAAAGTTACAGAGGCAGCCGGTAAAAGTGTCTACCCCCACCGTGTTTGGGTTTCAAATATGCCGCGTCAGTGCCGGGTTTGTACTGCGGGAGGAGTGTGTTACGTCCTTCTGGCCTGTAGGTGGCGATTGACTCCCACTTTTGGTCCTAAAACACCGTAGTTGCTTACGTCATATAGCCTCTTGTAGAACACCTAATGATCAGGTCTTGGGTGGCCTAGTGGTTAACGTGCATGGCCACAACGTTTTTTTATTGTCCGGGGTTCGAGTCTGAGTGGAAGCAGTTTTTTTATTTTAATTATTGGAAAAACAGCGTCTCATCATCATCATGTGATCACGAGATGACAACGTTGTATTACTTAGTGCATGTATCGCCAAGACCATGAACCGCTGGTCGGGTTATAGTATGAAGTTATGAACGTAAGTAAATTATGGCAAATTATGGCAGTTCAAAACCGAAAATAAGAAGCTGAACGGTGCGCCCTCCCGCGTGCAGCGTTCGATTTATGGCAGACAAGCTACTGTAACCCTGATTTCTCGCTGTTGGTACGGGCAATTTTCTTTACGTGGAATGCTTCTTTAATGCACCACACGGCAAGACAGTACGGCACATGTACACTTTTGTCTTTACGCCGCTCTTATCCAACGCGCGTCATCTTTTTCCTGTCCCCCGTCAACAAGGACAGGTAGGAACTAATGTTGATGACAAATAAAATCACAGTAGCTGAAATGTCACGTTTCCCAAACATAAAATAAAAAAAATAAAAAGGAATACTAACTAAGGTTACACTACTACAATTTAAAAAAGTGAATAAGGATGATCTAGACCAGAGGTCTGCCACCGGTAACACCCACGTTTTAAATAAAAAAAAAAAACACTGGGAGCCGCGGAGGGCGGCAATATTATATTATTTGAGAACATTCAACATTTGTTTTTTAATCCAAAGAAGACATAAAAGTCGGGGCTCAGAGATCTAACCGATGATAAAACATTGTCAAGGCATCGACAAGGACAGCTAACTCGCTTTTCCCTGCTTCAAACAGCTGTTTTAACTGAGAGCAACCCGTGCGGCATCACCGGTCAATCTGTAAACGTATTAATTTTTTTGTAAATAAAAATAATGTTTGCCCTGTTCAAACCTGCATGGGGAATAAAAAAGATTCTGATTCTGAAAGCGGCTGAGCAACTTCGTAGGAACACATTTCACATGGTACAGGTGAAAGGGAGACTAACAACCCAACGCAGCCGAGGCTGTAGCAGCAGAGAAACGCAGATCTTTGTCCTGCGTGTTGATGAGCGTTTCCCATCCCCCAGTGTCACCGCTCTGGGACGTGGATGGCCACGCCCACTTTCATTCACCAGACGGACATGAAAGAGGGAATAACGAAATAAACAGCTAGTTAACTTCGTAGGAACATGGCTGTAGCTCTGCAATGACTTAATGTGGTACAGGTGAAAGGAGTAATAACGAAATAAACAGCTGGTTAACTTCGTAGGAACACCTTGTAGTAGGAACTGGTATATTTAGAAAACCCAGTGGTACTAGTGTTAAGGTGTGTGAACTGGGGAGGAGACGGCAACAGCGACTGAAGAGCGACTGAATAGAGTTGATGTCTTCCCCGCTGACAGGCGCATTCATTTGATAATGCACGACCTTGGCTGACAGTTCAGTTGAAAAACACACTGAATCTTTACAAACCGTCCCTGAATAACATCTATGAACTGCAGTTTCTTCCTTGATTATCCATGATTATTATGAAAGAAGCGCAAATCTTCGTCAGTCCAAATTGTGCAATTAATACTGTGTTTACAATAAAGGTAATAAATAATAATATTAGTATTTTCATTTTAAAATGCACTGCATATTTTAGACGAATGTCGAAGTGCTACAAATAACTTAGATCAAAAAGCTACGATAAATACATGTGTTTATTTTTGCAGAGTAAACGTATGTAGAACAAACTACTTGCTGCATTAATGAGTCTTAGACCTGCAGCTGATCACGCCGCCCGATGCTGCCCAGTCTCCCACGGAGCTTTGTCCCGGAGCTGAGGTATTTCTCACCTGCTGATCGAGTAGTAGCAACACATTAGCATGTCTATGCGGCTCTTCGGGGGAGGGGAGGGATGAGAAGTTTGCCTTTGCGACTGTGAGCAAAAATGAGACAAACAAAAGCTCGGTCGAACTCAGATTCAAGTCATCTGAGTACGAAACACATCACATATCATTCGATCTCGTGTTTCATTGAGCGGCAGTCGGGAGCTCTCTGCTAAGACTGCTGCCCCGCGACCCGTCCACGGATGAGCTTTGATTAAAAATTAAAAGCAGATGTTTTTTGTTTTTCGTTTTTCTCTAAACGAAAAAACAGCTTTAAATTCAAGTTCGTGTGTTTTTGTTAAAAATATTTTTGTTCGGTTTATTGGTTTGTAATGCGGTGCTTTTATTCAGGATAGATGGACGGATGTGAAATCAAAGTTTTGAAACATACACGGGCCGAATAAGTCACATCAGCCACTCATTCAGTTACAATGACACGCACAGTCAAAACAAATTCTCGCTACATTTAGTGCGCCACTGCCCCGTTCCTCTCGTAGCTTGCATTTGCACATCCATACATTTGTGTATTGGTCACTCTCTGTCTGGACACATGACTCCGAAACACGTCACGTGTTTGTGTAAGAGGTTGATGTCTCCACCAAATTATAAGCAGAGGTAACGAGAGAACGACTTTTTGTGTTTTCCGTTTGTCTCTAAACAATAAAAACATATTACCTCCAATTCCGTGTCTTTTTGTAAAAAACAAATATTTTTGCCTGTTTTATTGGTTTGTAAGGCGGTGCTTTGATTAAAATCCGTTTGCAGCTCAACGAAAGAGAAACAAAAACGCAGGTGAAAGTGGCTGGATGGACGGATGGGAAATGAAAATGTTGAAACGTACACGGGTCGAATAAGTGATCTCAGCCACTCAGTTACAATGACACGCACAGTCAAAACAAGTCAAACTGCAGTTCTGCAGACACAGAGTAAACGCGTAGGAACAAACATGTTGCTGTAATGCGTCGCTGTAGATCTGCTGATTTCTGGCGTCCTGTCAAAATTACGATTGACAACTGCTGTAAAACAAATTCCTATGATTATTACGGTTATTTACGTAAAATCTACGACTATTGGAAAACATTCATTAACAAGTCGTGGAAGTTTAAAACCTAAATAAGCGGCTGTAGTCGCAGATGGACTGCGCTCTACGTCTTTACTTGCGCATTCAAATTATATTAATTAAACTGCGACGCATAATCATGGTATTATGTGAAGTCAATGTGTTGTATCGGATGTTAGAGCGGTGGGTGTGTACATATTTTTAAGAGATGCCTTCTATTTAAAGACACGAATAAGCTGAGGAGAATAAAAACAAGAACGTGTTGCTGCTGTGGCGCTGCCTGTTTTAAACCACACAGAACAATTATAACTTTGCAGTGAACAGAAAATAACTAAGCCATCAACAAGTTGTTGCCCTTCATACTCCCCATGTTTTAGCACACAACAGATACTTAATAGTAAAAACTTAATAGTAAAATAGGTCTGGTGTAATATATGTGTGTTACAGGTAGAAATGAACAGTCGGACCTCAGTTACGCTGTAGTGCTTTGGAGGCTTCTAATCAACGCTGCGCCACCTGGTGGTTAAAACAAGACTAGCGTCCTGATTTTTTCCAGCCGGCTGCAGGATTAAAAATCTTTAGTCAGCGACGCACTCGCTGCACCGTGGCGACGCGGCGGTACTGCAGTAAAAACCCTAGTCACTTTGAACCGCTGCCACTGTATAAGTGGAATAGTCTAGCAGTATAAGCATAAGTTCATACTATTAAAGATTTTGAACTAAATGAACAACACATTTGGTGTGTTGAACTCAAAATACCCATTTCATAACAATCAACAATAATATGTAGCATGTAATCAACAGTTTTAAATTATTGTGGCATTTGACTTTTGAGTTCAAGTTTTAAGGCAACCAGTTGAATATTTTTTTAAAATTCTGTTAACTAATCAGTTTACAGTGTACTCTGCTTCACCCGCTCCAATCAACACTCTCCAACCATTCCCCACTGTTCTGCGATCACCCTGCTAGTCAGACAATTATTTTCAATAAATTTCCTAAACTGAGAGGTTCTGGCATATTAATAGCTCCTAAACCTTTACACACATTAAGTGAGAGTGTTTTACACCTGCCACCTAAGAGTCTGTAATTTACAGGTGTGAAGTTAAACCTACATTAACTTTGAATTAAAGAAGCTACCTGGACAGTACATCAGTCCAGGTTCTATGATGAGCTCCCCTGGATGATTCAGACTGTTGATGTATTATGACAAAATGGGCTGTGTATGTACTGTAAATAGCTTTACCCTGTTTTTTAATGTGTATTCGTTGATCTGTGTGTTGTCAAAGTCCCACTCAGACAGATCCAGGTCCATCTCGCCCAGAAAGCTGTTCCGCCCAAAGGTGTCATTGTGCCATACCGAGATGTTTAAATTCAGAGTTTTCAACACTTCCATGCTGATGTTAAACTATACAAAAAAAAACATTCATTAAAATTCTGGAATCTGTATATGAACTGAAATGAAGTAAAAAACGTTCATACCGTAAGAATTTCATTATAGGTGGGGTTTAATGTCTTCTTCTTGATTGTAGTTTTTCTTTTGCCTAATTTAGTTTTGTCAGGGATAAGATAACACTTAACATACCTGTAAGGAGATAATGGAGTTATTTATTAACATTCTGGTCCCTCTCCAATCATGCTTGAATACAACAAATCGGAATGGCTTACGGGTCAGAGCGATTTCTCTTGGTATCTGCCACAGCCAAGTCTCTGCAGTGCACAACAAACATGTGAAACTCTCCCTGCTTCTGGATGTAGTTGACAGCAAACTGGATGCTTCCCTGCGCTTCAACATCACCACTGTCTGGAGTGTAAATGCTGCCGATGCTGCCACTGACCTGTTCATTCTTATAGTGGCAGAAGAGTGATATGAAGACAATGGTCCTATTAATAAGTTGGACAAAGCCTTTACTATTGCCTAAATAATGACAATAAACAACGCAGTGATTGTATAATGGTAATTGCATTAATAATGAGTAATCTTTATAAGTCAAAGGATGTGACGCTATGCGCTACTCTTGTTTAGTTTTGATTGTTGACAGTCGAAAAACTTCAACAAGCATAGTGTTAAATATTAATCTCTACACATTTACAAGTCTTACATCTTGTTTGTATGTGTAATGAACCTAGACATACAGATGAGTTTGAGGCCATTCCTGAGGAGAGACTTAGGTTAGACATGGAGCTGCCTGTGTTCCTCCTCCAGCCCAAGTTATCCTCAGAGGTGAAGTCAATTTCTATCTGATAATTGTCAGAGACAAAAACATCAGTCACAGAAGATCAGCCCTCTGCCTATGGTGAACCCTAAATATTACATACATCCCAAGCCTTACCCCATCCTGCTGAAGAACGGGCACAGACAAGCTGCTGTTGGTGTGCTTTGCATTGAAGAGTGAAGCAGTGGAGGAAGCTTGAGGGAAGATATGACATTCATTAATTCGTTATTCATTCTTTTATTGAGAATATTGTTCAAATTACTGGCTGGCCTGTGCATGCACTGACACATATGTATAAATAAGAGACCCATGAATTTACCACCATCCACACTCAAGGTCTTTTCATTTTTGGTGCATTCCTCTCCTAAGACAAAACAAGGCCACAATTGAGAAACATTTTACTTTCCTAGGACATGTGATTTGGTTACCAGAGGCAAAGCATGTTCTAATCACCTGCATTTAGGACACACTCTGTGGTAAGCCTTTGCAAACATTTAGATGAAGACATGTTCTTTGAAGAGAATGCTGGTAGGGTGGGATTAGAACTACCAACATAACCTGCCACAAAAGTAACAAAGTCAGGTGTAGAAAATCATGCTTCATAGATCCTGTTTAAAAACAAGACTCCGTGAGCAGCTGAGCAGTGAAACTGGGCTAAATGTGGATACATAATTCAGGTTTAAAATGTTAAACACAACTGATGATCTAAATCTGAATCTGCCCTGCTTTCTATATACAAAACCTATTCATGACAAATCAAATTCACTGTGATGCTCATGTGGTAATGTGACTTGTGCAATAAAACATGACAAGTTAAAATTTTGCAATTGTTATCTGGAATGTAAATGGAGAAAGCAGAAGCTCACTGTCTGAACTTTCCCAAGACAGAGACGAGGCTCTGGTTGTGTCGGGGCTGGATATGCTGAGCTTTCTGTGCACACCACCAGAACTAACTGTAGGAAGACTCCACTCATTTGATATGTCACTCAGGTTTCCCACATCTCTGAAGGCTTTTTGTGGCCTGTGTATGGCATCAGCTTCAGCATTAGCTGTGCTGTCTTGCTGAAAAAGAGGGAAATGGGCCTTCTCCTGTGGCTTGAGGTAGTGCTCAATGTTCCAAGGAATGAAATGTTCAGTTAAGGTCTCTAATTTTTGTAGAGGTTCTTTGGATGGCAATTCAGAGGAGCTTGAACTCCATTGTTGTGTATTTAAGGGTGAATGTAGTGGTAGGTGATGAGAGCTCATGTTATCCATCACTACTGTCTGCTTTAATTCACGTGTAAGACTACTCCGTCTTGGCAGTGACGTTGGCTTTTCTTCTTGATCTTTAGTCTCCTTAGTCTGGAGGCTGATGTCTATTGGGAAGGTTTTCAGTGGAGAACATTCTTCCCTGGACATCTTATGACTGGAGGATTCTGTGGGTAAAATCCTTGGGTGGCAAGTCTTAGATGGACTCCTCCTGACTTCATCATTCTGTGCTTTTGATCTTGTAATGTGACCCAGACACTCTATAGTCTGTTGTTGGAATATTGTTGCTAGTACATCCCCAGTACTATTGGGTCTCTTTGGCTGTAGCATGTCTGGATTAACAAAACTTTTATCTGTGACTTTCAGTGATTTCAAGGCACCACTGGATTTGCTTGCATGTGGATATGTTTCTTCTTCTTTTTCAGGTCTCTCTCTTTTCAGATCACATTGAGGAGAAATCTCTACACCAAGTGCTAAGGGGTGTGAGGCTTCTTTGGCTCTTGCAACAATTACTCTTGGACCTGCATGATCTTTCTCCCAGAAATGCTTAAGGTGACTGACCTTGGATGGTCTGGCTCTTTGAGGACTGGATGTGGACTGACAGGGAAGGGGAACTGGAACAGGAGAAGATGCTAACGGAGGATTGCAAACATATTCATGTGGTTCCAAAACCTGGGGCTCGATACTTGTACCTGGTAAAGAGTCATCTGTCTCTTCACAAATGGCAACTCGACTAGCTCGATATGTAACATCTTCCTTTAATAAGTCTATTGAGAGGGTGTCTTCATGCTGTGGTGTGGGTTCTGGAGACCTGCTAGTGATAACCTCCACATACATGTGAGGGCCAAATGAAGGTTCCTTTGGTGCCTTGGCCAGGTCTTCCTGTTTTGCCTCTTCTCCGGTGAATATTATTTTCTGAACTGTGGTCAAAGTGTCTTTTAATGGAGTGTTCTCTAATGCTGCAAGCTGTAGTGTCTTGGCGCCTATCATGTCAGGATGAGGAGCTTCACCTCTGACACTCACAGATGTGTCTACAGATACAGATGTCTTTTGATAGAGTTCAAGTTTGTCACTTGTTTTGTTCAGTTTGAATATATGTAACTCTGTTGTTGGTTTACTTTGCACTGCAGGACTTTTGAAACTCTCTCTACTAAAACCACTGAGCAGCTCTGGCCTTTTCTGTACAGCATTAGAAAAACCTGCTGAGCCAAAACTAAGCGAAACATCAGGTAGGTTTTCTTGATAAATACTGTCCCCGTCTGGCTCATGTGTAGCCTTAGCCTCTTCAGCCTCTGTCTCCAGAGAAGGAAGATTGCCCAATTCCTCAGCAGACACTAGGCCGAGCAGTGGGGGGCTTACAGGCTCCAAATGACAATTGTCAGAGAAACCTGCAATGACAGCAAGCACCTGCTGGATCACACGTGTACAACACTGATTCATTACTACATGCTTACCAGTGTCGATCTTCTACAAGCTGGCTTAGTATATTTCAGTGGTTTACGTATCCTAATTTGAATCAAATACTATTAGCAGATTTTCAGTTCAGTTTCAGTTTCAAAGTAGTACTTTGGTCTCACTTTTACTTCTAATTAATTTCATAGTATTACAGTATTTTGAATGAACTCTAGCACTTAGCATCAAGCAGTAATTAGGGAAAAGTCATGACATAAATAAATATTTTTTTTATATTTCTATAATCTAAAAGGCTAAAAATGTCTTCAACTGGCTAAAATTAGGACATTTGGTTCGAGGCATTGGCATAGGAACTGATAGCAACATTATGTCCTATCACTTATGACTGTGTGTGTGTATGTATGTATGTGCGTGTCTATATATATATACCACTCTATTCTCACCCTCCGCGGGTGGTCTCATCCACTTTCCAAGCTCGGGTCCTCTACCAGAGGCCAGGGAGCTTGAGGGTTCTGCGCAGTATCCTTGCTGTTCCTAGGACTGCACTTTTCTGGACTGAGATGTCGGATGTTTTTCCAGGGATCTGTTGTAGCCACTCCTCCAGTTTGGGGGTCACTTCCCCCAGTGCTCCAATCACCACAGGCACCACTGTGGCCTTCAACTTCCAAGCCTTCTCCAGTTCCTCTCTGAGCCCTTGGTATTTCTCTAGTTTCTCATGTTACTTTTTCCTGATGTTGCCATCGCTTGGTATTGCCACATCCACCACTACGGCTTTCCTCTGCTCTTTATCCACCACCACAATGTCTGGTTGGTTCGCCATTACCATTCTGTCAGTCTGGATCTGGAAGTCCCACAGGATCTTGGCTCGCTCGTTCTCTACCACCTTGGGAGGTGTTTCCCACTTTGACCTTGGGGTTTCCAGTCCATACTCTGCACAGATGTTCCTGTATACTATGCCAGCCACTTGGTTATGGCGTTCCATGTATGCTTTCCCTGCCAGCATCTTACACCCTGCAGTTATGTGCTGGACCGTTTCAGGGGCCTCTTTGCACAGTCTACACCTTGGGTCTTGTCTGGTGTGGTAGATCTGGGCCTCTATGGCTCTGGTGCTCAGGGCCTGCTCCTGTGCAGCCAGGATGAGTGCCTCTGTGCTGTCCTTCAGCCCAGCCCTTTCAAGCCATTGGTAGGATTTGTTGAGATCAGCCACTTCAGTTATGTTCCGGTGGTACATCCCGTGCAAGGGCTTGTCCTCCCATGATGGTCCCTCTTCCAGCATCTCATCCTCTGTTCTCCACTGCCTGAGACATTCACTCAGCACGTCATCTGTCGGGGCCTTATCCTTGATGTACTTATGGATCTTGGATGTTTCATCCTGGATAGTGGCTCTCACGCTCACTAGTCCTCGGCCTCCTTCCTTGCGGCTAGCGTACAGTCTCAGGGTGCTGGATTTGGGGTGGAACCCTCCATGCATGGTGAGGAGCTTTCGTGTCTTAACATCTGTGCTCTGTATCTCTTCCTTTGGCCACCTTATTATTCCCGCAGGGTATCTGATCACTGGCAGAGCGTAGCTGTTTATTGCCCAGGATTTGTTCTTGCCATTTAGCTGGCTTCTTAGGACTTGCCTTACTCGTTGGAGGTATTTGGCTGTTGCCGCATTTCTTGTTGCCTGTTCAAGGTTGCCGTTCGCCTGTGGTATTCCAAGGTACTTGTAATTGTCCTCAATGTCTGCTATTGTTCCTTCTGGGAGTGAGACCCCTTCTGTGTGGATTACCTTCCTTCTCTTTGTCACCTTCTTTCCACATTTCTCGAGCCCGAATGACATCCCAATGTCCGAACTGTAGATCCTGGTGGTGTGGATTAGCGAGTCGATGTCTTGCTCACTCTTGGCGTACAGCTTGATGTCATGCATGTAGAGGAGGTGACTTATGGTGGCCCTGTTCCGGAGTTGGTATCCATAGCCAGTCTTGTTTATTATTTGGCTGAGGGGGTTCAGACCTATGCAGAACAGCAGTGGGGACAGTGCATCTCCTTGGTATATGCCACATTTGATGGATACTTGGGCAAGTGGCTTCCCATTGGCTTCAAGGGTGGTTCTCCACAACCTCATCGAGTTTGCAATGAAGGCCCTTAGAGTTCTGTTGATGTTGTACAGCTCCAAGCATTCAGTGATCCATGTGTGTGGCATTGAGTCATAGGCTTTCTTGTAGTCGATCCAGGCTGTGCACAGGTTGGTGTGTCGCACTCTGCAGTCTTGGGCGACTGTTCTGTCTACCAGGAGTTGGTGTTTGGCTCCTCTGGTACCTTACCAATGCCCTTCTGTGCTTCGCTCATGTATTGACTCATGTGCCCACTTATCTTAGCTGCGATGATGCCTGACACGAGCTTCCATGTTGTGGAGAGACAGGTTATTGGCCGGTAGATGGATGGGACTGCACCCTTTGAGGGATCCTTAATTATCAGGATCGTTCGCCCTTCGGTTAGCCATTCAGGGTGAGTCCCATCCCTTAGCAGCTGGTTCATTTGTGCTGCCAGGCGCTCATGGATTGCAGTGAGCTTCTTTAGCCAGTAGGCGTGGATCATGTCAGGGCCAGGTGCTGTCCAGTTTTTCATACCTGAGACTCTTTGTTGGATGTCTGCCACTGTGATAGTCACTGGATTCTGTTCAGGGAGGTTGCTGTGATCTTCCCTCAGATCCACCAGCCACTGTGCATTGCTGTTTTGTGATGCCTCCCTTTCCCATAAACCCTTCCAGTACTGTTCAGTTTCCAGCCTTGGTGGGTCTGCTCTGTTGTTATTACCCTGCCATTGAGAGTACACTTTCGCAGGTTGTGTTGCGAAAAGCCGGTTTATTCGTCTGGCTTCGTTATCTCTGGTGTATCTCTTTAGGCGGCTGGCCAAGGCTTGTAGCCTTTGCTTGGCAGTTTTGAGTGCTTCAGGTATGGTCATCTGGCTGTACCTCTACAGCATTGGTCTTTTCATTGCACCTCTCTGGGCCTCTGTCATTTGACTCACTTCCCTCCGAGCTGCCTTGATTTTTGCCTCCAACCTTCGTTTCCATGGTGGGTATTGTTTCTCATGGCTCCCATGGTTGCTCTTGCTCTTATAGCCAAGCACCTCTAGGATCACTGATGCTGAAGCGTATATCAGCTCATTGGTTTCTGTGATTGTTGTGGTAGGGATCGCTCTCAATGCTGCATTGACATCTTCCATGAGACTTTCTAATGGTACTTCACTTAGCTGTTGTAGTGAGGTTCGGGGTTGCCTGTTTAATCTCGCCATGATTTTATCTTTCAGGTCAGTTGCTGCCTCGCTCAGCGTATCTGTGCTCATTGGGGCTTCGTACCCAATTTCCGGTTGGGGAGACGGTGAAACCTCCCCTCTGATCTGGCGTCCTGGCTCCCCCTTGCCGTAGCATTTGTGTTGTACCTCGCCAATCTCAAGTTGTGATAGCAGTTGCCATTTGTGGATGTTGGAACACTGAGCTACTAGTTGCTTCGCAGTCAGTCTTGAACGTGGGTTTCTCCGTTCCCATTCACTGCACATTCTTTGCATGTAACCCCTTTGACTAGGGTTACTTGACCACATGAGATACTGGCTCAGACGTTGCCCAGTCTAATAAGGTCTGCTTTTGGTGTTGGGGAACTAGAGTACCTTGGCGAGAAGTGGGCTACTGGAAGAAAGAAATGGCTGAGATGCGAGAACAAAACTCTGTTGGAATGCTACTACTCAAGTAACCCTAATCAGTGCAAAGGTTATATGCAAAGAATGTGTGGTGAATGGGAACGGAGAAACCCACATTCAAGGCTGACGGTGAAGCAACTAGTAGCTCAGTGTTCCAACATCCACAAACGGCAACTGCTATCACAACTTGAGATTTACGAGGTACAACACAAATGCTACGGCAAGGGGGAGCCAGGACGCCAGGTCAGAGGGGAGACTTCATGAGCAATGAGCACAGACACGCTGAGCGAGGCAGCGACTGACCCAAAAGATAAGATCATGGTGAGATTTAACAGGCAACACCGAAGACAACTACAACAACTAAGTGAAGTACCATCAGAAAGCCTCATGGAAGATGGGAATGCAGCATTGAGAACGATCCCTACCACAACATTCACAGAAACCAATGAGCTGATATAGCCAAGCACCTCTAGGATCACTGATGCTGAAGCGTATAAGAGCAACCATGGGAGCCATGAGAAACAAAGGTTGGAGGCAAAAATCAAGGCAGCTCGGAGGGAAGTGAGCCAAATGACAGAGGCCCAGAGAGGTGCAATAAAAAGACCAATGCCCAAGAGGTACAGCCAGATGCCCTTACCTGAAGCACTCGAAACTGCCAAGCAAAGGCTACAAGCCTTGGCCAGCCACCTAAAGAGATACACCAGAGACAAACGAAGCCACACGAATAAACCGGCTGTTCGCAACACAACCTGCGAAAGTGTACTCTCAATGGCAGGGTAACAACAACAGAGCAGACCCACCAAGGCTGGAAACGGAACAGTACTGGAAAAGTACATGGGAAAGGGAGGCGTCACACAACAGTGATGCACAGTGGTTGGTGGACCTGAGGTAAGATCACAGCAGCCTCCCTGAACAGAATCCAGGGCCTATCACAGTGGCAGACATCTAACAAAGAGTTTCAGGTATGAAAAACTGGACAGCACCTGGCCCTGACATGATCCACGCCTACTGGCTAAAGAAGCTCACTGCAATCCATGAGCGCCTGGCAGCACAAATGAACCAGCTGCTAAGGGATGGGACTCACCCTGAATGGCTAACTGAAGGGCGAACGATCCTGATAATCAAGGATCCCTCAAAGGGTACAGTCCCATCCAACTACTGGCCAACAACCTGCCTCTCCACAACATGGAAGCTCATGATAGATAAGATAAGTGGGCACATGGGTCAATACATGAGCGAAGCACAGAAGGGCATTGGTAAGGATAACAGAGGAGCCAAACACCAACTCCTGGTAGACAGAACAGTCGCCGAAGACTGCAGAGCGCAACACACCAATCTGTGCACAGCCTGGATCGACTACAAGAAAGCCTATGACTCAATGCCACACACATGGATCACTGAATGATTGGAGCTGTACAACATCAATAGAACTCTAAGGGCCTTCATTGCAGACTTGATGAGGTTGTGGAGAACCACGCTCGAAGCTAATGGGAAGCCACTTGCCCAAGTATCCATCAAATGTGGCATATACCAAGGAGATGCACTGTCCCCACTGCTGTTCTGCATAGGTCTGAACCCCCTCAGCCAAATAATAAACAAGACTGGCTATGGATACCGACTCCGGAACAGGGCCACCATAAGTCGCCTCCTCTACATGAATGACATCAAGCTGTACGCCAAGAGTGAGCAAGACATCGACTTGCTGATCCACACCACCAGGATCTACAGCTTGGACATTGGGATTTCATTCGGGCTCATGAAATGTGGGAGGATGGTGTCAAAGAGAGACAAGGTAATCCACACATAAGGGGTCTCCCTCCCAGAAGGTACAATAGCAGACATTGAGGACAGTTACAAGTACCTTAGAATACCACAGGCGAATGGCAACGTTGAACAGGCAACAAGGAATGTGGCAACAGCCAAATACCTCCAAAGAGTAAGGCAAGTCCTAAGAAGCCAGCTCAATGGCAAGAACAAATCCCGGGCAATAAACAGCTACGCCCTGCCAGTGATCACATACCCTGCGGGAATAATAAGGTGGCCAAAGGAAGAGATACAGACCACAGATATTAAGACACAAAAGCTCCTCACCATGCATAGAGGGTTCCACCCCAAATCCAGCACCCTGAGACTGTACGCTAGCCGCAAGGAAAGAGGCCGAGGACTAGTGAGCGTGAGATCCACTATCCGGGATGAAACATCCATGATCCATAAGTACATCAAGGATAAGGCCCCGACAGATGATGCTGAGTGAATGTCTCAGGCAGTGGAGCACAGAGGATGAGATGCTGGATGAGGGACCATCATGGGAGGACAAGCCCTTGCACGGGATGTACCACCGGAACATAACTGAAGTGGCTGATCTCAACAAATCCTACCGATGGCTTGAAAGGGTTGGGCTGAAGGACAGCACAGAGGCACTCATCCTGGCTGCACAGGAGCAGGCCCTGAGCACCAGAACCATAGAGGCCCAGATCTACCACGCCAGACAAGACCCAAGGTGTAGACTGTGCAAAGAGGCCCCTGAGACGATCCAGCACATAACTGCAGGGTGTAAGATGCTGGCAGGGAAAGCATACATGGAACGCCATAACCAAGTGGCTGGCATAGTATACAGGAACATCTGCGCGGAGTATGGACTGGAAACCCCAAGGTCAAAGTGGGAAACACCTCCCAAGGTGGTAGAGAACGAGCGAGCCTAGATCCTATGGGACTTCCAGATACAGACAGACAGAATGGTAATGGCGAACCAACCAGACATTGTGGTGGTGGACAAAGAACAGAGGAAAGCCGTAGTGGTGGATGTGGCAATACCAAGCGATGGCAACATCAGGAAAAAGGAACATGAGAAACTAGAGAAATACCAAGGGCTCAGAGAAGAACTGGAAAAGGCTTGGAAGGTGAAGGCCACAGTGGTGCCTGTGGTGATCGGAGCACTGGGGGCTGTGACCCCCAAATTGGAGGAATGGCTACAACAGATCCCTGGAAAAACATCCGAAATCTCAGTCCAGAAAAGTGCAGTCCTAGGAACAGCAAGGATACTGCGCAGAACCCTCAAGCTCCCTGGCCTCTGGTAGAGGACCCGAGCTTGGAAAACGGATGAGACCACCCGCAGAGGGTGAGAATAGAGTGGTATACACAATATGCGTACTACATACTGAATATAATATACTACACAATATACTACTTTTTAAATAATTACTGAATGCTTCTCATTTTAATGCGATTAATCGCAGGAAAAGATTAACACTATAGGATTCGATGCCCAGCACTAATACGTGTGTGAGTACAGTGGTATAGTATATAAAAATGTAAAACTTATAAGACTTCTCTGCTCTGTTGATACATGTACTGTATGTGTGTTTGTTGAAAGTAAAAAGTGAGTGAAATTAAGTAAATGTCAGTGGGTCAGTGAGGAGTAGATTCATACATAGGTCATGATACAAACGGCTAAACTGTGTCACTTCTTCAATCACACCAGCAGCAGCTGAGGTCATGTGCTGCAGATTAAGGTTGTGGAATGCCTTCCTGTGTAATCTTCTGGCCAGTCTGGCAGCATGCATTCAGACTTCCCTTTACTTAGACAACTTCTGGAAAATGTGGAGTCTGATCATCCCCATGTTACAAACCAAAAGAAGATGTCAGCATGCAGTTGACACGTAAGGTAAAAGCACATGAAGCCTTTCAACCTGAATCCCTGCATGCCAATCACTTACCTGTACAACAACTGCATCACAACGTCTTCATTAAATGTCCGCTCAGTTCAAAACAAAACACAGAAGCTATTACTAGATTGCAAAGTAACCCTGTAATGTTCCCAAGGCAGAGTGGTGGTCTTCAAAAAGACTTACCCCTACCCATTGTCTGGGTCCAATCCCTGCCTCTATACAAGGCCTCGCTGAGATGTTTCTTGCTTCTGGGACTTGCATGGAGCTGACTGTCAAAAGGGTTTTTCCTCTGCTTTAAACAGACACATTCATATTCCACACATGCTACAAATGCACTCAAGAGTTGAAGCCATTTCTCAAAGAAGGATCCTACCTGCTGAACAGCCACCTCCTGTGTATTTTCATAGCACGTTTGGTTTTGATACCTGTGGAAATAAACAAACACTGTAGTATTATAAATGCCTGATGTGTTCACAAACATTTTCTTCTAAAGCGTATGCCTAGTGAGGGCGAGAATACCCCCATCATGTCTAAGATGCCACTATCTCATCTCATTCCCTGTCATGAAACCAGCTGCTTTGATGTGCTAAACTACAGTCATGACATATACTGGTGCGAAGGTTCCTGATCTTCCAAGATGAAGATCATTATCACATACTATGTAACAACAAAATGTAACCACCAAGAAGCCACCAAGATGATTATGGTACCAATATGGTACCAGGTTTGCCGTGAGCACCTTCACCGAGAACATGTTTTCCACCAGCTGTTATCCTGTTCTATGTTAAAAGACAAATTGTCATCATTAACCCTCGTGTTAGTTTCACACTAAACAATTTACTGTTCCCAGTCAAATATGACCATTCCAATAAAACTCATCTTAAAAACTGTAAGAATGTATTATTTTATTTTTCTTGTGAACAATAAAAGTTTTAAATTAATACCTATTATTTAAGGCCCAATCACCTTTTTGATCTGAACTGATATTCAAGCATTTGCATAAAAGAAACATTTTTGTGGAGTATATGAATTATAAAAACAACAACTAATGAAACATAGTAAACTGTTCATCAGAGACTACTATAGATTACAGTTAATAAGTACATCTAATATTTTTATGCAATCCCAAAAAACTAGTATGTTCCTTGTAAAAAGCAACTGAAATTATTCTTTTGTACATATCAAATTAAAAGTTTCACAGTATGACAAGATCTTTATGTTAATACACTAAAAATCAACTAACAATAAAAAGAACAGTACAATATTCAGTCTATTAGATGTAATTTTGCCAGAAAACAGAAAAAAATGAAAACTGATAAAACAACTACAACAACATTAGGCTTCTTAACATTTTTTCATACACATGTAGGTTGTTGTATGTTATTTGGCAATTGTGGCACATTATGCTTGTTTTTCATATGTCTTCACATCTCTAAGATATTAAAAACAACATCATGGGCCAACCTGCTGTCGTCGACTAACATGATGTGCCAGTAACCTGCAAAAGTGCAAAAGCCTCTTTCCTCCAGATTGATATGATATGATTAGGTATATATTCCAATGACTTATTTAGGGCATTTTGATCTGCCATGGTGTGTCAAGATCCGGTTCTAGTTCCACTTTTATTTTGAAAGGACTTAGTTTGTCATCCATGTCGTCATGTTTTGGTTCTGGTTTTCATTAGACACACCTGTCTTAGTTTAATCATCACTCCTGGGTATTTAACAACCACCGGTTACCACAGCCAGTCGCCAGATCGTTCAGTTCAGATACCACTTTCCAACGTTTCAGTCCAGTTCACCTTGTGCATGATCACATTTGTTTTCCGACCGCCGATTCCTGCCTGTCCCTCGTGTACCTTCGCCTGGATCTATTGGTAATGTTTCTGACTGTCTGACCACGATTTTGCCTACTCCCTGTCTGTATGTACCTTTGCAGAGCTCACCTGTGCATCGGTTTCTGGATCTGATTATTGCCTGCCCCTGTTGTGCTGTAGACTGTGAGCTTTTCGTGTATGACCTGGTTTGCCCTGACTACGTGGAGAATAAAAGACTGCTTGTTAATTCATCACCGTGTCTGCACTGTGCATGTGGGTCCGAAATCCGCCGTAGCCTGACATGGTGCTGCCACAAAATGAACTGTGCACGAGGCCTCAAAATAGCATTACAGACCAAAGCCAACAAAAAAAGTGGGGTGAAACATAAATATGGTATTGAAAGTGTCTGTGAAAACTGCCAACAGGTGTCCCACGAGAGAGACTCTAAAGGGCAAAGGTTCCAGTCACCGCTGTCATTTATAACGATTAATCATTTTTGATTATATTGTACAAAATTGAATAACACAAAAAGGTTTGCGTTATGGTGCAAACTAGGTAAACGATTATAATTTTTTAGACCAAGCTTTCTGCATAAGGTTTTGGTATTGGTGACGTTGTAAGAGATGCTGCAGCAACACTGGCACATTTTGCCTTGCAGGCGAGTGTTGAAATGACTGAAAACTGTTTTTTCAGCGTCTGCGTAAAGTATCAAATAAAATGTAGTGTAATTCAGTATATTAAAAAATTAGTCAGCCGACTAGCTTGTTGCTGTGTAGTGCTTGTAGAGCTTTCAGGATTTTTTCTGCTATGTTAAAGGACTGCGACAACATGGCTTGTGATTGAGATTCATTAGCCAATTGGGTTGTGAAGTCAAATTAGGGTCACATTACTTAAGTAAGTATGGTATAGCCCAACTTACATTTACAGGTACAAATGGTTACACACACACAAATTATATACGCACAGATCTGGTTACATACAAATTAATCCGTTTACGCACACAAATTTAATGTGACCCTAAACTGACTTCATACTCATCCAGCTGAACATCAACAGGGACAAGATGGAAAGGAAAGAATTTGAATGGCCCACTTGATAGCAAGACATGATGTTACGCTGGGAATATGTCTGATATCTTCTGCCAGTCTGCTACTCTCTCTGATGGGGAAGGAAGACCAGACCAAAACCAGACGGTTACAGACTCCGTAGTGCTTTTGATGCTTCCTCCTCTGGTGCCTTCATCTTCTGAGCTCACCAGTGTCAAAACTACTAATCAGTTTGGTTGTGAGGTCGTCATGTGGGTAAGCTCAACCAGAAAGCGTTATACAGTAGTTTGGAGTGTGCATGCTCACCTTTCATCACTGGCACATGAGGGAGGTTCCTCAAGAAATCCACGTAGCACAGGTGGGACGAAGACGTCTTTATTGTCACTGCTTATAAACCTCGATTTCTCTGGCAGTATGTGAGAAAGCTCCCCTGCAAACAGCACTCACTGTGAGATTTATCAGACATACGCAACAAACATCCATTCGCAGTTTTCAGTTCAAGTTCAAGTTCACCTTCTCTCAACAGTTTGATTAAAAAACAAAACTTTGTTGCAACCACCCAACACATTTAATTCGCAATACATGTCATGTGATTGGCCATTGCCACTAAAATCAACTAAAGGTCACTTTGTTATTGTGTCTGTATTGGCTGGTCAGAATCATGGTGATTGTATCCTAGCCTCGGAAAGATTTTAATATTAACTAAATCCCTGCAAATTAAGCAACCTAGCACTACAGTTTGGCTACAAATGGTAATGTCAGTCCTGTGCAGAGTGCTGTGTGTAACAGCAGAACATGTCCAGACAAGATTAAACACATCAATATTGCCAAAGCTGGTTTTATATACCAAAACAAGCATGAAAGGTAGTTGTTGACCTTCTAGGTCAATAAACAGAAATTGGATTAAGGTAGCACAGTGTTCTAAGGCTGAACCATACTTACATCTGTCCTGATAGCATGACCAGGGATCCAGTAAAGCTGGAGTAACTCTTAACAGTAAAACATACAGGATCAAGTAAACTGTAATCTAGCAGCATGCTTAAAGCTTTGCTTGATGGTTTAGTTCTGGCAAGTATAACAATTCCAAGTTCAGTCAGATGATGTGAACAGCTGGATTGCTGACTGAGCTCCAAGACCAGCTATGCAAGACGCACACTCACCAATGCTTCAGAAGGACACGAGTCAAGGTGTAGCTCACTCACGTATGGTCAGTGGTTTGTGTGTGTGTCTCAGAGAAGCCATAATGATGTCGGAGCCATGGATGCGATCTTGATGACGGAGCTGCTTGATCTCGTAAAACCAGTCACCAGTCAGGTACTTCAGCTGACTCCTGTCTCTCACAGTCGTCTGTAAATTCCTGAGTCAGTGCAAACACACGGTGATGGAACAGTGTTTGGTATGTTGTGTGTGTGTTACCGCCATGTTAACTCACTGGACACGTCGCTCCTCAGCTTTCTTCAGCAAAGCATCTCTTTTCAACACGGCCATGATGGTTTCCTGCTCTTCCTCAGTCAGATAACTCAAGTCAATCATGTTAATTGCTGTCTCTGCTGAAGCTGAACACGATCAAGACTTATTGTTCTGTCACATGTGGCCTGATCCCCACACTGCAACTATAAGTCTGCATCTACAGAGCTGCCTGGGTCAGCTACAGAGGTGGTTTTCAGGTGGTTTAACAATATTTGATCCTGAAAGACAACAGCACAAATTCTGGGTAATGTACTTAATTACAGGTCTCTGAAGAAAACACAACAATCCAGCTACATATAAAGAGATACTGTATATACAGCTTCTGGAAATATTGTGCATATAAAATATGCAGATATAGCATATGACAAGCCACAAAACAATCCACAGCATTTGAGGGTGAAAGGTAAAGTGCTCAGATCACATTAAGGTATGATGTTCAAAAATCATAACATATTATTTGCTTTATCATGCATCACTCATAAAGCCTGATTTCTCTCACGTTTTCTCTCCCTCAATTCTGAGGGACACATTGATTATAAGTATAAGTTTGATTGACAATAAGTATGTAACTACCGATTACGAATGTCATTGTGTCAGGGAAAAGGGAAAGAATATTCACTATGGGGAATGTTTGCAAGTTTTAACACATCAAGGTGCAGGAATGTGGTGCAAAGACAGTTCATGCTGTGGAATTCTAAGTGGCTCATGGCTGGCTCACATTGCTTGTTCATTATCCATGTTGGGAAAATTGTAATCGCCTCAAAATACACAAGTGCATTGATCCCTGAATAACCCTGAGCAGCTTTATGTTCCTTTGACAGAACAATGAGGTTGTGTTTTTGAGAGATATTAAATGTGTATCATGAAAAATAAGAATGAGAAAAGCTTTATTAGGGTGAGCATCAGGGAGTAAGGCACTCATTCATTTTTAAGATTAGAAGCACTCAATTTAAAATAATAAACACCTAAAAGCCAGTTAATGTCTGAGCAGCTCTGTGCTTCTAGATCATGTTACTATGAACAAACAATAAAAAATAGACCTAATGTGAGATACTCCGTAGCAGAACATGTACATGTAAATAAATGTGATCACCACAGCATCAAACATCATATTTCTCTATAAGAATATTTTTTTATTTTTCTGATGTAGCTACAGCTGCTGAAACAATGAAAAACTAAAACGTAGAAAATATTTCTACTGGGAGCTTGAACATGTCAATGTTGAGTAGCACATATATGAGGCTTCTATAGCTGAAATATCCCATGAGTAACTACTAATGTCAAAGAATAAACCAACAAAGCAGCAGCTCACCTCCAGCTGTGTCTCCTTGCAGAGCAAAATCCAAGCACTGACAGAAAACAGCAGCAGGATCAGGTTAGATTCCACACTAATGCGATCCGCCTCCAGTTTCTTACTAAATCCCATTGGTCATTTTTCCAGAGAAAAAAGAGCCAGTTGGCATGCAAAGCATCCAGCAAACAGTCACTTTACAATCGGTGCATTACCACAGTGGCTTGAAATGAAACGGTGATCACATTACACCAATATAAATTGAAGCTGTTTTGTCATGGATCTGTAGTTTCGGTTATTGTTTTCTGCAATTTTTTTTATTTTGTTTACTTCCGGTTTTCTGTTTTGGTTTAGTTCAAGCCTATTCATCCAGTCATGTGATCTCGCCATCTGCATTCAATTAGTCATTAGTTCTACTATTTAGTCTCCAGTACTCACCTGCTGCTCACCAGATTGTTCAAACACGTTTCTGCGTCAACTCTCCAGCGTTCATGTCTAGTAAGTCCTGTGGTGTACCAGTTTCAACTTGTTTTGACCTTGCCTTGCCTGCTCCCTTTTTCTGTTTTCTTGGACACGCTCTCTGCTGTACCTTATTTTAAGACTGACTGTCTTTGCATGATCCCTGTTTTTACCGTCGCCACCATCTGAGTTAATATGGAACTCTAAAGTGTTCAATATTAAATTAATTATTAGGACATTATGAAAAACCTAATACCTATATAAATAAACAAATGAGAGACAAATATGTAAACTAACCATAAAATTATAAAATAATCACAAATATTTTTTCAATTGAGCTTATTATGAAATACAATTCATTCTGCTGTAAAATCTGCTCATTATTATGAAATTCTATTTCATAATGATTATTTTGCTAATAATACTAATTACTACATCTGCCTTTTTATTGAAATCCAGAAGTTTTTATTTCAAAATGTCGTTTTTCCAAAGTCAGCTTTTATTGCATAATGCCCTTTTCCACAGTGCCGTATTTATTTCATAATGTCGTTTTACAGCAGAATGACTTTGTCTGTCAATCAGTGCTGGTGGGTGGCACCTGCACACCCATTGGCTAAACTCTTCACATCGATTCATTTTCCTAGACACCTGTGAGGGGTTGTGTGGTTAGAGATGGCGGATATGAGTGAAGTCCTGCTAAATTTAGCACATTAATGTCATGTTTCTACGTGTGTCAAATATGTTGTTGCCATTTCCTGTTTTAATTTGACTTTTTCGGTTTTGTTCCCTGCCAGTCAGTCATGTGTTCCACCACCTGTTCCGTGTTATTAATCCGCCTGTGCATATAGTCACCAGTACTAACCTTAGTTCTCCGCCAGATTGTTTGCCCATACATGCGTGTCAACTCTCCAGCATTTCCAGTAAGTCTTGCCATGCACCAGTATCCTACCTGTTGTTTTGATCATGCCTTTGCCCTGTCCCCGTCTGTACCTTCGCTGTTTTGGATTTGCCATGTACCGACCTTTGCCTATCCGACCACGTTATTAATAAATCCCCTCAAGCCTAGTTCTGTCTGTGCTGTGCATTTGTGGTCCTCCACCGTGTCGAGTTTTGTCAGAACAATCTGGCCAAACCGGAACCCAGCCAGCTCCCCGATTGGCTTGAGCCTAGTTTTGTTTTGTCCAGGACTTTTTAGGTTGTGAGGATTGTTATTTTTTCATCATGTCTGAATCTGGTGGTCTGATTTGTCCGAGAACTAGACGACATTATAATGGAAGAGGAATGGTGCCTCGACTACCCCGGCATGGAGGAGATGTGGTACAGCTTGGGCGATATTGGCAAGGAGCTGAAATGCGCGCTGTGGACCGCACCCAACAACGCACCACACCCACCGACGCACCGGCTTCATGTCAAACACCAGCCTCTGCATTCTCTCCATCATCCCAGCGATCGCCAGGTCATGCTTCAGCATTCGCTCAGGGTCGGTCCCCGGTTCCTGTTTGGTCTTGTAACCCTGCTCACATGTATGCTCCTGCTTTGCCTCTGTCCCCTGTTAAGACCTCAGTTCCGGCGTCCCAGTAATCGCCAAACCGTGCTCTGACTCCACCTGCCGGAGAACGACCGCCATCAGACTCTGCCTTAACCCCTCTGCTCACCAGGAAGGTTTTCATGGACTTCGTTCCCTCCTGTGCTCTGACCACCGTGCTGGCTCCTGGCTGTCATGGCGCTCTAGGTAACGGACCCACATGCACAGCGGAGACAGAGCTCGGTGATGAAGAAAGTTTGATAGAACTCGTAGTCAGGCAGGCAAGGGTCAATACACAGCAAATCCAGAAACTCCAGTGAAGGTACAGACGGGGACAAGGCAAAGACACGGTCAGGACAGCAGGCAGGAAATGGTACACAATGAACTCACAGGGAGACGCTGGAGAGTTGTCACGGGTGGATGAACAAACAATCTGGCAAACGGCTGGTGTGTGAGGTGGAGACTAAATACCAAGGCTGATTGCTGATTATTGTCAGGTGTGAGTAATGAGGACCGGAGGTGACATGAAACACAGAGTGTGGCAGGAAGTCCTTCAAAAAAAAACCAGGAGAGACCAGAACCAAAACATGACAGACAGGAAGGACTTCAAAATAAAACCAGAGCAGGACCAGAAACTGTGACAGTGGCGAGGGATGCCAGATCTGGAAGGCGCGCTGAAGGCTCAGAGTAGCCCCAATGCTATTGACTAGCTCTCAGTTCCCATCTTGATCCTTGAGAGGAGGGAGCAGGGCTCTCCCTCCTGTTGCAGCTCCAGCTCAGCCACGTCTCGCTCAAGCTCCAGCTCAGCCATGTCTGGCTCCAACTGCAGACTTGTTCCAGTCAGTGAATGCAACGCTTTTGTCAGAGAAATGTTACCCTGTGCACCATTAAGTGCGCAGCTGGACCCCCAGGGAGTGTTCCACAGAACCGAGTCAGAGACCTAGTATGCACACAAAAGGGTTTTATTTACAGCAAAAGGAAACAAGGGTGCGTGGGCGTAAACTCGTCCTAGATAGTAGCGTCCCTGAGTACCGAGAGAGAGAGAGAGAAGGTAAGTAATAAGGCAAGTTATATACTGGACAGTGTTCAGCATACACCTGGACTTGTCTTCACTGAACGGTACTACCTGGTAAAACCGGGCAAACGCGAGGTGAAGCTCCGAGCATGAGGCAGGTTGAGGAACAGCGATGGCGTGGCTGTGGAGACCGGGTCCTCGTTCCAGCGTTACTCCGGAGGTTCCTTCCCACGGTGTCTGTGGAGGAGCACAATGGTGCGCGCACAGCGCTTCACGTAACAATACCGGGTCCGACGGCTAGTAGCGCGCGATCCGAACGACGGAGGACCGTCCTCACGTCAGTGTCCTTTTTAGTCCGAAATGGCACGGGCAAAATGCTCACCGTGCGAACAGAAAAAAAAACGTAAACTCAAAGCGCGTACAAAGTACGGAAAACTGGCGTGGCCAGCACAAACAAAATCTAAGTCAACGTGAAACAAAAATACAACAGCGAGGACTATGGTCACAAGGCGAAATAACTTGGTCAAACCTGGACGGCTTCAAACAGCTGTGGGCGAACAATAAACCGACAAGGATGCCTCGGAAACGGAAGGGCTAAATAGTCCGACTAATGAGGCACCGGTGAAAACAATCAACAAGCCAAGGAACAGGAACGAAACAACCGGATGCAAAACAAAATCCACGACAATAAAAGCCCAAAACCAGAAAGCCCAGCTGCCGACATAACAGAACCCCCTCCTCAACGGCCGACTCCTGACGGCCAACAGGGCTGATCGGGGTGGGCAGCGTGAAACTCCCGCAGGAGAGCGGGATCCAGGATGAAGCCCCGCGGGACCCAGCAGCGCTCCTCCGGCCCATACCCCTCCCAATCCACCAAATACTGCACACCACGCCCCCTGCGCCGGGAACGGAGGATACGACGCACCACATAAGCAGGCCCCCCGCCAATGAGCCGGGCGGGCGGAGGGGGCCTGGAGGAGGGGACCAACGGACAGGCTTGCACCGGCTTGATACGAGATACATGAAACGTGGGATGGATACGCAACGACCGAGGAAGACGAAGTCTGACACACACAGGGTTGATCACCTTAGAGACAGGAAAGGGCCCAATAAAACGCGGCGCCAGCTTGGGACTCTCCACCTTTAGAGGAATGTCCCTGGAGGCCAGCCACACCTTCTGTCCTGGGCGATAGGTGGGAGCAGGACGGCGTTTGCGGTCAGCCTGACGCTGATAGAGAGAAACAGAGGAAAGCAGAGCCTGGCGCGCCTTACGCCAGGCTAGGTGACAACGGCGGACAGACGCAGCAGCGGAGGGGACCATGGCATCCAACACCTGCGGTTCAAACAACGGTGGTTGATAGCCGTAAACTACCTGGAAAGGAGACAGTCCCGTAGAGGCGGAAGGCTGGCTGTTATGGGCATACTCCACCCAGGTCAGATTCTTAGACCACGCTCCTGGATTGTCAGAGCACAACAGTCTAAGACCCGTTCCCAGTTCCTGGTTCAAACGCTCGGCCTGCCCATTAGACTGGGGATGGTAGCCCGATGATAGGCTGACAGAGACACCCAGCAGCCGACAAAACTCGCTCCAGAACTTGGCGGTGAACTGAGGCCCCCGGTCAGAGACCACATCCTCCGGGATGCCGTGGAGCCTGAAAACATGGTCAATCATCACCTGAGCAGTCTCAGAGGACGATGGCAACTTGGGGAGTGCAACAAAGTGCACCATCTTTGAAAATCTATCCACAACCGTGAGGACCACAGTGTTCCCGTTGGAAGGAGGCAGCCCAGTGACAAAGTCCATGGATAAATGAGACCATGGGCGTTTTGGAACGGGCAGGGGATGTAGGTGCCCTGCTGGAGCCTGGTGGCCAGCCTTCGACCTGGAGCATGCGGGACAGGCGGCAACATACTCTCGCACATCCTTCCGCACTGTAGGCCACCAGAAACGTTGGAGCACCGCTCGTACGGTGCGTGCTGCCCCCGGATGCACAGCAAGGCGGGAGTCGTGACAGACCTGCAAGACCCGTGATCTGAGTTCTGCAGGGACAAAGAGACAGTGATCAGGGCAACCTGAAGGTGCTGAGGTACCTTGATTCGCGCCGATGACACTCTCCTCCAAACCGGTGCGTGCAGCGCCCAACCTAACTGAGCCTGGGAGAATGAACTTTGACCTATCCGGAGGGTCAGATGGGGCATGAATACGAGACAGAGCATCCGCCTTACTATTCAGAGTACCAGGTCTGAAAGACAGGGTGAAAGCAAAACGCTCAAAAAAGATCGACCACCTAGCCTGGCGGGAATTCAGTCTCTTAGCCGACTTGAGGTACTCCAAGTTCTTATGGTCTGTTAGAACCGTGAAAGGGTGAGTCGAACCCTCTAGCCAGTGTCTCCATTCCTCTAGGGCCAACTTGACTGCCAGCAGCTCCCGGTTGCCCACATCGTAGTTTCTTTCAGGGGGGGACAGTTTCTTGGAAAAAAAAGCGCAGGGGTGAATCTTTGAATCCGAAGGCGAGCGCTGGGATAGCACTGCTCCCACCCCACAGTCCGAGGCATCAACCTCGACGACAAATGGCAGATTTGGGTCGGGGAGTGTGAGAATAGGAGCGGTTGTAAACAGGGTCTTCAGTTTCTCAAATGCATCCCTGGCTTCTGGGAACCACAAGAACTTTGTCTTAGGTGATGTCAACTTGTGCAGTGGTGCTGCCACCCCGCTGTATCCCTTAATGAACTTTCTATAAAAATTTGCAAACCCCAGGAACCGTTGTAGTTGCTTCCTATCTGTGGGCACCGGCCATTCTCTAACGGCTTGCACTTTATCAGGGTCCATAGCAATCCTCTCTGGGCTAATAACAAAACCCAAAAAGGACGTCTTGGACACATGATACTCACACTTCTCAGCCTTAACATATAGCTGGTTCTGGAGGAGACGCTGAAGAACCGCTCGGACATGCTGGAAGTGCTCGGTCTCAGACTTTGAGAAAATGAGAATATCGTCGAGGTATACAAAAACAAACTTATTCAACATATCCCCCAAGACATCATTAACCATGTTTTGAAAAACGGCTGGGGCATTCGTTAGGCCAAATGGCATGACGAGGTATTCAAAATGGCCTGTGGGTGTGTTAAAAGCAGTCTTCCACTCGTCCCCCTCCTTGATGCGCACTAGGTGATATGCATTACGCAGGTCTAACTTGGTAAAGATTCGTGCACCCTTCAACAGTTCAAAAGCAGTGGCGATCAAAGGTAGAGGATATCTATTTTTTACCGTGATAGCATTAAGGCCCCTGTAATCTATGCACGGTCTTACGCCCCCATCCTTCTTCCCGACAAAAAAGAAACCTGCCCCTGCAGGCGAGGTCGACGGCCGAATGATACCTGCAGATAAGGACTCCTGGATGTAGGATTCCATCGCCGCCTTCTCCGGACCGGACAGTGAAAACAAACGGCCCCTGGGGGGGGTGTGTCCCGGTAGAAGGTCAATTGCGCAGTCGTAAGGCCGGTGTGGTGGGAGGGTGACCGCCTTGGCCTTATTGAAGACTTCCTTGAGGTCATGATATGCTTGGGGAACCCTGGAGAGGTCTGGATAACAGTCTTCATGTACGTAGACCGCCCTGGAGGGGCGAGCGGAGAGAAGGCAGGAGGCGTGGCAGGCCGTGCTCCACCCCAGAACCTTTCCTGTTACCCAATCTATATGGGGGTTATGCAGCTGGAGCCATGGGATTCCTAGGACTAATGGTGGTTCAGCCATGTCAACAATATGAAAGGAGATCTTTTCCTGGTGATTACCCATTGACAGGAATACAGGAACAGTGATGTGGGTAACGTTGTGCAAAAATGTTCGATTCAGTGATCTGACCTGTAAGGCCTGACTCAGTGGTTCAGGGGTTAGGTGAAGCTCCTTGGCCAGGGTCTCCGTGATGAAGTTAGCGTCAGCTCCTGAATCAATCAACACAGTCACAGTCCTTTGGAACGGTCCTGAACCGATCACCACCTGGGTCTGTGGTCTGACGGTGGAGGCTTTGACCAAAGAACGGCTCAGTAGCACCTCCACGGAGGCTACTGAGCCACCCCTTTTGCTGGACAATGCAACACAAAATGTCCTGACTCACCACAGTAGTAACACAGTCTTTTCTGACGGCGTCGCTCTCGTTCCTCCGTGGTGAGGCGCTGTCGCCCCAGCTGCATCGGTTCCGGGGATGGACACGTTCCCTGCTGCTGCTGTGGGAAATTATGTACAGAACTGGTAAAAGCATTATGTGTAGGGGTGGCACGGGAACCACTCCGCCCATACTGTCTCTCCTTATGACGCTGCTCCGCCCTGGTAGCAGCCTCGATGAGGTCGTCCAGGGTCTGTGGTTCCTCCCGATAAGATAGCGCATCCTTAATACGGTCGCTGAGGCCTAAATAAAACTGATCATAAAGGGCGTGGTCATTCCACCTGCTGTCTGCTGCGAGGGTGCGGAACTGGATCACATAGTCCACAAGCGGCCGATGTCCCTGAGAAAGGCCCGCCAGTCCGTGTAATGCCTCCGTCTGGGGCCGAACTGGGTCAAAGATTCGGGAGAGTTGATCACCAAAGGCTTTTAAGGTATCGCAGTAGCTCTCCCTTCTCCGCCACGCTGCTGTTCCCCAAGCTGCCGCTCTACCTCCTAGCAAGGTTAACACGTATGCCACCTTGGAGGACTCTGAGGGGAAAGCTGAAGGCTGTAGCTGAATCATAATATCACATTGAGTAAGGAAAGAGCGGCTTCCCCCGGGCTCGCCGCTGTAACGTGCCGGGGGATGTAACCGTGGCTCAGCGGTACCAACCTGAAGCCGAGGCGGCGAGGCAGGGAGTGGAATGGCGGCCGGATCTAGCGGAGTGGGAGCGGTACATGTCTGAGAGACCATAGAGCTTAACTGTGAGAGGGACTGCGCAATCCGCGTTATCTGGTTACCTTGCTCTACTAATATCGACTCAATACCGACTTGCCATGCCTTCATCGTCGGTTCTGGGGGGTCCATAGGGTCGTTGGTCGGTTTATTCTGTCAGAGAAATGTTACCCTGTGCACCATTAAGTGCGCAGCTGGACCCCCAGGGAGTGTTCCACAGAACCGAGTCAGAGTTGTTGGCCCTGAGGAAGAGGCCATTCCAGTTACTGTTGGCCCAGAAGAGGTTGTTCCTGTTGGCCCGGAGGAGGCCGCTTTTGCCCCTGTCGGCATGGAGGAGGCCGGCACCGACCGCGTCTGCCTCAGTTCCTGGTGGTTCAGCGTTAACCAAGTCTGTCCCGGTTGTGGATCTGGTTCCGGCTCCATGTCTGTCCTTGTCTCTGTTTGTGTTTGTCTGTGCTGTGTGTTTGGGTCCTCCGCCGTGTCGAGTTCTGACAATTAAGTAGAGAGATTTCATTTACCAGCAGATACTGTTTTGAGTTGTTTACTGTAGGTGATATTGCTCTTCAGTGCGTTCACATAGATGATGCCATGTTTGACCATTTGAGATAAATATAGCGTTGTGTACGTGTGGAATATGCACAAGAGGAACTGTTTTGTTGGTCGCACCCACATCTTGAAATTCCAAATGCAGCAGTAATGACTTTTGTGCTGTCTGACATTTCTATCGGGAACATTTCCAGCAATTTTGCTGTGTCGCCCAGTACGGTTCAGAGAAGAATGGGGTGTTGAGTATTAAGTTGCGACCACACTAACTAGCGAACAACTTGTGACGCATCTGAATCCAGTTTTATGTTGCGCAAATTTGAAAACCGCTGGGTTGCAAACACTGATTGTATTGTTTATGCATTAAAAACACAACATTCTCAATGTATTTGTGTCTGTGCGCAGTGTTAAGTGGCCTCATGACATTCTCTCAAGCAGAGTGGTGTTATTTCGGAGGGACCCTGAAAGCACCACTAAGGAAGAAGGTACGGATGAAAGGGTAAGGTGTTTACATCAGTAAAAGTAGTATACAGGAAGAGAAAGTAATAAAGAACCTAGTGAAGTTATTTTGGTTAAAGCTACACTTGAAAGCTGTAACAAGGACAGTTATTATGTAGTTATGGACATCGTAGAGCTAGAGTATTTTGTGCTTAATTACGTAGATAACTGTGTTAATCAAATATGCTAACTACTTCATAAAGCATATATATATGGTCCAATGTGTTTTTTTTTATTTTGTTGTGCAATGTATGTTAGTAAATTTATCTAGCTCTAACGTTGGTTTCAGGATACTGAAGAAATAAAGAAACATCAGACCATCAGTAAAGCTGATTTTCTTGACTGGACAATATACTGACTTACATGGTTTAACTGGCCTAATACAAACTAGATAAAACATTTCCATAAGAAAATGCACAGTGAATGCTTCCATGCTGAATGTAGTCCTGAAGAATTGCTGAAAGTAGCTGAAACATTTAAAACAGGTGAAAATAGCTCCACCATGTAAAGCATAGATGAATGTATCTGAAGAGAATTAGGAAGTGTTTTGTTAAACAGGGCTGAATATTTGCAGAAGATGCTAAAATAGTGTAAAGTGCATTTCAAATGGAGGAAACTTGAAATAGATTTTCTGAAATTAAAGAGCTGCTGAAAATCAAGGAAGTGTGTAAAGGTTTGTTGAAATATAGCCAAACATAGCAAAATGGCTAAATATTGTAATTTAAAAGTTTTGATTTCAAGAGCTGAATGAGTAGCTCAACGTTTTGGAAATATTTAATACAACTGAAATTTGCTGCAGAACAAGTAGTTGAATTTAAAATTAAAAAATCGTTGAAGCTTTGAAGAAAGTGTGTGCTGGTATTTGCTGAACAGCAAAATAGTTTCATTAGTCATAATTAACTAGTCAAATGCGGAAAAGTGATATTATAAGAGTTAGATTGGTGCTTTTATTTTGAAAGGAATTTGAGGAAGTGTGTGTCCTAAATTGCTAAACTGGAAAAAGCACTCAATTAGTCATAAATAACTAGTCAAAAGCAGAAATTGAAATCTTTTTCATGGACGTTCATTGAGATGAAAAGGCAGGAAAATCCGGCTCATTCTGCTCTGTGAAAGCAGCACCCCTGCTAAACAGACTTCTTGCAGCGAAACCATAATACCTATCACAAAAATTTGTGAACCTTTTGCATGCCAAGGCTTTAATGAGCAACTGATGTGAGTTTTATGTTTAAAGAGTAAAGATTTTGGTCACAGTCGCGATTTAAAAAAATGTCCTACTTCTGCGTTTCGCTGAAAAAGTATCGCAGCCAAATGCATTACACTCTATGGGAGGAATTCTGGAACTGTCTGCGCTTTAAGGCAGCTGCAGACTAAAGAATAGATCTGAGGACTTAACCAGACACATTATTAGAAAGAAGACAAGTATGACTACTGTATGAACGAGTGAAAAAATTTGGTTCATAAAGTGAAAACTGTGGCTGTAGTGACGAGTTCAAGAGAACTTGAATGAGTATCATTATATTCACTATGGGCAAACAAATTACTTTAAAGGTCCCTGCACATGCAAAATTCACTTTTTGGACATTCTGGTAAATTTATATGACTCCCTGGTTCATTTAAGACACTCCTGGTGTGTTAGAAGTACGCCCCCTACTTATTTCAAATTTTTGAGAGTTTATCTATCCGGTTCAAGAACCATCTGTTTCAAATTTAGCAAACTATGTACGTCTGCATTCTATTAACCACTCACAGAACCAGCTTCAGCCCCGCCCAGACAAACCTGGGCACCGAAATTTAGCTGCAACATTCTGTTTCAGTCACTCATTGTGAACTCTAGCATATTAGGTGGCGGTAATACACCTTTTAGTTGGTTTCCATTTAAAAGACAAAAGAAGGAGAAGTCACTCACTGTGGCAAACTGAGATGGGGCCATTAGGGTTCAGAAAGTGCTTCGTTGTTGGTTGTTCCAACCAGCATCGCAGCCTTTTCATTTTACCAGCGGAGCAAGAAAAGAGAACTTTATATATTAATTTTATTGTGAATAGACCGGTGTGGGCACCGCTGCCTTAATGCTTCTTTGTGTGTGGACACCATTTGAAAACGAGAGCATATTTAGTACTGGGCTTGAGGTTGAAGAAGGCCTCCTGCTTCCCCAAACGTAAGTACTGTACATGCTTGATACTTATTTGATGTATGTACTCCAGAAGTTTCTGGTTATGATCTAGCTCCCCTCCCGTGTAAGGAATGAATTTGGGTTTGGCAAGTTCCGTCTAAGTCTAACATGTATGTGGTTGCTGTCTTCTTGTAAGTGTTGCTTATTTAGTCAGCTAACTTTAAATATGACATTGTTTTTTTTATACAGGCTGACGCATCCCAGCTACCCACAGGTAAAGAGGTTGCTTCTCAATCTGACACGCCACTGCAGACTGTGGACACACAGCTACCTTGTAGAAGGTTTGCATATTGCATACATGCAGTTGGTCAACTTATTTTTATATTTTAGTCTGTTGATGGGTAATTTGTAATTCTTGTGTTATGGTGCAGATTATGTGGAAAAGATGATGGAGACCATCTTCAATAAAGTCCTGCTGGACCAGGGTCGTTATATGGAGGACCTTATTAACATTTCCCTTTCCCACCGGCCCTCTGAGCAGAATTTGAGCAACCTGACAGAAAGGAGGTCATTAATGCCATGCCAAGATTTAACAAACCAGCACTATAAAAGCTAAGTTGAAAACATGTTTGATCCAAACACCATTACAACTGATTTAACTACCTCTGCATATTGTTACATTTGTGAAGGTTGTGAGATACATAGGAAATACTGGACATTTCATTAATCTGATATTCTATTCTCTATACCTTCTAGAGTGGTGTCAAGGAAAACAGCTGCATCCTTCATCTGTACAGCAGCTGCACTGCTTTCGATGTCTTTCAAAACGTGATGAAGACAACAAGATCCTCACATCTCCCCAGCCAACTGCCCATGACTGTACCTATTCCACTCCAAAAACTATGCTTTCAACATAACTATGAATCCTACCCATTCATGTTGTGGTCTGCACATTGAACTGTTAAGGTAACTTATCCAGCATTATAGTTCTGGTGCATTGGTTGACAATAAAGTTGGCTTCAACTATTGCTGTTTCACTGAACTATTTTTGAATGTATATACCTAATGAGGGAAAACAGACAAATGTTTTATAATATTTCAGCTTTTATTGAGGTATTGCCACAAAAACAATAATTTAGGTATTTCACAGGTGGTCTAAGTCCAACATACTGTAGGTGCCTTGTCCCTCAGGAAACACTGCCCTGATCCAGACCAGGCAATGTGGGCTGACTTGGACTCTTCGCCCTAGAAATCCCCAGCACCAGCTAACAAGACTTCTAGGCTAGATACCTGCAACAACTTGAGATACACACAGACATAGTACTGAAAAGAACAATAACTACATTTCTATTAGTTGTATATTAGCACTTGATATATCATACACCTTACTAAAATCAATTAAAAATATATTAGGTCAATATATATTTAGAAACAAAACTATGTTTAAAAAACCAGAGTTTCCAGGTACATTATGATTAATCTGTAAAATGTTGTTTTTAGGAATTTCTGATATACTGATTTATTCCATGCATGTGTAATTGTCTGATATACTATATATTAAATGTGTTCTGTAATGAATACACATTCAATCATACTGGCTCCAGTCCTGGATCATCAACCATACATGACAGTAGGTTTGGCAACTGGTTCAGGTGGTTATTTTGTTAATAAAAGTAATAAACACATGCAATATCTTGAAAGCAATAGTAGCTGTCACACCATGCCTCTGTAGGCATTCACCGTTCGCACATTGGCACTTAATTGCAGCCAAATACGACAAAATATAAGATGCAGCTGAAGATCCCATTATGGAAAAATTATTTTCACACAGTAGTAGTGTAGTTGTGTTATGAATATACTGTTGTATTAATTCAGGCTGCTTATTGGCAACCATTAATATTAGCATTAGCAGCTAATCAAGTTGCGTATTATATAAATCAATACATTAAATTAAACGTGAACTTAGACGTACCTTGTGCCAGCGAAGTGTAACCACTTCAACAGCCTCCCATTCAAATTCAGAGTCAGATTTAGGATCAAACATATGGTTGAACTCCACTACGAGGACGAGGTAGCCAGTTTCGCTGTTTGATTCAGTGCTGATTCAGTGACCGTGACGTTTGATTCCCGCGGCGGATCATGGCTATGCACTTCCTCAAAGGGGTGTGGCGATCAATTTCGCTTGCGACGCACTCCGAAAACAGAACGTTGTGGACGAGATCTTAAAACACACATTTTCAGACGGGCCATGTGGGCGATCTGCATCGCTTTTTGGCATGAAAGTTACAGACACCTTACTGAAACATCAATATCTAATTCTTTAGCATTGTGGAGCATGAAAAAAGCGCGTGCATTTAACAAACAACATGGATATCTCATTTGTGCTTACTGTATACTGCTTGCGTCTACTTATGTACTGACAATTTTTACAGCCAGCCTGGAATAACAACAGGAACAAAAACATTCCACAAACTCTGAAAGTTGGGTCATGGCATGGAATTCTGTTCCTAGAGTAAAAACACTTCACACCTGTAAAGTACTGGCTCATCAGTTGAACAAAGGAGCTTGGTTGGACTTGTTAAAAAGAAAGCGGTAAGTTTATGGCTTCTGAATATAAAAGAAACCACCACCTACCAAAAAACCGTTGTTTATAAAAACTGTGGGTGGGAAGTTGTGTGCTTCCACGACTAGGCTCTTTGAAGTGATGGAAGTGATGGATCTCTGAAGAATTTTCTTGTTAAGCAGTTCACAAATATATATGGTTCTCATTATGGGTTGGTTGATGGACTGGGTTGGTTGTTCTGTCTGAAAGGATGCTTCTATTGTTATGCTTATCTAAGCTTGCTTAGAAAAGTCAAATGTTCTTCTTTTAATTGGAAACTATTTCTAAAAAACCCTTATTAAATAACTTTGCATGCATTGTGTGTTTATACCCACCTCAAAAGCACATTTATTTCCAAGTTCATTATCTAATCTAACTCCACCTAATGTCAGTGAAAGAAGAGAAATACACTTTACGTACACGTTACAATATGATTTTGTATACAAATGTACCTGTCCACTGGTTGATACATCACAAAAGAGGCAGTGGTTAAGTGGACTGTTGTCTATGGGGTGCGAAATGTAAAAGGAGCATGTATAACTAGTTTTCTCACATTTAACTAAATGACACAACACATTCTCTCACATTTAGCTAAATGTGACAAAGTCTAAATCTAAATGATAAATGTAAATATAAATATTGAATGTAAAAATAAATGTTAAATATAAATTGTTAATGTCAATATTATATCTAAATGTAGATGTTACATATAAATGGTAAATGTAAATCTAAATAATATATCTTAAATCATATCGTTAAATGTTATTGTTAAATTTTCGCAGAGTATGAAACTGAATATTCATGACATCTGCTAGTAGACTCCACCCTACCCTCTAAAAGCGCCCGTAATGCTGATCTCAGATCCGTGACGCGAACTCAAACACCTCAAACAGTGTGCGCAAGTACTTACAAGTAACTTTAAAACAACGTCTAGCTAGTAATGACCACTAGTGCAACAGAAATGACGCCATGCTGGCTTCATTTGACTTCAGGTTTCCCTCCAGTATTGTCCACCGATTCAGAGTCAGATGTGAGCAGGGGCCCGTTTCAAGGTTTAACAAACTCTGAGTTTAAACTGAACTCTGAGTTAACTCTGAGCAAACCTGGAGTTTTCAGTTTCAGAACAGCTGATAAGAGTTGGTTTAAGCAACTCCAAGTTGATTGACTCAGAGTTAAGCGTGTGCACCGCGACAATAGAAAGCCCTGATTAATAGAGTGAAGATATTACGAGTCACCATGGTAACAGCGCAACAAAAGAGGTGCGGAAATGGACATGATACTTCTAGCATATAACGACTACAAGCCTATATTCGGTAGAAAAAGCAACACGGTTGCAGCGGCGAAAGAGAAAGAATGTCTGTTCTGTCTGTCTATATCTGGAAGTCCCACAGGATCTTGGCTCGCTCGTTCTCGACCACCTTGGAAGGTGTGTCCCTCTTTGACCTTGGGGTTTCCAGTCCATACTCTGCGCAGATGTTCCTGTATACTATGGCAGCCACTTGGTTATGGCGTTCCATGTATGCTTTCCCTGCCAGCATCTTACACCCTGAAGTTATGTGCTGGATTGTCTCAGGGGCCTCTTTGCACAGTCTACACCTTGGGTCTTGTCTGGTGTGGTAGATCTGGGCCTCTATGGCTCTGGTGCTCAGGGCCTGCTCCTGTGCAGCCAGGATGAGTGCCTCTGTGCTGTCCTTCAGCCCAGCCCTTTCAAGCCATCGGTAGGATTTGTTGAGATCAGCCACTTCAGTTATGTTCCGGTGGTACATCCCGTGTAAGGGCTTGTCCTCCCATGATGGTCCCTCTTCCAGCATCTCATCCTCTGTTCTCCACTGCCTGGGACATTCAATCAGCGCGTCATCTGTCGGGGCCTTATCCTTGATGTACTTATAGATCTTGGATGTTTCATCCCGGATAATGGCTCTCACGCTCACTATCAATTCAATTCAATTCAATTCAATTTTATTTATATAGCGCCAAATCACAACAAAGTTATTTCAAGGCACTTTACAAAGTAAGGTTTAAAACCTCACACAACTAAACCCAACAAATCCCACATACAGCAAGCATTTAATTTGACAGCAACAGTGGAGAGGAAAAACTCCCTCTCTAACGAGGAAGAAACCTCCAGCAGAACCAGACTGGATGTGGGCGGCCATCTGCCTCGACCGGTTGGGGTGAGAGGATAGAGAGATAGAAAAGCACAGCAACAGCAACAAGCAACAACAAGCAACAACAGAGCACAGGCAGGATGGTAGGACCAGGGACTGGATGCAGGCAGGATGGTTGGATCCGCAGCTGCCCATCACAGACACCAAACTTTGAGTCCAATGATACCTGTGGGTGAGGACAGAGAGGGAGAAGGAGTGGGGGTGGGGGGGGAGAGAGGAGAGAAGCACAACTACTGGACAGAAAGAGACAAGGTTAGTTAAACATGGGACAATGATGGGAGGTTATGGGACAGAGGAGGTAGAAGGAAACAGAGGAGCTCAGTGTATAAATTAAGTCCCCCAGCAGTCTATGTCTATTGCAGCTTAACTAAGAGATGGTTCCTGTGACTAACAATAATTGCCAGTGACCTGAACCATCTCTAACTATAAGCTTTATCAAAAAGGAAGGTTTTAAGCCTAATCTTAAAGGTGGAGAGTGTGTCAGCTTCTCGAACCTGAAGAGGGAGCTGGTTCCAGAGGAGAGGAGCTTGGTAGCTAAAAGCTCTGCCCCCTGTTCTACATTTAAACACTCTAGGAACCGCAAGTAGCCCAGCGCTCTGAGAACGAAGTGTTCTGCTGGGAGCATAAGGAACTATAAGGTCTTTAAGATAAGAAGGAGCTTTATCATTGAGTACTTTGTATGTGAGTAGGAGAATTTTAAATTCTATCCTACATTTTACAGGCAGCCAGTGCAGAGAAGCTAATGTAGGAGAAATGTGATCTCTCTTTCTAAGTCCTGTCAGAACTCTGGCTGCAGCATTTTGAATGAGCTGTAGGTTTTTTAAGGAGCTGTTAGGACATCCTATGAGTAAGGAGTTACAGTAGTCCAGCCTAGAGGTAACAAATGCATGGATCAGTTTCTCTGCATCGCTCTGAGAGAGGATGCTTCTGATTTTAACTATATTTCTAAGGTGGAAGTAGGCGGTTCTGGAGATTTGTTTAATGTATGATGTAAAAGAGAGATCCTGGTCAAACATGACACCAAGGTTCCTCACAGTAGAATCTGAAGCTAATGTTATGCCATCCAGGGTGGCTATCTGACTCAATAGTGTCTCTCTCAGATTTTTAGGCCCAACAATAAGAATCTCGGTTTTATCTGAGTTTAGTTGAAGGAAGTTTTGGGACATCCAGGATTTGATGTCTTTTAAACAACCCTGAATTTTGACTAGTTGATCTGTTTCATTTGGTTCCAAGGACATGTATAGCTGAGTATCATCTGCGTAAAAATGAAAATTAATAGAATGCTTTCTAATAATCTCACCTACAGGAGACATGTATAAGCTAAACAGAATTGGACCCAGCACAGAACCCTGTGGAACTCCATAGCTAATCCTTGTGCGTGTGGAGAATTTATCATTAACATGAACAAACTGGAATCTGTTCAACAAATAGGATTTAAACCATCCCAATGCTGTTCCATTAATCCCGATTCTATGTTCTAGTGTCTGTAATAGAATGTGATGATCAATTGTATCAAATGCAGCACTAAGATCTAACAGGACAAGGACAGAAACTAGACCATTGTCCGAAGCTAATAGAAGATCATTAGTGACTCTAACCAGAGCTGTTTCTGTGCTATGATGTTTTCTAAATCCTGACTGAAAATCTTCATACAGGTTATTCCCACTAAGGTGGTCAGATAATTGTTTAGCCACGATTTTTTCCAGAATCTTGGAAATAAAGGGTAAATTTGAAATGGGCCTATAGTTGGCTAGTTGTCCAGGGTCAAGGGTTGGTTTTTTCAATAGAGGTTTGACCACAGCCACCTTAAAAGCCTGTGGTACATAGCCTAGTTGTAAAGATTGGTTGATTTGATTTAATATGGATGAGCTGATTAAAGGTAGAACTTCTTTGAGTAATCTGGTTGGGATTGGATCTAAAAGACAAGTGGACGACTTGGAAGAGTTGATTATTGAGGTTAACTCCATATGAGTTATGGGGGAGAAGCTGTCTAGGTAAGACAGAGGATTTAATAAATTTAAAGTTAATGGATCTAGACAGTGCTTTCTGTCATTTGGAAGAAGTCGCTGCTGAATGTTTTTTCTAATGATAATAATTTTATTAGTAAAGTAGTTCATAAAGTCATTGCTGCTGAGATTTAAGGGGATAGTAGACTCAATACAGCTATGACTCTTTGTCAGCCTGGCTACAGTGCTGAAAAGAAACCTGGGGTTGTTTTTGTTTTCCTCAATTAGGGAGGAATAATATGTTTTTCTAGCAGCACAAAGTGCTTTTTTATATTTCATTAGACTGTCCTTCCATGCAATGCAGTTTACATTTATTTTGTTGGAACGCCACTGTCTTTCTAGTTGTCTAGTCCTTTGCTTTAGACTGCGGATGTCTGAGTTATACCACGGAGCTAACCTCCTCTGATTCACTGTCTTCTTCTTCAGAGGAGCCACTGTGTCTAACATTGTACGTAGAGAAGCTGCAGCATCATCTACAAGACAGTCAACCTGTTCATAAGGATTAAGGTGACTGTTCTCTGTGTATCTGCAAGACATTGAGGCAAAAGATGATGGAATCATCTGCTTGAATCTGGCAACAGCATTGTCAGATAAACATCTGCTATAGTAACATTTCTTTCCAGCTGTTATAGGGTCAGTTGTGCTAAATTCAAAAGTTAATAAGAAATGGTCAGATAACAGAGGGTTTTGGGGAAGAACTATTAAATTATCAATTTCAACTCCATATGTCAGGACAAGATCTAGAGTGTGGTTAAAACGATGAGTGGGTTCATTTACCTGCTGTGTAAAACCAATAGTGTCTATTAAGGAGTTAAAAGCAGTGCTGAGACAGTTGCTGTCAACATCTACATGAATGTTAAAGTCTCCCACTACAATGACTTTATCTGTGCTAAGAACTAAGTCAGATAAGAATTCAGAGAATTCAGTTAAGAACTCTGAATATGGAGCAGGAGGACGGTAAACAATACAAAACACAACTGGTTTCTGAGTTTTAGAGTCTGGGTGAGAAAGGCTCAGAGTGAGGCTCTCAAATGAGTTATAACTATGTTTAGGTTTAGGAGTAATTAATGAATCTGATTTATAAACTGCTGCTACTCCTCCACCTCTACCTGTACTTCTTGGAACATGATAGTTGATGTGACTCATTGGAGTCGACTCATTTAAAGTAACATATTCATCCTGCTGCAGCCAGGTTTCAGTGAGACAGAACAGATCTATGTGATGGTCACTTATCAAGTCATTTATTAAAAAGGATTTAGATGAGAGAGATCTGATATTTAATAAACCACACTTCATTAGCTTACTATTACTTTGTTCCGTAAGAGGAACTGTTTTGATGTTTATTAAATTCTGGTAAGTCACTCCTCTTTGATTTGTTTGTGACTTGTATAGTTTAGGTGGTCGAGAAGCAGACACAGTCTCTATGCGATAACTAAGACTAAGAGTGGGTCGCGGCTGTAGAGAACATGCAGAGAGGCGTGTAAGACTGCTACTCTGCGTCCTGGGCTCCACTCTGAGTTGTCACGGAGTGGGGGGACTAAGCAACATGGTCATGTTACTAGAGAGCAGAGAGGCTCCATTCAACGTGGGATGGACGCCGTCTCTTCTAATCAGCCCAGGTTTTCCCCAAAAAGTGCTCCAATTAGCCACAAAGCCCACATCGTTTGCAGGACACCACCTAGACAACCAGCGGTGGAGCGATGACAGCCGGCTATACATGTCATCGCTGGTCACATTGGGGAGGGGTCCAGAGAAAACTACGGAGTCCGACATTGTTTTGGCGAACGAACACACCGACTCAATGTTAGTTTTAGTGACTTCCGATTGGCGTAACCGGGCGTCATTAGCTCCTGCGTGTATTACGATCTTAGCGTACTTACGTTTATCCTTAGACAGGAGCTTAAGATAAGACTCAATGTCGCCCGCTCTGGCCCCAGGCAAACACCTAACTGTGACCGCTGGATTCTCTAACTTCACGTTTCGGACTATGGAGTCACCAATGATCAGAGTGGGTTTCTCAGCGGGTGTGTCGCTGAGTGGGGAAAATCTGTTTGAAACGTGAAGCGGTTGGTGGTGCACCGTGGGCGCCTGCCTAAAGCTACGTTTCTTACGAGCCGTGACCCAGTCGTTGCCCAGCTGCCTGGGACCTGCCGGGGGACTGGTAGCAGCTAAACTAGGAGGCTCCGCACCGGCTAAAGGGACCTGGCTAGCTGGCCTGTTTTCTAAAGTGCGAAGCCAAGACTCTAAGTCTAACAACCTCGCCTCCAACCCTGCAACTAGCGTACACCTATTACAGATACCATTACCATCACTAAAGGAGGCGGAGGATAAGCTAAACATAAGACACACCGAGCACCGAACAGAGCGAGAGGGAGAGGAAAAGGGGGAAGCCATAGCAGGAAAGTAAGCTAGGAGCTACGCTAGCGGAGAAAACACTTAGATAACAGTGTAAATTAGCAGGACGTTTAATGAAAGGAAAAGATGCTTGAGTGTTACAAGCTTGTTTTGAAACTTTTAGCAGTCGCTATCGGATATAAAACGATAATATTTAGAAAAGAGCGGAGAGTAACGCTGTACACACACAGCGGCAGCAAACCTCAGTAACCGGAAGTGACGCGATACGCTTACCGTCAGTCAGCCGTCAGTCAGTTGGCTATAGTAGTATAGTATAGTATAGTAGCCGTTCTGTCTGTCTGACCCCGTTGACTTGGATCACGCCTAGCGGTACCGTAAACTGAATCTCTATGTGTTTTTGACTCCGTGTGTGACCAACCGCCTGCCTACCGCTTTTGTACCTCTGCCAATCTGCCTACCCGTTTTGACCTGTGCCTGTACCTGATGACATTAAAACTTCCTTTTTCTGATCTGACGTCTCCTGAGGCTGTGCATGTGGGTCCGCCAGTTACGATCATACCGAAGGAAGGTTTTCTTTTTTCTCTATGCCATGGATCTTACGTGTGCCAACTTGCCTGGAGATCTCTGCACGTAGTTTGAGACTCTCACTGAGGATTACCGGAAGGCAATCCGCGGCGCGGAGGTGGCGTTGCTCATACTGGAGGAGTAAAAATAGCGAGCTAGACCGTCCTGGTGTCCGCCTTCTCTATGACCGGTGACCGTGCTCAAGACTCGAGGAATTAGAGCGTGTGCTGTGCGCCACACCCGCCTCCACCCCAGTCCCTCGGGTTACGCCAGTCCTGGTCGCGCCACAATTTCCTTCGTTTCAGCCGGTCCATCTGTCTGTGGATTCTGGGCTGGCCATATGGGTCCTCTGCAGTGGCGGTGTGGTGGCTGCTGAGACCGGCAGTCCAGTGCGGGAGGAGGGCCATTTTGAGGGTTGGCGTGTGCCTGTCTCTGGGGAGCGGAGGCGGTCCTCCCTGCCAGTGTGCTGGGGCGGACCTGGGGGTGGAGACCTGGGTGACCTGCGTCCGGGGGACTCCCTCTGGGGGTGCCTGCCTGTGCCCGGAGGGGTGTCTCTCCCCTGGGGCGCTGCCCCTGCTCGGGTGGGGCGCTGCCTGCCCTAGCGGTCCGACGCTCTCTGGCTCTGCTGCGTGTGGTGCCTGGGCAGTAGTACTGAGGTCCCCGGGTCTTGGCTATATCTTCCCGCCTGGGGGTTTTGGGGGGCGGTGGGATGGGTAGCAGAGCTAGTTGGGAACCTGGCTCTGCGAACCCCGGTGTTTGCTTCCCAACTACATTTCTCCACATTCCTCCACTTAGGTCTGCAATGGGCGTCCTGCTGATGGAGGGACCAGGGCTACAGTAAAGTGGTTCCGTCCCTCCTAAGTGAGATGCCATGCCATTTTAATTGCATAAGTCATACACACTCGTCCAGGAATTTGGGGGCTCCCTCCGGGGCGGCCAGTGGACGGAGCCTTCACATTGATGGCTCTGTCTGCTGGACCCCTCGGGAAACTGGCGATCTCCCAAAGTTCCTCATACTTAGCCACATACACATACATTTTTGGCCGGGGTTGGGCTCTTTCACTGGGGCCTGGGGCTGTTGTGGCCTCGCCCACTGGCCCTGGGGGAGAGATCACCACCACTGCACCATAAATGCAAAAAAGAAATTTAGGGTGGGGGGGACACTGTCCGGGGTATCACACCGTCAGCCAGCGGTCGAGGTCCTGGAGGTGTCCCTCACTTTCAGTGCACTTTAGTTCCACAAAAACATCCAAGCTGGGTTGCAGGGTTCTAGGGTGCCTTTTCCGCTGCCCTCTGCTTCTTCTTTGCCTGCGTGGTCTTTTTTCTGCTGACCTCCACCAATTGCTGGCCTTGTGCTGCAGGCCGGTATGGTGCCAGGGGATATGGTCAGGCCGATGGGGTCGGCCCCGCTCCGCTCAAGTAGGGGTGATGGACTGGGGTTGGGCCCCACTTTGGGCGTGGGGGCATCTCCTAACGGGCTCCCTGCGGACCATGGGTCCTCGGGCTCCATTCTCTCAGGCTGGCCCTCCGACTGGGGGGAGTGTTTGCCCCTTGTTCTCATGGGGCGGACAGCGCTGACCCACGGTGGCCCAATCTGACCTTGGGTGCTGTCTCTGTGGCTGTTGCAGCTCTGCCTGGGGGGTTCTGTGTGGGCGGCTTGGGTCGCAACACCTGCCCTCCTGGAACTGAAGGTGTGTGGGCTCCCTGGCTGCTAGGATTCTTTCCTCTGCTTGTTGGATGGGCGTAGTGGCCGAGCTCCTCACATCACCCTGGCTTTCACAAGTGACATTGTTCATGCACTAAGATCTGCCTCACCCTTTGGGTGAACAATGTTAAGCTACAGCTTACAGTACAGTATTACTGATACTTATCACTACCAATATCAACAATGTGTGAATATGGAAATTGTGGTGTTGTATGTCATATTATTAAGTAGTATGGGATATGTATAACGATGCATACTGTATGTGTATGTATATGATATGTATATGTTTGTATGAGTATGTGCACCGTTCTGCCAAGCCAGGTCTCCATTCTGTCTCCATTCTGTGTTCTTGGGCTCCAAAGAGGAGGCCGTTCATAGCCCTGTTCCCTGTGGCGGACTGTAATGGAAAAATTGTACTTTAATGCTCTTGTGTTCATTTCTGACTCTGTATAATAACCATGCATTCTGTACTTGTTGATTAGACCCAGAACTGAACATTATTCGACAAACAATCTATCTTCCTCTCAAGGTTCTGTCGCACATTAAGTGCTGACATCTAATGTTGTGTTTGACTGACCGATTGTTTATGGCTTGTGTCTGCCTTTTACCCCTGGTCTCTGGCTCCTTTCTATCTGATGCCCCACCAGACCCAAGGCTGTAGACCTTGTGTATTCTCTGTGTAATGTAAACATCTTAACCCACAGTGTGATAGGAAGATTCCACCAGGTCCCGGGAGAGAGGTTAAAAGGCAGAGACAACCTCAGAACGGGGTGATCTTTGCATTATACCTCCATGGTGTATGTTCTGATCTCCCCAGCTGGCTTTTTATTTGCTTTCCTCATTACTTGTTATTTTCTTTATTATTTCAATAAATCGCACAAAAGGACAACTCTCTCTCATCTGCCTTTATTGCAAAATTTCCACCACACGGACCCGAGCGGACGCCGCCTGTCTCAGACTCGAGCGGACACCGCCTGCCTCAGTCCTGTCTGTCTCGGTGCCTGGTGGTCCGGCTCCGACCACAATTGCCTCGGTTACTGGTGGTCTGGCACCAACCACGTCTGCTTCATTTCCTGGTGGTCTGGCACCGACCACATCCGTCCCGACTCCGGATAACCCAGCGACATCCATGTCTGCTCTGACTCCACATGTGGATGCATTTCTGGTGCCGGCGTCTCGTCCGTCTTCGTCCCTGGCTTATCTCTCGTCTCTGGCTCCGGCGCTTCGTCTGTCCTCTTCTTTGGTTCTTCTGTCTTCAATCCTAGTTCATCTCTCGTCTCTGGAGTTACAGGAAGGAAGAGATACAGACCACAGATGTTAAGACACAAAAGCTCCTCACCATGCATGGAGGGTTCCACCCCAAATCCAGCACCCTGAGACTGTTTGCTAACCGCAAGGAAGGAGGCTGAGGACTAGTGAGCCTCCACGCAGGAGCTAATGACGCCCGGTTACGCCAATCGGAAGTCACTAAAACTAACATTGAGTCGGTGTGTTCGTTCGCCAAAACAATGTCGGACTCCGTAGTTTTCTCTGGACCCCTCCCCAATGTGACCAGCGATGACATGTATAGCCGGCTGTCATCGCTCCACCGCTGGTTGTCTAGGTGGTGTCCTGCAAACGATGTGGGCTTTGTGGCTAATTGGAGCACTTTTTGGGGAAAACCTGGGCTGATTAGAAGAGACGGCGTCCATCCCACGTTGAACGGAGCCTCTCTGCTCTCTAGTAACATGGCCATGTTGCTTAGTCCCCCCACTCCGTGACAACTCAGAGTGGAGCCCAGGACGCAGAGTCGCAGTCTTACACGCCTCTCTGCATGTTCTCTACAGCCGCGACCCACTCTTAGTCTTAGTTATCGCATAGAGACTGTGTCTGCTTCTCGACCACCTAAACTATACAAGTCACAAACAAATCAAAGAGGAGTGACTTACCAGAATTTAATAAACATCAAAACAGTTCCTCTTACGGAACAAAGTAATAGTAAGCTAATGAAGTGTGGTTTATTAAATATCAGATCTCTCTCATCTAAATCCTTTTTAATAAATGACTTGATAAGTGACCATCACATAGATCTGTTCTGTCTCACTGAAACCTGGCTGCAGCAGGATGAATATGTTACTTTAAATGAGTCGACTCCAATGAGTCACATCAACTATCATGTTCCAAGAAGTACAGGTAGAGGTGGAGGAGTAGCAGCAGTTTATAAATCAGATTTATTAATTACTCCTAAACCTAAACATAGTTATAACTCATTTGAGAGCCTCACTCTGAGCCTTTCTCACCCAGACTCTAAAACTCAGAAACCAGTTGTGTTTTGTATTGTTTACCGTCCTCCTGCTCCATATTCAGAGTTCTTAACTGAATTCTCTGAATTCTTATCTGACTTAGTTCTTAGCACAGATAAAGTCATTGTAGTGGGAGACTTTAACATTCATGTAGATGTTGACAGCAACTGTCTCAGCACTGCTTTTAACTCCTTAATAGACACTATTGGTTTTACACAGCAGGTAAATGAACCCACTCATCGTTTTAACCACACTCTAGATCTTGTCCTGACATATGGAGTTGAAATTGATAATTTAATAGTTCTTCCCCAAAACCCTCTGTTATCTGACCATTTCTTATTAACTTTTGAATTTAGCACAACTGACCCTATAACAGCTGGAAAGAAATGTTACTATAGCAGATGTTTATCTGACAATGCTGTTGCCAGATTCAAGCAGATGATTCCATCATCTTTTGCCTCAATGTCTTGCAGATACACAGAGAACAGTCACCTTAATCCTTATGAACAGGTTGACTGTCTTGTAGATGATGCTGCAGCTTCTCTACGTACAATGTTAGACACAGTGGCTCCTCTGAAGAAGAAGACAGTGAATCAGAGGAGGTTAGCTCCGTGGTATAACTCAGACATCCGCAGTCTAAAGCAAAGGACTAGACAACTAGAAAGACAGTGGCGTTCCAACAAAATAAATGTAAACTGCATTGCATGGAAGGACAGTCTAATGAAATATAAAAAAGCACTTTGTGCTGCTAGAAAAACATATTATTCCTCCCTAATTGAGGAAAACAAAAACAACCCCAGGTTTCTTTTCAGCACTGTAGCCAGGCTGACAAAGAGTCATAGCTGTATTGAGTCTACTATCCCCTTAAATCTCAGCAGCAATGACTTTATGAACTACTTTACTAATAAAATTATTATCATTAGAAAAAACATTCAGCAGCGACTTCTTCCAAATGACAGAAAGCACTGTCTAGATCCATTAACTTTAAATTTATTAAATCCTCTGTCTTACCTAGACAGCTTCTCCCCCATAACTCATATGGAGTTAACCTCAATAATCAACTCTTCCAAGTCGTCCACTTGTCTTTTAGATCCAATCCCAACCAGATTACTCAAAGAAGTTCTACCTTTAATCAGCTCATCCATATTAAATCAAATCAACCAATCTTTATGTCAGGGACTCGGGCAGGCGGCGGACCCACATGCACAGCACGGAGGCGAGAGTATAATCAACAAAAGGTTTATTATCCAAAGGCACGGTCAGACGGTCCAGGTCATACACAAAAAGGCTCGGTAAAAGTACAGGCAGGGAACAGGCAAAAACTCACGGTAAGTAGATAATCCAGGGTCGGACAGGATACACGATGCGAACAGGAACAAAACACGAACACTCAGGGAACACAGGAAACTAGGGGCGCTCAACTCATTCTCAACTCAGGGATTCACAAGAAACACGCATACACTCATGGGACTCGAATACGACAATCTGGCAACTGACTACGGGAACAGGAGGTGACTAAATACACGGGTGAGTGATTAACTGATACAGTGCAGGTGAGGGTAACGATCAGGTGGAGCAGGAACAGCTGAGACAAGACAAAACCCGGAAGTCAAACTAAAGCAGGAACAGAAACCAGGAGCCTATCAAAATAAAACAGGAAGTAGTATTACGCGGGACATGGCGTGAAATAAGACAAGCAGGACATGACGTGAAAACAGGGAACAACTAGAAACAAAGACACGGATCATGACAGTACCCCCCCCCCTATGGCGCCTTCCACGGCGCCTACGGAAGCCTCCCCCCCCAAACCAGGGCGGGCGGAGGGTGGTCCCAGGCGGAGGGACCGAATCCCTACCCCTCAAGGTACACGAGCAGGGTGGGTGGAGGGAGGACCGGAGGGGGGCCAAAACAAGAGTCCACACGAAAACCCCAAAGTCCACGAACAGGAAAACAAAAAAAAGTCCAGGGATTCCGTCACGGAGGGTGACGGCGTGGCGAGATCCTGCTCAGCAGCCGCTGAGCCAGGGTGGCACTCTTAGTGCCCTTGAGCTGGGCCGATGTCCCCGGGGACCACCCCGCATGGCAGCGTCCTCCAGGCGGACGCTGATCCGAGGGGTTGAGGAGTCGAGGCGGGCGCCGCCGCAGGAGGCAGCGCCATCCACGCGGCAGGAGGCGCCGGGGGCGAGGCCACCAATCCGGCAGCCGAGACAGAGACGAGGCAGGAACCAGAGGCGAAGACAGACGTGGAGACGTCCTCCTTGGACCTCCGCGACGAGAGACAGGAACCGAAGCAGATGCGGTCAGCGCCGGACCGCCAGGAACCGATGCAGATGCGGCCGGAGCCGGACCGCCAGGAACCGATGCAGGTGCGGCCGGAGCCGGGCCGCCAGGAACCGATGCTGGTGCGGCCGGAGCCGGGACGGGAGCGACCCCCTCCTGGAGGTCGGCAGGAACTACGACGGGAGCGACCCCCTCCTGGAGGTCGGCAGGAGCTACGACGGGAGCGACCCCCTCCTGGAGGTCGGCAGGAGCTACGACGGGCGCGACCCCCTCCTGGAGGTCGGCAGGAGCTACGACGGGCGCGACCCCCTCCTGGAGATCCGCCGGAGCTGCGACGGGCGCGACCCCCTCCTGGAGGTCGACAGGAACTACGACGGGCGCGACCCCCTCCTGGGGGTCCGCCGGGACTGCGACGGGCGCGACCCCCTCCTGGGGGTCCGCCGGGACTGCGACGGGCGCGACCCCCTCCTGGGGGTCCGCCGGGACAGCGACGGGCGCGACCCCCTCCTGGGGGTCCAGGAACTGCGGCTGGCGCGACCTCCTCCTGGAGGTGCGCAGGAACTGCGACTGGCGCGACCTCCTCCTGGAGGTGCGCAGGAACTGCGACTGGCGCGACCTCCTCCTGGAGGTGCGCAGGAACTGCGACTGGCGCGACCCCCTCCTGGAGGTGCGCAGGAACTGCAACTGGCGCGACCCCCTCCTGGAGGTGCGCAGGAACTGCCGCAGGTGCTGCCTCCTCCTGGAGGCCGGCGGGCGCAGCGGCTCCAAGGGTGACGGGGGCTGGAACGACCGCTACAGGGCCGACAGGAACGGGGACTGGAACGACCGCTACAGGGTCGACAGGAACGGGGTCAGAGACAGGGGTGACCTCTACTTGGCCTACGGGAACGCCCTCAACTTGGCCTACGGGAACGCCCTCAACTTGGCCTACGGGAACGCCCTCAACTTGGCCTACGGGAACGCCCTCAACTTGGCCTACGGGAACGCCCTCAACTTGGCCTACGGGAACGCCCTCAACTTGGTCGACAGGGACAGGAACTGGAACGCCCTCAACTTGGTCGACAGGGACAGGAACTGGAACGACCTCAATTTGGTCGACAGGAACAGGAACTGGAACGACCTCAACTTGGCCGACAGGAACAGGAACTGGAACGACCTCAACATGGCCGACAGGGACAGGAACTGGAACGACCTCAACATGGCCGACAGGGACAGGAACTGGAACGACCTCAATTTGGTCGACAGGGACAGGAACTGGAACGACCTCAACATGGCCGACAGGAACAGGAACTGGAACGACCTCAACTTGGCCGACAGGAACAGGAACTGGAACGACCTCAACATGGCCGACAGGGACTGGAACGACCTCAACATGGCCGACAGGAACTGGAACGACCTCAACATGGCCGACAGGAACTGGAACGACCTCAACATGGCCGACAGGAACTGGAACGACCTCAACATGGCCGACAGGAACTGGAACGACCTCAACATGGCCGACAGGAACTGGAACGACCTCAACATGGCCGACAGGAACTGGAACGACCTCAACATGGCCGACAGGAACTAGAACGGCCGCAACATGGCCGACAGGGACTGGAACGGCGTCCTTACTGGAGCCGACGGGGACAGGAACGACCTTTAACGGATCGACAGGAGCTGGAACGGCCGCAACATGGCCGACCGGGACTGGAACGGCCGCAACATGGCCGACCGGGACTGGAACGGCGTCCCCTCCGGAGCTGGCATGACAGCTTACAGCTGCCGAGCTCGACGGGGGAGACGCCGGGCCTGATTGGGTGGGGCTAACAGTCGTCAGACGGACGGTGCCCTCTGACGGGGACAAGGACGGAACTGGGGTCTGGGCAACACACGACTGAACTGGGGTCTGGGCAACACACGGCTGATCTGGGGTCTGGGCAACACACGGCTGATCTGGGGTCTGGACTAGGTTCGACTGGGCTGGGGCCTGGAGGCGACAGGGCTGCACCAGGGCATGAGCATGGCGAGGCTGAACTGACTGAGAGGTGGGACATGAAGCGGCCGCTGGCTGCAGGCCCGGGAGTTGCAGGGCCTCACGCAGGACAGGCTCCCTCAGGACGAGAGCGGCTGCTTCCGTGAACAGTTGTTCTCTCGTGCCCTGGTCTGCTGCCGAATCGGCGGTGTTCATGAGGTGGGCGAAGAGAAACGCAACCGGAGGAGAGCAGAGGAGGTGGACCCGTCGGGCGACGCTGTCTGGGATGCCTGCTATCAGAGAGACACAGTCAGTCAGAGAATCAAGGGGCTCCTCTGTCGGAGAAGGAGACTGCTCGGTCCCCATGACCGAGACCGCGGGACCCGGAATCCTGGAACCGCGCCGCCGCCGGCGCCGTCCGGAGCAGCTGCGACTGTCCGTCGTTTGGGGCGCTGGGAGCGGTGTGGACCGGACCTCTGTACCGGGACCCGCATGGTGAAATGGGACCGCGGCGTCTGGAGCTTGGGCTGGAGACTGGGGAAAACACGACTGAACTGGAGACTGAGCAGCGCGCGGCTGAACTGGAGACTGAGCAGCGCGCGGCTGAACTGGAGACTGAGCAGCGCGCGGCTGAGCTGGGGACTGAGCAGCGCGCGGCTGAACTGGAGACTGAGCAGCGCGCGGCTGAACTGGAGACTGAGCAGCGCGCGGCTGAACTGGAGACTGAGCAGCGCGCGGCTGAACTGGAGACTGAGCAGCGCGCGGCTGAACTGGAGACTGAGCAGCGCGCGGCTGAACTGGAGACTGAGCAGCGCGCGGCTGAACTGGAGACTGAGGACCGCGTGAGAGCAGGAAATCCTCCCAGGGAAATAACCATGGAGCTGGGCAGGTTGGTGCAGGCACGACGATCCGACGAGGCGGAGAGGAGGAAACCGAAACCATACTTCCGCGGGAGAGTTATATTTGCCGTAAAAAACAAAGGAAAAACAGTCACTGACCTGACCGGAGGCTAAGTGCTGGCTGGGTCCAAGTGTGGCCAGATTGTTCTGTCAGGGACTCGGGCAGGCGGCGGACCCACATGCACAGCACGGAGGCGAGAGTATAATCAACAAAAGGTTTATTATCCAAAGGCACGGTCAGACGGTCCAGGTCATACACAAAAAGGCTCGGTAAAAGTACAGGCAGGGAACAGGCAAAAACTCACGGTAAGTAGATAATCCAGGGTCGGACAGGATACACGATGCGAACAGGAACAAAACACGAACACTCAGGGAACACAGGAAACTAGGGGCGCTCAACTCATTCTCAACTCAGGGATTCACAAGAAACACGCATACACTCATGGGACTCGAATACGACAATCTGGCAACTGACTACGGGAACAGGAGGTGACTAAATACACGGGTGAGTGATTAACTGATACAGTGCAGGTGAGGGTAACGATCAGGTGGAGCAGGAACAGCTGAGACAAGACAAAACCCGGAAGTCAAACTAAAGCAGGAACAGAAACCAGGAGCCTATCAAAATAAAACAGGAAGTAGTATTACGCGGGACATGGCGTGAAATAAGACAAGCAGGACATGACGTGAAAACAGGGAACAACTAGAAACAAAGACACGGATCATGACACTTTACAACTAGGCTATGTACCACAGGCTTTTAAGGTGGCTGTGGTCAAACCTCTATTGAAAAAACCAACCCTTGACCCTGGACAACTAGCCAACTATAGGCCCATTTCAAATTTACCCTTTATTTCCAAGATTCTGGAAAAAATCGTGGCTAAACAATTATCTGACCACCTTAGTGGGAATAACCTGTATGAAGATTTTCAGTCAGGATTTAGAAAACATCATAGCACAGAAACAGCTCTGGTTAGAGTCACTAATGATCTTCTATTAGCTTCGGACAATGGTCTAGTTTCTGTCCTTGTCCTGTTAGATCTTAGTGCTGCATTTGATACAATTGATCATCACATTCTATTACAGACACTAGAACATAGAATCGGGATTAATGGAACAGCATTGGGATGGTTTAAATCCTATTTGTTGAACAGATTCCAGTTTGTTCATGTTAATGATAAATTCTCCACACGCACAAGGATTAGCTATGGAGTTCCACAGGGTTCTGTGCTGGGTCCAATTCTGTTTAGCTTATACATGTCTCCTGTAGGTGAGATTATTAGAAAGCATTCTATTAATTTTCATTTTTACGCAGATGATACTCAGCTATACATGTCCTTGGAACCAAATGAAACAGATCAACTAGTCAAAATTCAGGGTTGTTTAAAAGACATCAAATCCTGGATGTCCCAAAACTTCCTTCAACTAAACTCAGATAAAACCGAGATTCTTATTGTTGGGCCTAAAAATCTGAGAGAGACACTATTGAGTCAGATAGCCACCCTGGATGGCATAACATTAGCTTCAGATTCTACTGTGAGGAACCTTGGTGTCATGTTTGACCAGGATCTCTCTTTTACATCATACATTAAACAAATCTCCAGAACCGCCTACTTCCACCTTAGAAATATAGTTAAAATCAGAAGCATCCTCTCTCAGAGCGATGCAGAGAAACTGATCCATGCATTTGTTACCTCTAGGCTGGACTACTGTAACTCCTTACTCATAGGATGTCCTAACAGCTCCTTAAAAAACCTACAGCTCATTCAAAATGCTGCAGCCAGAGTTCTGACAGGACTTAGAAAGAGAGATCACATTTCTCCTACATTAGCTTCTCTGCACTGGCTGCCTGTAAAATGTAGGATAGAATTTAAAATTCTCCTACTCACATACAAAGTACTCAATGATAAAGCTCCTTCTTATCTTAAAGACCTTATAGTTCCTTATGCTCCCAGCAGAACACTTCGTTCTCAGAGCGCTGGGCTACTTGCGGTTCCTAGAGTGTTTAAATGTAGAACAGGGGGCAGAGCTTTTAGCTACCAAGCTCCTCTCCTCTGGAACCAGCTCCCTCTTCAGGTTCGAGAAGCTGACACACTCTCCACCTTTAAGATTAGGCTTAAAACCTCCCTTTTTGATAAAGCTTATAGTTAGAGATGGTTCAGGTCACTGGCAATTATTGTTAGTCACAGGAACCATCTCTTAGTTAAGCTGCAATAGACATAGACTGCTGGGGGACTTAATTTATACACTGAGCTCCTCTGTTTCCTTCTACCTCCTCTGTCCCATAACCTCCCATCATTGTCCCATGTTTAACTAACCTTGTCTCTTTCTGTCCAGTAGTTGTGCTTCTCTCCTCTCTCCCCCCCCCACCCCCACTCTTTCTCCCTCTCTGTCCTCACCCACAGGTATCATTGGACTCAAAGTTTGGTGTCTGTGATGGGCAGCTGCGGATCCAACCATCCTGCCTGCATCCAGTCCCTGGTCCTACCATCCTGCCTGTGCTCTGTTGTTGCTTGTTGTTGCTTGTTGCCGTTGCTGTGCTTTTCTATCTCTCTATCCTCTCACCCCAACCGGTCGAGGCAGATGGCCGCCCACATCCAGTCTGGTTCTGCTGGAGGTTTCTTCCTCGTTAGAGAGGGAGTTTTTCCTCTCCACTGTTGCTGTCAAATTAAATGCTTGCTGTATGTGGGATTTGTTGGGTTTAGTTGTGTGAGGTTTTAAACCTTACTTTGTAAAGTGCCTTGAAATAACTTTGTTGTGATTTGGCGCTATATAAATAAAATTGAATTGAATTGAACAGCAACTAACAGGCAGGAATTCAAAACGTTGGAACGGAACAAAGTCGACGATCTAGCAGAGAACAAAGGGTCTGGTGGTAATATACTGATCTAATGACCGGATTGAAAGTACCTGTGGGATCACGTGACCAGAAACATCAAGACAGAAACATGATTGAACAGAAACCGGAAGTATTACCAAAATAAAACAGGAAATGCGTGACAAAAAATCCAGACTGTGACAGTTCCAGCTTTGGAGTAGTGGTGCATTCTTTGGATGACAATGAAGTTAGCTTTAACTATTACACATTTTACTGAACTGTTTTTATGAGGGGGAAAACACTTTTATTCAGGAAATCATAGTATTGAAATTACATGTTTTTCTCTTTCTAATATGGTAAGCTATGAAAGGTAAACCGGCCCTCAAGAAAAAAGCATGTGTAAATATAAATTAAGAATTCAATTGTTTAAAAAGATTCTTAATGAGTATTGCGCACACAAAAACACATTTCTACTCAAATGGTAAAGGAGTTATTCCACAGGTGGTCTCAATCCAACATAGAGTGAGTGTTTTATCCATCAGGAAACTGCCTTCATCTACAACCCACGCATGAAGATATGGATTGCTCTGAATATTAATGCACATTATATATATAAATAAATAAAATTGTTAGCAGCAGCACAAGTAAGACAAAAAGAGTGTAATATGTATTTATATAATTTCAGCTATGCTCTCAAACTATTATTTATTTGTATAATGTAAGCTAAAGTAGTGTTTTCTAAGAACAAGTCGTGTTGTGAATATTCAAGCTGCACAGGCCATTTAGCATTAGCATTAGCAACCACTAGTCACTTTGCAAATTACATAAATCAAATAAATTGAATAAAATTAAAAGGTTCTGGGTTCGATTCCTGGCAGCAGGCCTGGTGCCTTTCTGTGTGGAGTTTGCACGTTCTCCCCGTGTTTGCGTGGGTTCTCTCCGGGTCCTCCGGCTTCCTCCCACAGTCCAAAGACGTGCATTAGGTTGATTGGCTTCTCTCCATTGCCCGTAGGTGTGAGTGTGTGAGTGAATGGTTGTCTGTCTATGTGTTGCACTGCGATGGACTGGCGACCTGTTCAGGGTGTACCTGCCTCTCGCCCGTAGCCAGCTGGGATAGGCTCCAGCACCCCGTGACCCCGCACTAGGGAGTAAGCGGTTAAGGAAATGGATGGATGGATGGATGGATGAATTAAATGTGACACTACCAATGAGACACATCTTGCATCAGCCAAAATGTGTAGACTTCAACAGCCTCCTCGTCAGCTTCATAGTGACTGACAGAGGGGAAGAGCCAATTAGCAACACGTGAAAACAGTTTCTGGTGATGCTTGTCAATCAAAACAAAATGAAAACATGATGAACAGCAGTGTCAAAAAAACTATCATATATTGGCTCTACAAAATTGTAGATCGTACAGACCTCAAAACTATCGTATAAATACGATAATTATCGGATGACATGTCTATGTCTATGTGTATGCTAAGTCTGGCAACACTGCTGTCCTCCCTCCTGCAGCCATACCATCTACAAACTACACATCCACCTGTAATAATATTGATGCCCAGTGTTTTGCTTCAATTGTCAGAGCAGAGAGTATTGTGCCACCTGACTTAAGTCGATATCTAAAGCACTGTTGCTTATGTCTAACTTAAAGAGTAGCCAATCGCATAACTCAATTCAATTCAATTCAATTCAATTTCAATTTTATTTATATAGCACCAAATCACAACAAAGTTATCTCAAGGCACTTTACAAAGTAAGGTTTACGACTACAACTAAACCCAACAAATCCCACATACAGCAAGCATTTAATTTGACAGCAACAGTGGAGAGGAAAAACTCCCTCTCTAACGAGGAAGAAACGTCCGGCAGAACCAGACTGGATGTGGGCGGCCATCTGCCTTGACCGGTTGGGGTGAGAGGATAGAGAGAGAGAAAAGCACAGCAACAAAAACAAGCAACAACAAGCAACAACACAGCACAGGCAGGATGGTTGGACCAGAGACTGGATACAGGCAGGATGGTTGGATCCGCAGCTGCCCATCACAGACACCAAACTTTGAGTCCAATGATACCTGTGGGTGAGGACAGAGAGGGAGAAAGAGTGGGGGGGGAGAAGCACAACTACTGGACAGAAAGAGACAAGGTTAGTTAAACATGGGACAATGATGGGAGGTTATGGGACAGAGGAGGTAGAAGGAAACAGAGGAGCTCAGTGTATAAATTAAGTCCCCCAGCAGTCTATGTCTATTGCAGCTTAACTAAGAGATGGTTCCTGTGACTAACAATAATTGCCAGTGACCTGAACCATCTCTAACTATAAGCTTTAACCCCCCTCTCTAGGGCGGATCCCCGGACGCCCAAAGCCACAACAGAAAACACGAACAGGGCGAGCAGAGGGAGGACCGGAGGCGGAACAGACACACCACAACTTGTAGCACCCAACCAGGGTGGGCGGAGGGAGGATAGGAGGTGGGCAGAAACAAAGCCGAGGCTGCACAATGTAAAACCAAGTCCACTAGGTGAGTCCATCGCAAAAAGGTGCACAAAGTCCAAGAAATCAATTAACCAAGGAGACCCCACTGGCCTAAAACCCCCTCTCATGGAAGGTGGTGACGGGGAGACTCAACCGCCGCTGGACGGGAACAGCACACAAGGTACCCAGGGACGAAAAATGGGCTCTGGGAGGCCGGCGCCGAGGCCAGCTTCCGCCAGAACCCCACAGGGAACGACGGCTTCCTCCAGGCGGTCGACGCTCCAGGAGGCTGAGGGGTTGAGGCGGGTGGCGACGGCAGAAACCGCGCCACCGCAGGACAGGGCGCAGAGGGCCCCTCCAGAGGCAGGACTGCCGAGGTGGCCGACGACGCAAGAGGCAGCGCCACCCCCGCAGCAGGCCATGCCAGGGGCGAGGCCACCAGTCCGGCAGACGAGACGAGGACCGACGTGGAACCAGCGACAAAGACAGATGTGGAGCCAGAGCAGGGACCAGAGACGAAGACAAACATGGAGCCAGAGCCGGGGCCAGAGACGAAGCCAGGACCAGAGCCGAAGCCTGACGTGGAGACGAAGCCGGGACCAGAGCCGAAGCCTGACGTGGAGACGAAGCCGGGACCAGAGACGGGGACAGACGTGGAGACGTGGACGGAGCCGGCCCACCAGGAACCATTGCAGACGTGGCCGATGCCGGCCCACCAGGAACCGATGCAGACGCGGCGGACGCCAAACCACCAGGAACCGATGCAGACGCGGCAGACGCCGAACCACCAGGAACCGATGCAGACGCGGCAGATGCCGAACCACCAGGAATCGATGCAGACGCGGCAGACGCCGAACCACCAGGAACCGATGCAGACGCGGCAGACGCCGAACCACCAGGAACCGATGCAGACACGGCAGACGTCGGGCCACCAGAAACTGAGATGAACGTGGTTTACACCGGACCACCAGGAACCACTGCCAACGTGGTCGACACCGGACCACCAGGAACCGATGCAGATGCGGCCGACACTGGACCACCAGGAACCGATGCAGATGCGGCAGACGGGCCACCAGGAACCGATGCAGATGCGGCAGGTGCCGGGCCACCAGGAGCTGAGACGAGCGTGGCCGGGACCGGACCACCAGGAGCTGAGACGAGCGTGGCCGGGACCGGACCACCCGGAGCTGAGACGCCAAGAGTTAAGATGGTCGTGGTCGGACCACCGGGAGCTGCCTCTGCGGACGTGATCCGTGCCAGGCCACCAGATGTAGAGGCGCATGTGGCCGGTGCCGGATCCCCAGTAGCCGATGCTTCGCAAGAATCACCTCCTGCACCTCCCGGAATGGCTCCTGTGCACAAAGAGACAAAAACAAAAGTCTCTGCAGGACCACCAGGAACTGCAGCAGGAACGAACCCCTCCTGAAGGCCGACAGGAACTGCAGCAGAAACTGCAGCTGGGACGACCTCATCCTGGAGGCTGACAGGGACTGCAGCGGAAGCTGCAACAGGAACGACCCCCTCCTGGAGGTCGCGGGGCACCGCAGCAGGCGCGACCTCCTCCTGGAGGTCAAGTGGAACCGCAGCTGGAACTGCGGCAGGCGCGACCCCCTTCTGGGGGTCGGCAGGAACAGGAACGGCGTCCTCCGTGGAGCCGACAGGAACGGGAACTAGAACGACCTCTTCAGGGCCGGCAGGGACTCTAACGACCTCTTCAGGGCCGACGGGGGCTGGAACGACCTTTTCAGGGCCAAAGGGGACAGGAATGGCGTCCGCTCTGGGGCCAACAGTGGCAGGAATGGCGTCCTCTCTGGAGCCAACAAGGGCAGGAATGACGACCTCTCTGGAGCCAACAGGAAAAGGGGTCGAGACCTGGTATGCCTGGGGGGCAACAAAGCTCAACGGAGCAGAAGCCGGGCTTGACTGGGGCTGAGCTGGGCTTGACCGGGCAGCAACAGAGGTCAAGGCAGGTGAAGAGCCTGTGGTGTCTGTGGGCTGAAGCACAGGGGCTGACGCAGGCTGGAGCACAGGGGCTTGGATGAGACGGGGCTGGGCGACCAGTGCAGCAGGGTTCAGACGGGGCTGGGTGACCGGTGCAGCAGAGTTCATACGGAGCTGGGCCCTGGGAGCAGGAGCCGGTTGCGGTGCTGGAGCAGACTGCGTTGTTATATTGTCCAACGCCTCCCTGAGTACAGGGATTCTCCGAAGAGGTGCCACCGCCTCTTCACGGGCATCCGTCCGGGTCTGGGGGGCGGTTGCCGAGGTAGTGGTGTCAAGGAGCTCCTTTAGGAGGAACAGGATTGGGGCCTAGCAGTGGAGCTGAAGCCACTCCATGGTGCTACTGGACAGGACTGCCGGAGTGGGGCAGCCGGGCTGCAGTTCTGTGACTGGGACGGGCTGCGGCACTGTGACCGACTGTGGTTCTGTGGCCGGAGCACACTGTGGTTCCGCGGCCGGGGCACACTGTGGTTCCTGGTGCCGTAACCCCTCCGGTGAGTAGAGGGGTTACGGCACCAGAGTCCAATGACGGCTGTTCCCCAGCAGATGGAGCCAGTGCCTTCTCTGGCGGCTGCTGGAGCGCCGGAGCCGAGTTCATAACAGGGGATCGCAGCAAAGCAGGAACAGACTTCTGAACCGGGTTACGAGACCAACCGGGAACTAGAGACCGACTTTGATCAGGAGACGCCGCCCGTCCTGTTGCTGGCTTGGTTGATGGAGGAAGTGCAGAGGCTGGCGTTCGCCGGGAAGCCGGTGTGTTGGTGGGTGCGGCGCCCTGCGCGCGCTCCAGCTCCTGGCTGATGTCGCTCAAACTGTACCACCACTCCTCCAGCCCGGGGTAGTCGAGCCACCATTCGTCCTCCATTATCACGTCCTCCAGTTCGTCAACAGCCGCCAGCCGAGCCTCGACGGTGGGTGCTCCCATGGCTCTATCCAGGAGCCATTCGTAGCACCTCCGGAAGTCCTCGGGCAGATCTGGCCACCGAGACTAGGATCCTCCTAACCACGAAGGGAAACAAAAAATTCTGGACGAAAACAAAATTAGGCCCGCAAAACGGGGAGCTGGCTGGGTCCAGGTTTGGTCAGATCGTACTGTCACGAACCGGCGGAACGTGATCGTGATGCATGACCCAAATGCATAGCCGGGCCAAACTCAGTCTGGTAATTTATTTAATAGACGGACTGGTCCGTCGGTTCAAGTTCCCTTTCTTGTCTCCGCCCCGGCGGTTCACGTCTCCGTTCCTGCCGCCACTCCGACGGCTCCAGTCCAAGCTCCAGACGCCGCAGTCTTGGTTAACCACACGGACCCAGTTACAGAGAGCCTGTCCGCGCCGCTCCCAGCGCCTCAAACGACGGACAGTCGCAGGTGCTCCGGACGATGTCGGCGAAGGCGCGGTTCCAGAACCCCAGGTCCCGAGACCTCGGTCCTGGTGACCGAGCAGCTCTCTTCCCCGGCAGAGGATTCCCTTGGTTCCCCGACCGACTATGTCCCTCTGATAGCAGGTATCCCAGACAGCGTCGCCCGATGGGTCCACCTCCACTGCTCTCCTCCGGTTGCGTTCCTCTTCGCCCACCTGTTGGGTACTGCTGATTCGGTTGCAGACCAGGGCATAAGGGAGCGATTATTCGAGGATGCAGCCCCAGTTCAGTCGTGTTCTGCTCAGGTTCCAGCCCCAGTTCAGTCACGTTCAGGTTCCAGTCCAGTCGAGTCAGGTTTAAGTCCAGTCGAGTCACGTCCAGGTCCCAGTCCAGTCGAGTCATGTTCAGGTTCCAGTCCAGTCGAGTCACGTTCAGGTTCCAGTCCAGTCGAGTCACGTCCAGGTCCCAGTCCAGTCGAGTCATGTTCAGGTTCCAGTCCAGTCAAGTCACGTTCAGGTTCAGGTTCCAGTCCAGTCAAGTCACGTTCAGGTTCCAGTCCAGTCCAGTCACGCGCAGGTCTTGTCCCAGTCAGAGGACACCACCTGTCGAACGGGTGCTATGCACACGTCGATCAGGCCCGACGTCTACTCCGTCGAGCTCGGCAGCTGCAAGCAGCCATGCCGGCTCCAGAGAGGACGCCGTCTCAGTCCCAGCTGGCTCCAGTGAGGGGTCCGAGAGCAGCACTGCCGGCTCCAGTGAGAAGTCCGAGGGCAGCACTGCCGGCTCCAGTGAGGACGCCGTTCTAGGTCGTTCCAGTTCCTGTTCCTGTCGGCTCCGGTAAGGACGCCGTTCCAGTCCCCGTCGGCCCGGTAGAGGTCGTTCCAGTTCCCGTCGGCCCGATAGAGGTCGTTCCAGTTCCCGTCGGCCCGGTAGAGGTCGTTCCAGTTCCCGTCGGCCCTGTAGAGGTCGTTCCAGTTCCCGTCGACCCTGTAGAGGTCGTTCTAGTTCCTGTTCCTGTCGGCTCCTGTGAGGAAGCCGTTCTTGTTCCTGTTCCTGTCGGCTCCTGTGAGGATGCCGTTCTAGTTCCTGTTCCTGTCGGCTCCTGTGAGGAGGCTGTTCTAATTCCTCTCGGCCCCTGTGAGGATGCCGTTCTAGTTCCTGTTCCTGTCGGGCCCTGTGAGGACGCTGTTCCAGTTCCTGTCGGCTCCACGGCCGACGCCGTTCTAGTTTCTTTTCCTTTCAGCTCCACGGCGGACGCCACTCGAGTTCCTGTCAACCTCGGAGGGGCCGTCCCCGCTGCAGCCCCTGCTGCGAGTCCCGCCGACCTCCAGGAGGAGGTCACACCTGTCGCGGTTCCCGCTGCGGTTCCCGCTGCGGTTTCCGACAATCTCCAGGAGGAGGTCGTGCCTGCCGCAGTCCCCGCCGACCTCCAGGAGGAGGTTGCGCCCGCTGGAGTTTCTGCCGCAGTCCCCGCCGACCTCCAGGAGGAGGTCGCGCCTGTCCTAGTTCCCGCCGACCCCCAGGAGGAGGTCGCGCCTGTTGTCGTTCCTGCTGCAGTTCCTGGTGGTCCTGCAGAGACTTTCGTTTTTGTTCATTTGTGCGCAGGAGCCGTTCCGGGGGGTGCCGGAGGTTCCTGCGGAGATCCATCGGTGCCTGCCACGCTCGTTTCAGCTCCTGGTGCCTCGGCGCCTGTCGCATCTGCATCGGTTCCTGGTGGCTCAGTGCCGGCCGCATCTGCATCGGTTCCTGGTGGCTCAGCACCGGCCACGTCTCCACGTCTGTCTTTGTCTCTGATTCCGGCCCCGTCTCCACGTCTGTCTTCGTCTCTGGTCCCGGCCCCGTCTCCACGTCTGTCTTCATCATCTCCGTCGTTCCAGCAATTTCCTTGTCTTGCTTACCTGGTGTTGATCCTGCTTCGTATTCCTGACCACCGACTCCTGCCTACTCCCTGCCAGTACTGTAATCTTGTTGATTCTGCTAACTAACCATTGCCTGCTCCTGGACCTGATCCCGCCTGCTCCCTTGTACCTGCAATACTGAGATTTTCTGTGAATGACCTGGACCGCCTTGTACCATGATTTATGGATTAAACTTTGATTTTTACCACCTACCTCGCACTGCGTATTTGGGTCCTCTCTCTGCCGTTCCGTGACATAACCTCTATCATTTGTCGATGAAGGATTCAAAAGTAGTGTGTAAAGTTACATAGAAACATCATATGATCAAGGCAATAATCCAAGTAACATAAAGTGAATAAAGTGCTCTAACACTACATGGTTACAATTGATGTCTTGTAACAATCTGCTTCTTCCTGTTGAACAGTAGCGTTAGATTGTTTCCAACCTGTGTGTTGATGTATTGATTGTCCGTTGGGGTTCTTCATGTTGTGATCAGCTGATCACAGAGACACTTGGGATTTGTTATCACCGCCAGGTTTCCTCCCAATGTCGTCTGAGTCACTGTCACTCCCGTGATGTGAAGAGTCTACACGTCGTCCAGCGTCGGCAACTCAAGGCTGCTCGTGTGTGTGTTTTCTCAGGAGCGTGTTTGTAGATGTATGGTCTGATAGTGTGATTCATCGGCGCAGCTTCAGGCGGCGTTTGGCTCACACCTTTAGCTGAACGGTCAGCGCAGCCTCGCCTCAGTGCGCGTGTGAGCACAGTGAGGGTCGTCGTTCACAGTTCTTTCCGTTGGTGGTGGTTTTCTCCGTGAGATGTAGATGGAGGGTCGTCTGTTGGATCCGGGACCTTCCTGGAGTGGATGGAGTGGGATCCAAGTCGCTCTCTCTGCGATTTTTACAGCCGTGTGGGTCGTCAGAAGGACCTGGAAGGGGCCTCGCCACCGTTTCGAGTCCCAATGCTTCCTCCTGAACTCCTTAACGATCACCCAGTCCCCTGGTTGGATGGTGTATAATGGTCCTGTCGCCTGTTTTCACCTGTTGGGAAATCTGAATTTTGGGGAAAAAGTGTTTGGGCGGCACGGCTTGTCATCAGGCCCAAACCAGACTCCATGGCTACAGGTGGAACCATTCGTCTGCCAGAGTCTGCGTTCCTGTGAGGTAGAAAATGTTTAAAGCACAGGGAGAGAGAGGAAGGAAAGGGTAGAGAGAGTTGGAGAGGGAACAAGGATCAGGAGAGGGAGGGGTTGTTGGGCAGCGACCTTCGCAGCAGCGTCTGCAGCTGCATGTCGGCAGAAACAAAGTCGTCACTGATGGTGTGAGTCGGACAGTTACAAACAGCATTAGCTGTAGGCAGCAGGACAGCGTCCAGCAAAGCAGAACCTAATCATGATGTGAGATAGGTTTGCAATCAGACTTCAAAAGCTTCCTATGCTTCCACAGAGAACCAACGTGTGACAAGCGTCTGTGGAGTCTGTGTAGATGGTAACAGACTCTCCTTCTGCTAGTTTACCAGCTTCAGTCAATACGATCAACTCTGCAGCCTGAGCAGAGTAGTGTCTTAGCAAAGAGCCAGACTTCAAGACGGACTCTTGATAGTAACGTTCAGCATGTTGAGCAAGGTGGTGTTGTATCTAAGCCATTGGGCTGTAGAAAGATGAGATGTTTTTTGTTCCTAAAGAATCAAAGACAGTATGAGGACAAAGGAACAGAAGTCGTACAACCTGATTTCTCATTCACTGTTTAAGTGTAAGGTCGCGTAGGGTCAGATCAGGAAGACCCAAGGTAGGAGCCAACTGAAGAGCAAGCATGAGGTCAGTGAACGTTGTTCAGCCTCAGACGTCCACGTGAGACAAGAAGTAGACGATGAAGACGTCTGCATCAGAACCCTGAGTGGAGCCTCAAAGACAGTAAAGTTAAGAATGAAGTTCCTACAATAAGAACAAAAACCTAGAAAAAATAAGCTGTTTATACGTGCACGGTTTAGGCAGGTTTCAAATTGCTTCAACTCTGTTGGGTGAGATGGATTTGCCATCAGCTGTAATTACAATGACCCAGAAAAATAACCTTTGTCTGAATAAAAATTTAGACAGGCTCGATTTGTGGCCTGCAGCATCCAATGTTTCAGTAGCTTAGTGGTGTCTGCAGTAACGCCATTTATGGCTTCCTTTAAGAGGGTGTTGTTGTTTACATGGTCTGTGGTCAGATTTAGGTGTGATGGCCACTGGTTCACATCCTCTGATCAAACCTACATCATATGTGTGTGAGCCACAGGGAAGCAGGGCTTCCTGTAAGGCTGAGTGTTGGGTCAGAGCGTCCTCTGAAAAATAAAAATAAAAACAAAAGCATGTAATGTGTGTCATTAGAATGTGGAGGCACCAAGTTCACTGTTTGCTGCACACAATGGGCAGAATAAAAAAAAATATGTATATATAAAGTATGCAAAATAGGTAAATACGTCACATGGGGTTGGAAGTCGTTCACCAGTCTCCACCCCGTTGACATCTGTTCACGAAAGGACCCACGTCCTGCATCTGTCTTCATCATGTTTTCACAGAGGGACGTGTGGAACTGTAGAATAATAATCAAAAATCTTTTTCTTCGTTAGTAAAAGAAATCGCAAGCGCAGACCTGTGTTCATCCCAAAAGAGGGAAGTTGAGGACAGTTTGTGTGTGTGTGTGTGTGTGTGTGTGTGTGTGTGTGTGTGTGTGTGTGTGTGTGTGTGTGTGTGTGTGTGTGTGTGTGTGTGTGTGTGTGTGTGTGTGTGTGTGAAATCATAACTCTTCAAACTCATCATCAGGACCAGAAGACACATGTGCTGTACAGGACAGGTCAGATGCGTCTCTGGAGGTCGTATCACATGGGGAAACAAGCTGTGATGCAGCCTGTGTGAGGGCCTCAGTTACAGCCCCCCCTCAGCAGCCAATGATAAGAGAACAGCTGAGCTGAAGTTAACACCAACAAAAGAGGGATTATTTAGAATGTCTGTAGATGTAACCTGCACTCCGTCTGGAGTGGAAATCAATCAAATACCTAAACTACACATGAGATCTCTTCTTAAGAATTTAACTGGGCACAAGTTTGAAAGCAAAAATAAATCTTAAGGTGTCTTGCTGTCAGATGTTGCACAAGACAGTGAAAGAATAAGTTTTTTTTTAATAGTCTGGTACGTACAGTAATTATTATTACTCCTCTCTAATAGTCATTAATAGTCTGTTTCAGTCGATTTCAGTCAGTTTCAGTCTTCCTATAGTCTGGTTTTGTTTTTGTTTTGTTTTTTTTTGTTTTTTTTACAGTCTGGCCAGACAAACCTATAGTGTGCACAAATCTTTTTAGAAACATGGAGGATTTAATTACTGAATTTGTTGCAAGTTAAAATAGTATAATAATATAAAACCCATCAGACTGTAAATCATCATCTTCTCAGATGGCGCTCACTCTGCTGTTTCTCTGTCCTTGTTTTCCTTTGCTGATTGTCATAAGCAGGTGTCTGTGTCAGACACACACGCTTGTAGTAGCTGGTTCATCTGATGAGCCCAGAACGTGATGGCTGCAGACGTTGTGGGAGTCGCTGAGGCGTCCATGCTGTGGTCTGTGTCCTCCAGCTGCTGTGGTGTCAGAGCTTCCACCCTGTTCTGGTTGTTGGTTGGCGCTTCTTCTCCTTCGGTTCTTCTGCTGATGGTGGGAAAGGAGTCCAGATCCGGATTTACCCTCATCACGCTCAGTTCTGCATTAGAATAGAAAGCAGAAACAGTGGGAGCATTTGCTCTTGGCATGATATGTGTGTGTGTGTGTGTGTGGCAGAGTGCAAACAATTCTTCCCCAGAGTTGTTATCTCCTTTCTTTCTGTTACTCTCATCTCTCTTTTGTTTCTTTTAGGGGTTTAGTTTTAATAGTTTTGCTTTTTCAAATCTCATCTTTTGTATCTAATTTTTCTTTTAAGATGCATATGTCTTTTACACAAGTGATTCTCCTTTTAACCAGTAACCAGTTTCCCACTCATGAAAACATGAAACGCACTAATAACCATATTTACTTTGTACTTTTGTAATGCTGCAGTCTGGTGGTGGAGACTTAGATCGCCCCGAACCCATCTTTCAGAGTCCCGGCGGTTTCCTGCCTTAGACTTTTTTGTGTTCCGGCCGGAACCTTTTTTCGAAATTTCTCTTCCACGGACGTCTCCGTAGAAAGGGAACCGCTCAGATCAGCGACAGAGTTCTTGGAAGTGCCTAATTAATTTTACCCGAATATTAAATTTTAAAATTATAATTTTTTGTTTGTTCCTAATTATTATATTTGGATGTTTTCAGCCAAATAGTCGTTTTAGAAATATTATCATCTCTAGTCCTAATTATGTTTTCTTTTGTTGTTGTATGTTTTAGTCTAGTAGGGGATGTTTTAGAATTAATTGTTATTTACCTTACTTTCCCTAAACCAAATGATCAGAGCCAAGTAAACCCGAATACCTGAAACCAATTTCAAACCCGTTTTTTTTTTTCTTCAACAAGTCGCAACAAAACAAAATCTCTCTCACCGAGCTGAGTAGAGGTTGGATTTTGAGTTCGTTGGATCTCGTCACAGGCGATCCAGACGGGTAAGCAGTCCTCCCACTCGGAACAGCTATAGAGGTTTGGAGGCTGAGCGACCCTAGTCCTCAGGACTATCATCCCTCGTCACACCGTCCAGACGACCTGCAGCAGATCCTGTTCGTAGACGCCAATTTCGGTGTTGGAAATTTTCCATAAAGAAGCAGATGAGAGAGCTGTCCTTTTGTGCGATTTATTGAAATAATAAAGAAAATAAAAATAATGGGGAAAGCAAATAAAAAGCATGGATGTTGATCGTGCACATCAACAAACCAAAAACCAGCTGGGGAGATCAGTGCACACACCACGAAGGTGTGATGCAAAGAGCCCACGATCCTAAAGTTGCTTCTGCCTTTTAACCCCTTTCTCTGGCTCTGGTGGAATGTCTCTCTGCAGCAATGGAATTGTTTGTGCCACCTTATCTCGCTGTGAGTGAGAATGTTTGCTTTCTGACTTCTGCATCGTCATGTCTTGTTATCCAAAGGAAGAAACACAGAGCTTCCAAGACAAGATGCATTGGCTTTAACAGCCTTGGGTCTGGTGGGGAGTCAGATAGGAAGGAGCCAGAGTCCGGGTGTAAAAGACAAACATATATCATAAATTATTAGTCAGTCAAATGGAACATCAGATGTTTAGACTTGATGTACGACAGGGCGCAAGAGATTATTTGTTTGTGTAAGAATGTTCAGTATTGCACCTAACCAGCACATGACGAGTGTGTTGGATAAGAAACAGCACAAAGGCAAAATTTTTCCATTACATCGCCCTAGAGAGGAGGGTTCTGTCACAACTCTGGACTCCTAAGTTATTGTCACTGCCATTTCCTGTTTTATTTTGGTACTTCCTGTTTTGTTATCCTGTCTGCCTTAGTTCTGGTTTTACTTATCTGGTCGACTGATTCATCAACTGCAGTTTAGCTGTAATCAACCCGGTATTTAAGCCTTTGTTCTCCTCACGTTTGCTGACAGATTGTTTGATCATGTACCTGTGTCATCTCTCCAGTGTTCATTGGTAGTATGTCTTACCAGTGTAGTGAATCTTTTTTTTTTCTGACCTTGCCTAGACTGCTCCCTAGCTTCTGGTGTTTTGGATTTTGCCGTGTTTGCTGACCTCTGCTGGATTTTGACCACCGTTTTGCCTGATCCCTGTCTGTTCATTCATTAAATCTCCACAAACTGAGACCTGTGTGTGCTGTGCGTTTGGGTCCTTCACTTTGCTGCCCTGTGACATACAGTCTGTGTCGATTTTGCAATGAGTTTACTTGTGCATTATTTGTGGATGTTAATAGAATGCATCTGATTGTATCAATTAGTTCTTTATTTTAGGGTATTTGTCTGTTCTCTTTTATCTGGTACAATCTAATGACCAAAAGCCTACTCAGACAAAAGTATTAATTTTATTAGGGCAAATACAATGGATTTTGTCTTTAGTGTATTTATTAAACAAGTCTCTCCATACTATCACATTACCGCTACTCTGTATGATTTAGGGTTAAATTTACCCCAAGGAATAAGAAAATAAAAGTTGATGACACTGAATTACTCTCAAAACGCTAAAATGTAACGATGCTTGTCATTGGTGAACCCAAACTGTCAATCGGGAGGTCTGTTCACTAACATACGGCCTCATATGACGGGGTGGATATTGTCCATGTGTAAAATAAAACACGCTGCAGACCTATTGATAATATTAGGTTTAAAGCTATTAAGGAAGATTTATGCATTTATTTCTGCTACGCTCCTGCAGAACTACTCTGATAAATTTCCTAAACTGTTTTCCTAAACTGTTTTTTGTAGCTTATGAATACAAGTACTAACTCAGCTGAGATAGATTGTAACCAGTCTTCAGTAAGTCGTTATCTCCCCTTTTACATGTAGCAGTTATGTTTTCGGTGACAGTCGGATCTGGTTAGAGAGCGTCTGAAGTGCTGCGTGTTGTGTACCACTGTCAAAGTACACGGAATAGCCATGGGTACTTCCGCCTCAAGGTATTGAAATAAAAGTGTTGACTCTATTTTATGATAAATGCAAATGGGTTTTCCATTTCCTAATGTAACTAGCAACGCTTAAGACCTAATTAAAGCAAACAAACAACACGATAAATAATAATAGCCTAATTATTAACTTGCATGTACGGACTTAGGTGCTCATAAGTCATTTTATTTTGGAGACAAACGTATTTTTATTGTATGCTATAACTATTCTAATAACTATTTCCTCAGTGTCTGTTTTTAGCTGAAATAAACTGTTTCGATGAACTACATTGCTAGTTCGGGGCATACAGTTTTTGTGAATAGTAAAATATTTATATCCACCTTACTTGATTCGTAAAATTGTTTAGTGTGCGACAAGTCTTTGTTTCCGGATTCGTGTACCGCTTGTAGGGAGCTTGACGCAGCTGTGTTTGGTACAGCTAGTGCTGAACTGTTATGATGTGTCAATAAGTTAAAAAGGTGGACGGCACCAACGATGAGAGGGCCCCTCCAGTACTTGAGCAGGATATTAGAGGTAAGTTCAGGCATCAAAACGATGTTCATGACAGAGAACTTGTGCCTTTATTGATTTTCTGTTAAAACCTGGTCTATTTTTTTAGCCTCTCACTCAGTCTCTCAGAAAAACTGTTATTATCGCTCCTCTGGGCATGATGTCCGCCTGCTGACTTCCCTTTGAGGTAGTTTGTTTCTCATCGGCGTTTAACTAATACAAATAACTGTAGACTTCACAGTGTCGTTGCGGCGATTGTGTCGCTTAAACAGCTGTTCGAAATCACCGTGTAAAATAAATGCCAGACCAACTGTTTCTCAGTGAAGTGGTATAACCCCCCGCCCCCCCCCCATCTGCTTAAATTGCATAGCCATAAACCTGCGTTGTCATAAACGAAAAGCTGCTACAGCACAAACAGCTATTTACGCTACAGTTTAGTTAATGAGTTTTATCTGTAGCTGTTTAAGGAGCTGTTTGGTAACGACTCGGTTTTAGAACCGCGACACGTCCAGTTAGCAGGAGGCTGTTGAGCTAGCAAGCTAACTAGCTACTTTTTATTCCTAGTAACAGTGCTAGGAAATTGAGCTACTGCTAAACAGGACACTAGCCTCAGACGCGCGTGCCTGTCAAAATGCCTATTTGAATTAATCAGTGGATGTTTGATTTTGTCGGACTGTGTGACATTTCGACGACACTGCAATCGGAGAGTTTGACAGGAGTGATATATCCCCACTACTTAACTGTAACGATACTTAGATATCCCTCTCCAAAGCAAAGCAAGATGGACTCTCATTCGACTTGTCTGTGTTGTCAGAGCTGATATCGACATTTCGCGCCGACATCAGTGTGTCCTTAGAGGTAGGAACACGCTAGGCAGGCAGCCGGGTCGTTTATTACGCCTGAAAAAATGTGCTCTTATTAATCTCGAGACAGTAGCTCAGGACTTCACTGTCATCACAGGCTCTCCGATCGGGCATCAGCAGTTTTACCCGAGATCTCAATTAACCTTCGGCTTAGTATAATACTCATCGGATTTATATCTATCTCTTAATTGAAGCTGTGAGATGTTGTATGAAATGCATTCAGTAGTCACAGGGTTTTGGCCTACATGTTTTGGTTTAGTCCACAAGGGCGGATCGACTGCGAGACTGAAGTGAACAGTGATCAAATGAGACAAAATGTCCCACCGTACTTTGAAGCTGATGAAGTCTTGTGCTCTGCAGTGTCACTCACTAAATGTTTTGCTAAAGTTGTTTTGCACATACTTTATTGCAGCCAAACTCATGTTGTACAGTGGGGTATGAAAGAATAACGCATGACTGAAAGCAGTGTCCTGTGTTTTATAGGTCATCGTCATTGCATGATAAAGGCTGTGGCAGATTCATCTTTATCACTCATACAGCATTTCCTTAGTTATAACTTCAGTAAGTATTCCCTCGTTCCCACTTTCATAACTACAAATGCTAACATCCAGTCTGGACTAAGTTTACAATATGTCATTTATTCATTCATTTCAAAATGTTTTGCCATTACTTAGAACAGTGGTATTTTTTTATCTGTCTTATTAGAGAAACCACAACCTAAAGATTTGTTTATGCTTTGCTGAATAATTGTGATTATACTGGTAAAATGAGAATTAGTTAATTACAGCACAATTACTGTATTTGCACATTTTATCATAGTGTGGTATCACTACGATTTCTGAGCATTTAATTTTCATTATATTAAATGCTTTTATAAAAAATGTATTAACAGATTTAGAGTATTTGGCTGCAAGAGGTCTTGCAGCATGGGGTCAGTTCAGTAGCAAAGACTGCATTATGCATGTACAATCTTTTGCAAATGTTACTGTTTCCTTTGTTATGTATGTATTATTTGTGTTAAAACATAATAAGAAATAATCTTATATATCCAAAACGGAGAAAAACATTGACAGTAACATTGTCACATTTTCCTTCTATGAAATTCAAGAAGGTCAGTTGTGTCCATTCTTGCTAATTATTACTATTTAGCAGGTGTGCACACTTCCATAAATAGAGAAGTAATGGCAGTTTTCTTGTATGATTCATTCACGTATATGTTAACACAAAGTAAAAGGGAAATACATAAGCAATGAGCAGTTGTAGATAAACATCAAATTTGCAAAGAGTTCAGTGAAGAGTTTTCATATGTGGAAAGTGCTAAAGACAGCTTCTAATAGAATGTATACAAAAACCAATCTAAAGAGCTAAACCTCACACCCTAATTATGCCCTCACTAGGGGCATAGTTATGTTCATGGCACACATTTTGATGAAAAATCAATCAAGTACAGCAAAAAGTACAGCATAGTTTATTTGGAAGGTTTTTCAGATGGAAGTTTGGTTAGTTTTGGTCTTTAGAAGCCACCTGGATGTTTCTTTTCATAAATATATTCTTCAGTATTTATTTGATTAAAATGTGTCATTCCTGTGTGCTCCCTTGACATCTAGGTTTGAGTATTTGGATTTCTCTGTCAAGTATTTTCAGAATTATGTGTGGGGCACCAACAAGATCTTTCTCTTAGTTTCTCTTTCGCTTAGTTACCGTTAAATATTACCTGGTTAAAGGTGGGGTTAAACAGGTAATGTATTTTATCATGGACATAGGTTTTCTCATGATTGTTGTTTATATCGTTGTAGTTTAATGGCTGTGCGTTTATTGCAATTTTTAAGTTTATTAGTAAAATGCTAAAAAGTTGCAACAGTGGTTTCAATTCAATTTCAATAAAATATTTATACACACATCAATATAACATCAACAGGGCACTTTACAAAGTAATGTGTAAGACCTTACACAACTGTAGCAAAAAGTATAAATTGAGCAACATTTTAATTGACCAATAAATAAATCATTTAAATATTAAATAAATATTTTTAAATAAAATTTTACAGCAGCCGTTGGAATGAAAAACTCCTCCCTTTTTATAGAGAAGGCAACCTCCAGCAGAACCAGGCTCAGTGTGGGCAGCCATCTGCTTTGACTGGATGGAGTGAAGAGATAGAGAGGAGAGAAAAGAGCATGAGACAAAAGAGCAGCAACAGGCAGCAGCAGAACAAAGTCAGGTTGTTTTGGCCAGCAACAGCACATTGTGGACTTACAGTTTTGAATCTGAAGATACCTGTAGATGAGTAGAGACAGAAAGAGAGAGCTATGGGAGAAAATAATCACAAGTAGTACAATAAGGTGAAAAAAATAAAGGGCTTAATGTAAGAAAGCTATAACAGCTTAACTAAGAGATGGTTCAGATTGACCTAAATCATCTCTAACTATAACTTGTATCAAACAATGTTTGAATTATACTGTTTAAAGTAGATAGGGTGTCTGCTTATCAAAGCTGAACTGGGAGCTGGTTTCACATGAGAGGGGATGGGTAGCTAGAAGTCTCTGCCTCCCATTCTACATTTAAAAAATCTATAAACGTATTTACTGAAGTATACAGATGGAGCGGTTCGTTTTCGCTGATTTCCGTCGACTGTCAGTCCCCTTTCTGACGCTGATCACACACTTATCACACCCTCATCAGCAGACTGTCAGCAGCCCCCCTCCTTGGTCTGTGGGGGGAGGTGTTAATGAGGCCACCCCCATTTTAGCACCAAAGACGCAATTCCAGGGTAAAACCAAAAGGTGGAGCTTTAGTATCTGACCTGTAGAGTTAGGGTCAAACACCAAGTATAGGCACAAGTCTGAGAACAGGACATAGAGAAGCAGTTGAAATACCAACACACATAATCCCACACATACAAAAAAAGAGAATCATCTCAGAATGTTAATGAAATAACCATTGCCATTTTCATTCTTTGCATATCCCTTAATTACCCAATTAACAGTTGTCATTGTGATATCATTACTATTAGTAAAAGTTACAACATTTTTTCACTATCTCTATAATTTCCTTTTCAGCTTTAGGTTTCCAGAACATAAAACTTAAGTACCTTTCGATAGTATTATGGATGGAGATGATTCATCTGTACAAATGTTTCTTTATAGTATAAGAATATATTGTCTGAACAATTACTGTACAATAACTTAACAGTGTTAGTATACACTGATTTACACTGGAACATCAGATTTATTTTAAAAAATAAAAAAAAAGAAGTTGGCAAAAAACAGCCAAGCTGCATTAAAACCATGCAGCACGTGGGCTCTTTTCTCTCGGAGTAGGAAAGCTACACCGGCTTCACCTTGCAGCAGAACAAGTGTTGTCATCTTCACCCGCCTGGAAGCATTTAAAAAATGCCCATATTTTTGTTTGCTTTTCAGCCTGATACATATTCTTTGATGCGCAGACTCTGTCTGCTGGTGGGTGTGTGCGCGCACATCTGTGTGTGTGTGCAACGGGACGAAACGCAACTGTGTGCAATACAGAAGAAAATTATAAACTTTTCAATTAGTGTGTATTGCGTGAACTAGAGTGTGTGTGATGTCACAGCTAGAGTGTGAAGGGAAGTTTTTTTTGAGACAGAACACAGTTTTTTAGCTACAGATTTAATTTTTTCACTCGTTTGTAGCCATACTTGTCTTCTTTCTAACGATATGTCTGGTTAAGCCCTCAGACCTATACTTTAGTCTGTAGCTGTCTCAAAGCGCAGAGAGTTCAAGAATCCTCCCGTTCACTCTGATGCATTTGGCTTAGAGACTTTTTCAAAGAAACGCAGAGGTACATTTTGAAAAATCACGACTATTTTTTGTCTTCAAATATAAAACTAATACCAGTTGCTCATTAAAACCATTTTTTTAAAAAATAACTTCACTTTATGAATGCCAGCTATTATGGTTTTGCTGTAACAAGCCTGTTTAGCAGGGGTGTAACTCTGTTTCACACATTTCCTCTAAATCCTTTCAAACTAAAAGCAGCAATCTAAATGTTTAGGTTTAACAGCACTATTTTTGCTTTTGAATGGGTAATTGTGACTAGTTAATGAGAATAATTTAGCTATTAAGCACATCTCCCCCAAATCCTTTCAAAATAAAAGCACCAATTCAGATCTAAAAATAACAATATTTCTGCTTTCAACTAGTTTATTATGGCTAGTTAATAAGACTACGTTAGTGTTTAGCAATTACCTGCACAGGCTTACTTAAGACCCTTTCAACATAAAAAACACCAATCCATTTCTTTAGCTAAAAATAGCAGTATTTCTGCTTTCAGCTGATTTATTATGAGTAGTTAATGAGGCTATTTTACAATTCAACAATTACTTACAAATGCTTCTTCCACATACTTTTTAAAATAAAAGCACCAATTTAATATATCAGCTTTTGTAGTCAGTGTTATTAATTAGCAGTCATTACCCATTCAGAAACATAAAAATGTTTCACCGTTTATCAATTGTCCACACACCTTTTACAAATACTTTCAAAATAAATGTTTGACTGCTTAAATATGACTATTTAATGAGACTACTTTATAGTTTAGTAATATTACCTGCTAGTTTTGTCCTTATCCTTTTTTTTAATAAAAAAAACACCAATCCAAATTCTTAGCTAAAAATAGCAGTATTTCTGCTTTTAACTGGTTTATTATGACAAGTTAAGACTCTTTTACTGTTTAGCTTAACTTGCACACACTTCCTCCATAGCTCCAGCCTTTTCCTCTGCAGCTACTTTCAGGTGTATTAAATGTTTCCATAACTTTAGGCTATTCTTTTATCTCTTTATTTGAGATTTAGCTGTTTTTGTTACATTTAGGTATATTGTGTATTTCTGTATTTCCAGCAGTTCTTTCAATTTCAGCAAATCATTTTGAACTTTCCTCAATTTGAAATTCAACTGCTTCAGGTTCTTCTGCAAACATTCAGCTGTGTTTAAACAACTCATTCTCTTCAAATCTATTCATCTGTGCTTTACATGCTCCAGCTATTTGTAGCTGTCTTAAGCGTTTGAGCTACTTTCAGCAATTCTCCAGGAATACATTCAGCATGGCAGCATTCACTGTGCATTTTCCTATGGAAATACTTTATCTAGGTATTTTTATTATTATTTATTTTTCTTCCTGCATACTTTCAGCTACAGAAACCATTCAAATATCAAAATATTCAGCTTTTTAAGGACTGGTGTGCTTATATACAACTCATATCATTCATATTTTTAAGTTATTAAGCTTTTTCCATGAAAATTTCTCCATTGAAATGAATAGGAAACAATTTTCAAATACTCTTCAGCTTTGTCTTCTTTCAGCTTTAACTACTTCAGCATACTTTAGCCTACAGACACCGTTCAAGGTCTTCAGCTATTCAACTATTAATCCTATTTAAACTAAACCCTAGTAATTAATTTTAATTTTAATTAAGATCCGATTGAAACGCAGATGAACAATGACCGAGACGTCGCCCGGTATGGCGCAGCCGGGGCCCCACCCTGGAGCCAGGCCCAGGTGGCCGGGCTGTGAAGGAGACACGTGGGACCGTCCTCAGGTGGACTCACCATCCGCAGGAGGAACCGTAGGGGGCCATTGCAAAGTGGATTGGGCAGCAGTCGAAGGCGAGAGCCTAGGCGACCCAATGCCTGGATAACCAATCTGGCTATTGGGACATGGAATGTCACGTCACTGGGGGGGAAGGTGCCTGGCTTGTGCAGGAGGTTGAGCGGTACCGGCTAGAAATAGTCGGGCTCACCTCCACACACAGCCTGGGTTCTGGAAACCAACTCCTTGAGAGGGGCTGGACCCTCTTCTACTCTGGAGTTGCCTGCGGTGAGAGGCGGCGGGCTGGTGTGGGCTTGCTCATAGCTACCCAGCTTAGCCGCAATGTGTTGGAGTTTTCCCCGGTGGACGAGAGGGTTGCTTCCCTACACCTTCGGGTGGGGGATAGGTCACTCACTGTCATTTGTGCTTACGGGCCAAACGGTAGTGTGGAGTACTTCTTGGGGTTTCTGGAGGGAGTGTTGTAAAGCGCTCCAACTGGGGACCCCATCGTTTTTCTCGGAGATTTCAATGCCCACGTAGGTAACGACAGTGATACCTGGAGAGGCGTGATTGGGAGGAACGGCCTCCCTGATCTGAACCCGAATGATGTTATGTTATTGGACTTCTGTGCTAGGCACAGTTTGGCCATAACAAACACCATATCTAACATAAGGGTGTCCATCGGTGCACATGGCACCAGGACACCCTAGGCCGGAGATCGATGATAGACTTTGTAGTCGTTTCACCTGACCTTCGGCCATATGTTTTGGACACTCGGGTGAAGAGGGGCTGAGCTGTCAACTTATCACCACCTGATGGTGAGTAGAATCTGCTGGCTAAACCCTCTGTCAGACAGAACTTTAACTCACACCTCCGGGAGAGCTTCGGCCAGATTCCAAGGGAGGTTGGAGACATAGAGTCTGAGTGAACAATGGTGTCCGCCTCCACTGTCAACGTGGCCGTTCGGAGCTGTGGTCTCCGGTGCCTGTCGTGGAGGTAATCCCCGAACCCGGTGGTGGAGGCCGGAGGTAAGGGACGCCATCAAGCTGAAGGAGTCCTATCAGGTCTGGTTGAGGAGTTCCGGGAGGCCATGGAGGAGGACTATCGCTCGGCCTCAAAGAGATTCTGGCTAACCGATCGGCGCCTTAGGAGGGGGAAGCAGTCCTTTTACCAACTGTGTTTTCAGTGGAGGTGGAGAGCTGCACCTGCAACTGGGGATGTTATTGGATGGTGGAAGGAGTACTTTGAGGATCTCCTCAACCCCTTTGACATGCCTTCTGCTAAGGAAGCAGAAGCAGGGGACTCAGAGGTAGACTCCCCCATAACCCAGGCCGAGGTCACCGAGGTAGTTTGTAAGCTCCTCGGTGGCAGGGCAGCGGGGGTGGATGAACGCCGTTCTGAGTACCTCAAGTCTCTGGATGTTGCTGGGCTGTCTTGGGTGACACGCCTCTGCAACATCGCGTGGACGAGGGGGACAGTTCCTCTGGACTGGACAACCGGGGTGGTTGTTCCTCTTCACAAAAAAGGGACAGGAGAGTGTGTTCCAACTATAGGGGGATCACACTTCTCAGCCTCCCCGGGAAAGTCTATGCCAGGGTACTGAAGAGGAGAATGTGGCCGATAGTCGAACCTCGGATACAGGAGGAACTATGTAGTTTTCGGCCTGGTCGTGGAACGCTGGACCAGCTTTATACCCTCAGCAGGGCGCTTGAGGGTTTGTGGGAGTTTGCCAACCAGTCTACATGTATTTTGTGGATCTGGAGAAGGCATTCAACCGCGTCTTTTTGTGACATCCTGTGGGGGGTGCTTCAGGAGTATGGAGTACAAGGCTCTTTTCTAAGGGCTGTTCGGTCTCTGTACAACCGGAGCAGGGGCTTGGTTCGCATTGCAAGCAGTAAGTCAGAACTGTTCCCTGTGCATGTTGGACTTCGGCAGGGCTGCCCTTTGTCACCGGTTCTGTTCATTATTTTTATGGACAGAATTTCTAGGCGCAGCCAGGGGCCTGGAGGGGTTCTGGTTTGGGGACCACAGGACAGCATCTCTGCTTTTTGCAGATGATGTTGTCCTGTTGGCTTCATCAGGCCAGGACCTCCAGCGTGCGCTGGTGCGGTTTGCAGCTGAGTGTGAAGCAGCTGGAATGAGAATCCGTTCCTCCAAATCTGGGGCCATGGTTCTCGACCGGAAATAGGTGATTTGCTCTCTCCAGGTTAAAGGAGAGTTCCTGCGTCGAGTGGAGGTGTTCAAATATCTTGGGGTCTTGTTCACAAGTGAGGGAAGAAAGGAGCGTGAGATTGACAGACAGATCGGTGCGGCGGCTGCAGTAATGCGGTCGGTGTATCGGTCCATCATGGTGAAGAGGGAGCTGAGCCAAAAGGCAAAGCTCTCAATTTACTGGTCAATCTACGTTCCTACCCTCACCTATGGTCATGAGCTTTGGGTCATGACCGAAAGGGCAAGGTCATAGATACAAGCAGCTGAAATGAGCTTCCTCCGCAGGGTGGCTGGGCGCTCCCTTAGAGAGAAGGTGAGGAGCGCTGTCACCCGGGAGGAGCTCTGAGTAGAGTCGCTGCTCCTCCACATCGAGAGGAGCCAGTTGAGGTAGCTCAGGTATCTGGATTTGGATGCCTCCTGGACGCCTCCCTGGGGAGGTGTACCCGGCATGTGCCACCGGTAGGAGGCCCCCGAGAGAGACCCAGGACGCGCTGGAGAGACTATGTCTCTCGGCTCGCCTGGGAACGCCTTGGGGTCCCACAGGAAGAGCTGGAGGAAGTGTCCAGCGAGAAGGAAGTCTGGAACTCCCTGCTCAGACTGCTGCCCCCGCAACCCGGCCACGGATAAAGCGGTTGAAAATGGATGAATGGATGGATGGATGGATGGATCAGATTTGGCATATTCCAATTAAAATAGTTGTAGTTCCTCAATGGTATAGGGCTAAAATTTTGAGCTTGGTGTCATTGGAAAAGAAACTCCTCCCATTTGCAAAGAAAGAAACATAATTTGTTAGTTATACAGGAGAAAAACAAAAGAAACACAATCCTAAAATAATTTCATAATAATTTTTTGTTAAGCTCTCGCCTGGATTTTTCTCCTATAGATATAAGCAAATAACTCCCTGGTGACTGGTAGCAGGACAAAAACCCAAAAAGAATTTTTTCGTTTTTTTTTCGTTAAATGTATGTAACACCAAGTAAACACTAAACATACACGAATAATAAATGCCAGCAAAATCAAATTATAAATGACCTAATCTGGATATTACTAATTAAACAATTGTAACACTTAAAATGTAATACAATAATGAGGATACCTAATTGTAGCTGGTGGACATAGTCTATGTGTATGTTGCACAGATTAAAAGAAGTACAGTAAAGAAGGTGAGTATCTGTATTTCAACTTAGTGTCTTCACACAAAGGAAAGCATGGTGATAAGTTGGAGTCCCTTTGTAACTTTAGGAATTTCCTGGCAAATCTGTAGATCAGGCATTGAACATCACACAGAAACCAATCTAATATCAAATGAAAACATTTTGTCCACAGAATACAATGGCATCTGTTTCACGGAAGTTGAAAGTTCTGGTGCATCTGAACCAGAACTTGTGTCCAAATAAAGTCTCTTGTTCTCTTGATGAGCACATTCCACATTTTATGGCTGGTGTGGTCCCAGTTCTGGGAGAGACAGCTTCTCAGTGATAAATGTGACAGCCTGTCCTTTTGGAATGATAAGCAGAGGTGGAATCCTGTGAGAGTTACAGGTAGATCAACAAAGTGGACTCATGGTTCTTTGATATGAACATTTGAGATGTTGGCGCCAATTGGTGCCTGTTGTGATAGAAACCAGTCTCCTGTGGTGGAGAAGGATTCAGGGTCCCTTTATCTCTGGGGACTGGAAGGGATGTAGAGGCTCTTCAATGAGGGAGTTAAGTTCACATGTAGGTCAGGTTACCTCAGTCCAGACGTGGATTGCTACACCCGTTCAGGTGATCCAGAACGAGTGTGAGACTCATGTCTGTCATAACATTCTGTCATTTCTTAGTGTTCTGTAGTAGCTGTCTCAAGATGAGCATTGATCATAAGAAGTGTCTCTATAAGGGTTTCTATATGAAGAGTCATACTGGGTGTGGCTTCATCCCGCTTGAGTAGAAGTATAGCTTCTGTAATAGTCTTTGTAATCAGACGAGCCATTATGTGTGTCTCTCCCTTGTTGACTTAGGTCCAAATGTAGTATCCAAAAGTCGACCTTGCCAGAAAGCATCTGAAGTGTCTTTTGCATGTTCCTGAGGTAATCTGCAGTGACACAGTATACACCAGGAGTAGCAGAAGATACAGGAAGTTGAGTAGAGCAGGCAATATGTGAGACAAGTGTTGGAGAGCAACACAATCCATTGTCTAGGGCGGAAAATAGCTTGCTGGCATTTTTAATCTGCAATGAAAACCTCAACTGTAGTTGAAGATATGGTTCAATACCACTGCTGCCACCAGTGTAATACTCAACTCTGAGTAGTTGTAGGTTCCAAGGTGTATTACAGTAATTGTAGGAACGTGGGTAAAGAAAAGAGCATGAAGACATGTATTTACTTTCCGATCCAGCCTGTAGCAAGAGTGCTGGTGGTACTTTAATGGCCTCAAATAGTAGTCAGATAAACGTACTTCACTTACCAACCTTAATGTTGGATAAAACAAATCTCCTCTTACAATAATATATGATGAACTTTATTTATCCTGCAGCAGATAGATTTGATTGCCAGAGCAGCCACAAACAACACGGAGATACATAAACAGTAGAATTAAAAAGGACATATTACATTCAAATTCTGTTATTTTTATAGCGACAAATCAACATGGTTATTTCAAGGCACTACAAGTTAAGATCACAACTAAACCCAAAAAATCCCACATACAGCAAGCCTTTAATTATAATTATTACAATTTGACAAAAAAACTGGAGAGAGAAAACTCCCTCTCTAATGAGGAAGAAACCTCCAACAGAACCAGGCTAAATGTGAGCGGCCATCTGCCGCGACAGATTGGGGTGAGATAGTCTGTCTGAGTCTGATGTTACCTGTAGGAAGACAGAGTAGGGGAGAGAGAGATAGAGGGAGAAGCACAACTACCGGAAAGAAAGAGACAAGGTTACTTTAATAATCATTCTGTTAATAACAGTAAGTGCATGTGAGGTCCCCCATCAGTGTGTATTGCATTTAGACGATACTTCAGACTCAAAGTACTACAGTGATTCGGGGCGTTACGTTTGGGGCCTCCTTCCTCGTGCAGTTTGTAGGCCTTTGTGGCCTGGTCCCCGCTCATGGTGAGCTTTTCGAGTCTCGTTCGTCCCTTATTTGTAACAGATTCAGCTTATCCGTGGCTACAAATGACTTGTTTCCACAAACTCCACTATTTGAAGGAGATTTAAATTGATAATGTCCGCATAAAACACTTTTACCTTTCTCAATTTATGTGCCCCCGCCAGCTCTATTCGGTTCCAGTTCATTGAGCGCTGCAGTGGTCTTAGGTCCCACCCCCAAAGGCTGTGATTGATGAGAAGCATATCTAAGGCCAGAACTGATCAACGCCCCGCTCCTCCTGTGAGGAGCATTGAACATTCCAAATATTAATAATAAAAGTAAACTGCGTCAGCCGCATTGTCTGCGTTAAGTGTTGCTTTAACGTAACCTGCCCTAATTTATACTTATTACTTACCATCAATGTGACATTTAATTCTGAGATATTATGTGGTGTCCAATCTGTTTTTGTTAGGTACAGTAGTACCATGAAGGGTGGAGGAAGGGTTAAGGAGCCACCTGTTGCAGGGGAGGTCACTGGCAAACGTCCTAAACGCAAATGCCTGCAGTGGCATCCACTTCTCTCCAAAAAGGCTCTAGATTTCTCTGAGGAGGAGGAAGAGGAAGATGAAGATGAACTGGAGAAGGTGAGTGTTCCTGATGACATGTAGATAATTTATTAGATTTATCATTGACACATATGTCAAATCATCTGATATGCATTATGCATTTTCTTAGCAACCAATAGTATATGGTCAGGACCAGAGGTCTCAGATGCATTGTGAAAGCACAACAAAAGAAGTGGAGGACGACTCAAATGAGCAACGAGCACGCCGGCCAATGAATGCGTTCCTTCTGTTTTGCAAACGCCATCGTTCTCTGGTGCGGCAGGAACACCCTCGCTTGGACAACCGTGGCGCCACCAAGATTCTTGCTGACTGGTGGGCAGTGCTAGAGCCCAAAGAAAAGCAGAAATACACTGACATGGCTAAGGAGGTGAGAGTGCTCTGTGATTAATAATAAAGTTTTTTTTGTTCATATCCCACACATTATTTCTTTAAGTAGAGTTAGACCTGGGTTCTTATTTATTACAGTCAAGTCCATAAATATTAGGACAGCGTCACAATTCCAACATTTTTAGTTCTATACACCATCACAATGGATTTGAAATGAAACAAACAACAGTTTGCATATGTGCCTCCCACTTTTTAAGGGACCAAAAGTAATGGGAAAGAATAAAAATCATAACTTTCGTTTCTTTAATACTTGGTTGCAAATCCTTTGCAGTCAATTACAGCCTGAAGTCTGGAACGCGTTAACATCACCAGACGCTGGGTTTCATCCCTGGTGATGCCCTCCTAGGCCTCCAATGCAACTGTCTTCTGTTCCTGCTTGCTCTTAGGGCATTTTCCCTTCAGTTTTGTCTTCAGCGAGTGAAACGCATGCTCAATCGGATTCAGGTCAGGTGATTGACTTGGCCATTGCATAACATTCCACTTCTTTCCCTTAAGAAAGTCTTTGGTTTCTTTTGCAGTATGCATTGACTTTGACACACATACAGCTACCTCCTGGAGAGTGTTCTTGATCTGACCAACTGTTGTGAAGGGTCTTTTCTTCACCAGGGACAGAATTCTTCGGTCATCCACCACAGTTGTTTTCCGTGGTCTTCCAGGTCGTTTAGTGTCGCTGAGCTCACCAGTGCGTTCCCATTTTTTAAGAATGTTCCAAACAGTCGGTTTGGCCACGCCTAATATTTTTGCTATCTCTCTGATGGTTTTCTTTTTTTTGTTCAGCCTAATGATGGCTTGCTTCACTGATAGTGACAGCTCTTTGGATCTCCTCTTGAGAGTTGACAGCAACAGATTCCAAATTCATACAGCATACTTCAAATGAACTCTGGACCCTTTATCAGCTCATTGTAATTGGAATAGTGAGGGAATAACACACATCGTGTCAGGTTCTGGCTCTGTTATCAGTTTTATTTTGAAGGCACTTTGTTTTTCAGTCATATCATCATGTTTTGGGTTCCAGTTTCCACTTCCTGTCTTTATTTTGGTAGTCCCCCGGTTTCGGTTTTCGGTCCCAGCTTTACTTCCGGTCCTCATTAGTCGCACCTGCTCCGTATCAGTAATCACTTCTTGTATTTAACCACCACCTGGTTCCTTAGTTCCCCGCCAGATCGTTGTACGTATTCTAGTCTTCACTTTCCAGCACCTAGTTATCCTGCCTGCATGTTTTTGATCCCGTTTTGTTTTCTGACTCCTGACTCTCACCTGCTCCTAACCCGTACTGAGGGTTAGGAGGATTGCCTGAGGATTTCCAGAACGCCGAACCTGACCGCCCGACTACAAGACAGCCTGCTCCTATACGGTACTGTAATCTGTGTCCTCTCGTTACCGAAACTCTGCCGGTTTTTGGATCTGAGCCAGCCTGCCCCACCTGTACCGAAGCCCCGCGATTTACTGCGTATGACCCGGACCGTCTGTGATACCAAATACTGGATTAAACTGTTTAACTGTGGTCTCTGTGCTGTGCATGTGGGCCCTTTATCTGCCGCTCCGTGACACATCGGGCCATGGAACAGCTGAGAAGCTAATTGGCCCATTAATTTTGGTCCCTTAACGAGTTGGGGGGCACATATTCAAACTGTTGTAATTTTTACACCATTCACCTGATACACCTGAAATTAAAGCTGACAGTCTGCAGTTGAAACACATCTTGTTCGTTTGATTTCATATCTATTTTGGTCGTGTATAGAGCCAAAAATTGGGGGATTGTGTCGCTGTCCCAATATTTATGGACCTGACTGTAAATAGTCTTATATTACTACAAGGGTATGTTTCTATTTTGGTATAGTCGCACACAAGAGGTAGTTTCTACACACTCCTAACACTTTCTTCTAAACTCCGAAATATACACTTTAATATAATATGTTTCATTGTTTAGTTAGAATATAATATTTCACCAGTGAAGAAAACCTGTATTAGAGATGAAGAGAGAGTCTTTTTGCTTGCTAACATCAAAATGTGCAGTTACAGAGCTTCAACGTTGACCTTGTCTTTAAAGCATATTTTTTATTAGTTAATAAATCAATTCTTTATTTTAAATAATGTTATAATTTAGTCATTAAAATTAACCCCAACATTTTTATTTGTTGAAGTATTACAGTATTGTAGAAAGTCAATATGCAGTGTATACTATATATATACTGTATTAATCTGCATTTACCAATACTAATTTTAACCAAAGTATCTTGGTTTTCTTTCAGTATAAGGATGCCTTTATGAAGGCAAATCCAGGGTACAAGTGGTGTCCCACCACCAGCAAACCAGTGAAAAGCTCTTCCTGTCAGCCAGTTAGCAACCCTCGCAAAAAGGTTTGGCCCTTCTCTTCCAACTCATCCAAGGACTCCACTGCCAAAAAAGTGCCCAAAACTGATAGCATGCCACAGCTGCACTTTGCCATGGCAGGTATGTATGATCATTCCAAAAAAATAACAAAGTTTACAGTAGATCAGCTATTACAACTGCTGTTTTATATTGTTAGATCCTACTAAAATGGGAGGCCTTAGTTTGCTGCTGTTGGCTGGGGAACATGCCCTCACAAACAAGGAGGTAGGTCACCACATGGATACATCATTGTAATTTATGGTGTGTATTTGAACTGTAGCATGGAAAAATGCCATACTTTTACAGTATGACTTTAAAATAATTCCAATATTGCTTACTCTTCTAGATTCTATCCAGCACTAAACCTAGTTTACTTGACACAACCAGCGAAGGAAACTCCTTTCCAGGGGATAAGGTAAAGGTGTGTTTTAAATTATATTTTACGATCACAGAGCAATTTATGGGCTCTTGAAGTTAGTTTAAAAAAATGAAAAATCCTGCTGTAACATTTACAGACAACATAGTATATAGTATAGTAAATTTCCATACATGCCCAATATCTTCAGATGAAATATTATATATATTTTTAACAATGCACTCCATTATTTCCAGTTTCTCTTACTTTATACTTTGTACTCCAGGGCATCTCTGAAGTATTGCAGTGTTTACTAACCTTTTTGAGCCATGACACACATTTAAACAAAAAGTATCTAGTCTCAATTTACTTTTTTATTAATCAATTAATCAGTTTTAATATTTAATATTTACTTGAGCTTGCAGATTCAGATTTATAATACAAAACATAAGAACATATAAGAAACATGTAATATATAATAAACCTAACCAGCCGGATTTAAGACTATATATTTTTAACACTGCAGTACCATAATTAATGCATTCAATTAAACTCTAATAATACACTTAGCATGCTGTACTGATCACTTAAATGGTAATAGTCTGATCCACTTTTAACACTCACTGGTATTTATAGCACTTTATAGCAGAACTTAGTTTCTTGTGCTATCCCTAATTGAATCTACAGATGTTGTCTGGAACAATACCGAACCGAGTGCCTGACATTACTGAAAGCAGGGTTAAGTCTGGCCTTTCCCTACTGCCGGAGGTATGTTTTGTTTTTTTGTTTTTTTTTGTCAATTCATAAAAATCTATTATCATGACTCTTGAGTTTCTACAATGTTTATGGTTATGATGATGATATTGTTAGTATGCAGAGCCAATCTAGTAGCATTTGTTGATATACAAAACAGCAAGAAAAAGACAGATGTTGCTGATAAGTTGATAGGGCTTTCATTCTGTTTTGATGAACCTGATATTCAAGGTAAGGTCCTGCAATAATTGACAGCACAGGACGTAATTAAATCTATGCTGTACCAGTGAAGAAAGTCTTCTACAATCAGTTATTATATATGTTTAAACAGCGTGTAAGTTCAAACCTCTGTGAGCAATGAGATTAAATAAGGTACACCACCAAACAAAAATGTCACAAAAACGAAGAAAAATTTATTTTTTTTAGTCCCAAAGTGGGGAAACTTTCTCTGCAGTTTGACCCAGCCACTTGGGGGAGCAGTGAGCTGCCACATGACTGGTGCCCGGGGAGCTAGTGTGAAGTGTCTGTCACACCTGTTGCTAGAAATGATTTCGATACGGTGACACACTGCTTCCCAAGCTGTGCTCTACCAACTGAGCTACCAGGCCACAAAAATCTCAATTTATTTGTGTAAAACCTGCATCTTTTTAGTAACTAAACAAGTCATGTTGAATACTTTTTCTATTCATATATTTATCCATCACTAATACCTGTAGCATTGTCTGATTCCCAGCATGACTATGTACTTTTGTAATTAGAACGATACTGCCCTTAAGTGTAAGAGTATGTAATTGTTCGGCCTTTCATTACATCCTCCTTACTTAGATAGGCAATCAGGTGAAGTTGGATAATTTTCCAGGGAACATCTGGTGATATCTCAACGTGGCTAGGGAACACTGTACTAGAGGTCAATCTATGTTTTGGTCTCCTCTTTAGCTACTTTAGTTGACTGCTTTTTATTGTACATACATACACAATAAAGTACTTGGTGAGTGTGTGTTGTATTCTGTGCATGGACTGCTATGCTGTGCGGAGGTAAGCAAGTCAGACTAATACAGACTATGAACCTGTATTAAAAATTTCCAAATAAGGTATGTTTTTTTCATGGTGACTATTTTTAAACAATATTAGTATTTTCAGTAAAATGCCCTGTGTAAGCAATATGTCTATGTAAAAACCACAGCAGCTAACTAAAAATGTTCCTGTATGTCTGCAGTCACAGTCTGCCACATATGAAGGGAAACCATGCAGACAGTCGACTTTATTCCAATTGGCTGAGGTAACGTGTTTGATGTGTTCATACAGCGTGCATTTTATTAACACAATGCGGCTGTATATTACTATGAAACCTATGACAATGAAAAGTTAGTATTCTGAAATATTCACATACTGTATTAATCTACAAATGGTTTTCAAACTAAACTATAAAGAATAAAAGGGGTGTATTTTAAGGATCACGAATTGGTCATGAAATAAAATATTGTTTTTTTTGTGTTTCATCAGATGTGCTTGGCATCTGAAGCTGGAAAAAATGACACGGTTATACTTCCTCAAGAGGACAGCTTATCTACAGTTTCTCTGCAGCAAACTGTAGTTGTGGAAGAGGTTAAGGAGGAAAAATCAGACACGGAATACTGTGCTTCCACCCTTCACACTTCAGCCCCTTTACCATCCTCAGTCACTTCTACCTCCACTGACGCCATTCTCTCACAACTTGGTAGCCAAAATACTTGTGTCAAAAAGAAGAGCAAGAAGAAAGAGGCAGCAAAGATAAGTGATAATAGTGATCTTCTATGCTCCACAAAGAAGATTATTAAAAAGTGTAATGATGCAGAATCACATATAGACAGTGTTTTCAGTACAATTGTGGCAGTGGCCAAAGGAGCCTTCAGTGACTCCAGTGAAAAGGTCAAGAAAACCATCCAGAGCAATCCCATTGAAGGACATTTTAGTTTACCCAAAGAGAAGAGTAAGTCAAAAGCAATCTCATTTATCAGACAAAAAAAGACAATGGATAGCGACAGCAGACAGGACACTTCCCCTGTAGTGGAAATGAAGGAAGATGTGACTACTGTTAGCCCCACAACCGAAACAGATGAAGCAAGTGGAGACCTCCAGGGCAGCATGGCTAAACCTCATCACTTCCACTGCACTCACTCTTCTGCTAAGCCCAAAGAGGAAGAGAAGGAAGAAGAGAGGCAGAGTGAAGTGAACTTTGAATCCAATGAAGAAAACCGTGGCTTCAGGAAATCAGAAAGAACCTGTAAAGGAGCCTTGTATAAAACACTTGTTTCTGAGGGAATGCTAACTTCACTGAGAGCCAATATTGACAGAGGTATTCATTTTAATAGAAATGATCATGGTATATTCTAAATATCGTATGAAGTTGATCGTGATCTTTTTACATTTCCAGGTAAAAGAGGGGCTCTCCGTGCTTCTGATCATGTGCATGATGCCAACTGGAGCGATGACAGCTGGACACTTCCTCAAATGGGACCTAATAATTTCAAGAAACTGAAAAAGTCCAAGTCCAAAGATGAATCTCTACAGGGGTAAACAAACCTAATTTGTATTTTTTACCATGGTGTGTTGCATATAAAAAGACATCCTTCATTACTTCCCTGCATTGATAATGGTAGACTATGTAGTATCAGGCCAATTTTTTAAGTTTCGAAAATGAAATAAAACAATTTCAAAGTAAAAATTGAAATACTTAAAATAATAAAATAATAATAAAAATAATAAAATGTATAAACATTTTTTCAATTCAAATATAAAGTGTATTATTTTCAATTTCAGATTTTATGTTTTTGAGTTTCAATTTTTTTTTTCAAGTTACAATTTCAGATTTTTTGGGGGTATCAGACATTTGACTTTCTTGGCTTTTGAGGCTATAACTAAAATGGAGGACCTTATCAAAACATTTTATGGACATGTTGCTTTAAGGGATTGCGGGAACTGGCAGAAATATTGCAAAATGTTAAACTACCTAAAAGGTTTGCTTTTAACGAAATGGTTCCTTTTTGTGCATCTTTTAAACTCACATTACTATAAAAACTCAAACGTACCACGTTCAAAACAATATTACCATAAACCACTATGTATTATTACCATTTTAGTGATGTGAGTTTTAAAAATACTAGTAGTATTTCCTTGTCTTTGATGCCCATTTTGTTTGAAGCAAACAAGTTTAGTGGTTGTTTAAAATTTTGCAATCATAATTGTCTTAGGTCCCACAGTACAGGCAACTATGTTGATAGGTCCTCCATGTTAGTTCACCACCCCACCCCCATTCCCACCAAGAAGTGCCAAAGGTCTGAACCTGAAAAGAGATTTGTAACTTGAAAAAATACAATCTTAATCTAATAATAATAGTTTATATTTGAATTATTTTAGTTTCAACCCAAGCTTTCAGTTTCAAATCGTTTTTTCATTTTCAGAACTTAAGGCCCTGATTTAGCCCCACAGTAAAAGCCTCCTTAAAGGGATACTTCACATCTGAAAAGCAAGTTGTGTTATAAAAATTGGACATTTCATTAGGCAAAATGTGCAAAAACATTTAACATTGATGGTCTATGTCCATAGAAAACAGGGAAAAGCAATATTATTGGCGGCAGCATTATATGTTGTGGCTGAAAATTGTAATTTCCTACAATATACTGAATGCACTGCACCCTGACAAATCTCCTAAGCTGCAGTGATTGGATCTACATGAATCACCGACTGCAGGGCGTTACTCCTCCGGTTTACAGACAAATGTTGGGACATTGCGTTACATTTTAAACAAAAGGTTATATTTTAAAAGTGTATTTCAATAAAGACATAATTTCTATGTCGTTGAGGAGCTTTTTATTTTGAATCAAAGCAATCCTTGTCTTTTCTCTGTTGTTAGTGGCTGCAAAAACAAAGTTGTCCAAGAGTCTCTCTGATACACGGCTGGCCGATATTGCCTACAAAAGAATAAAATTAATTTTTTTTTTAGTATTAGAGTCGCTGCCAGCCAAGCTAACTTTAGCAACATATCTAACTCTGAACTCGACAGTCCAAAGCACACAAGGCATCAGCTTGTAACTTTAATTAGGTTTCACAGCAAGTTAAAACAAAAAAAGGTTGAATATAGTACTTACTCCGTGCTCCCTCCATTCTGTCCCTGCTCTTTTTTCTGGTTTCTTCTCGGCATCCTGAAGCTAGTTTTGAGTGCTGCTTTTTTTACATGTAGCGAAAAACTGATTATCGTAGATCGTAGAAGACTCCACAACTTCATCCAAGAGAAACTGGCAGCGGTAAAGCTGATACTGCCTACCAGCTAATGATACTCCTGACAGTCCAAAACACAACTTGCATCAGCTCATAACTTTACTCAAATGTCACAGCACAACCTTAACAAAAAAGGTTGAATATATTATTTGCTCAGTGCTCATTTGACTGTTTTGTCCTGGCTGTATCTTTAAGTTTCCTCTTGGTATCCTGAAGCTAGTTTCCAATGCCCCTCTGTCCACATGTAGCCCCAAAACTGATAATCCGTTGTCAGCAGTAGAATTCGCAAAGCAGCCAGCAGCAGTGAAATTCAGCACAGGGGTATTTAGTTGTTTCCATCAGCAGTGCAGACCACAAGCTGTCTACTACACACTGCCCCACTGTCCTTTTCCCCCAGTGTCAGATCTCCATGCTATCAGCTCATTGCAGGTGCCTTTCGGCTGGGACAGCTTCTTCCACTTCGTCTGTAACTCGTTTGCACTGTACTCTGGCGCATACAAGTAACCCTGATTATCAGACTGTGCTAGCACACTAAAAAACTCACTGTCTTCTAAATAATCCAGAGCAGGACCTTCGGCCATTGAATATTAGTGCTGTTGATGTATGCAAGGATAAAAAAATGGTGGCTCCGCGCCTCTCTCAGCTGGACTGTTTCTTGGAAAGAGAAAACCAGGAAGCACTAGTTGTAGTCCGTGAACACATGAAAAGTCGCCAAGGCAGCTACCCTGGCGACTTTATGCAGAGGAATAAATGATAATTTCTCTGCATGGAATTTATGGAGGAATATGAGTGTCCCTTTTTTCTTAAATACTACTCAACATGTTTTTGGTCAACCCCATTGAAAATTGGTGAAGTATTCCTTTAAGCATGAATTAGATGTTATTGCTTATACACCAGCCACATAATTGAACAAGCTGTCTATTCATTTTAGTGTTTATGTAGTAACTTGGGAAGCAATAGTGTAATATTAATAGTTTTTCTATTACATATATATATGCTCAGTTGTAAAGTTTAAATTCTGAATTTTCAGCCTTGGAAAACTGGAAGAAGAGTTTGAAAAGAAATTTAACAGCCTTCCACAGTATAGCCCAATGACATTTGATAAGAAGGGAACTGCCGTGACAAAGAAAAAGACGCTCAACAGTTCCACTGTCCAAGAAGAAACCTGTAAAGTTGCAAAAGGTATCATAATAACACCATCAATGTTTTTCCACAGAATAAACATAATGATGTTTTTTTGACTGCGCATTTCATACATGGCCCAATCTACATGTGTTTAGAGTCAGAATTAAAACATTCATATGCCATAACATTTATATGCTCTTGTTTACCTTTGTTTTGTTCTGAATCAGGACTATCTCCCTCTCAGAAAAAGATGTCATTCCACAAGATTGTTAGGAAGCACAAACACAAAAAGGAGAAACCAGGTGCAGTGGACACAGGTGAACCTACTGTAGAATCTTATTTATGCAGAAATAATAGAGTACTTGACAAAAAGACAAAAATGTTCCCAATGCAATAGTATGGTACAGCAGTTTCAGTGCTGTACTGTTTTGAAGTGAAAATTAAACTGTAAAATTAACTTTCACAAAGGGTACAGTACTTTGTAGCACTGTCTTTGCTGACTGGATGAATGTTTTTTCTTCAGCATTGGTACAGAGTGATTTCACATTGCTGGATTCACCCTCTAAGGCCAAATCATTGGCCCCCATTGCCATAATGTGCCCAGATGTCCAGGGCACCGCTAGTATGGAAATGCTAGTTGGTAGCCAGAAAAGAAAGGCTAGGAAAACCAAGATTACACACTTGGTACGCACAGCAGATGGCGGTGTATCTCCAGCTGTGGGTAAGTAAATGATATTTAACTACCGTAGATAAAACACTTACTGAAAAAAATGCACTGTCAATGCTGTAATACTGAACCCATTTCTCAAGAATTGCTGAAACATTTAAATGTTGAAAAGTGATACTAAGTATAGCTGAATACTGACAGACATCACAGAAATAAATAAAACGACCAACACAATACAAAATAGACTGCATAGAAACAACGTAGTGTATATATACAGAATTTCAAGAAAGATGAAAAATAGTTGAATAAAAATAGTTCATTAAAAAATTTAAAAAATGGTGATTTGGTAACTATAAACTGCTCTCTGTTCCACTAAGAACTTGATGACCAATATTTGCTCTTCCGTTAATTTTACCAGGTGGTTATAATCGAAGCCCAAAAATATACTTACCCCTGGCAAATTCTTGTTACTAAGTTACTTTTATTCAACCAATCAATTTGTTGACCAGAAATGACACATGCTTCTCTGAAAAAATACAAATATGATTTTCATGTGAAAAAAATTATTATCTTTTATTTAAGACCCTCTAACCTGAAAGAGTTAGAAAGCATGTGGATGCTGTAATAGCCAGCAAAGGCTTTTCTATCGATTATTGAAGGGTATTAACATTATAGAAAATTACAGTTTTTGTTCCAATTTAAATAAAAGATGATTAATCGTCATATAAACCTTTAAGAGAAGCTTATGTCATTTCCGGTCCTCCTCCCCTTTTTTAGTGAGGAGGGTAACAGGACTCAGAAGTCCATCACGAGGTTCTTTGTTTTACTGATGTTGAGTTGTAGATGGTTTAGTCCACATAAGTCAGTAAAACTCTCCACCACTCCCTGGTACTCTGTAACGTGACCACCCTGTATACATCCTACAACTGCAGAGTTATCCAAGAACTACTGGAGGCAGGACTCTGAGTTAAACCTAAAGACGGAGGTATACAGGGTGAAGAGGAAGAGAGACAGGACTGACCACTGTGGAGCACCTGTGCTACAGACCACCGTGTCAGACACAGTTCTGCAGGCGGAAGTACTCTGGTCTGTTGGTGACGTAGTCCATGATCCATTAAATCGGGCGGTGTCAATGAAGTCAACAAATAAATGGAAGCGAAGTTGATCCTAACACTAAAACTATACAAAGCCCCGAAGATATGCTGATAGGAAAAAGAACTCTCTGACATTGCTGATGCTTTAAAATCATTGTTAGAAGTATATTTTAATAAATCAGTGATTTTAGCAATCAATTGACTGAAGTGTGCCTTTATTTTGAGACAAGGGTAATAGTGATAATTAAATATCCTGAAAAAAAAGATAAAGTAATTCATCTGATGTGTTTCGTTACTAAACAGACACAGCTCTTAGTCTGACAATGTAAGATAAAAAATATATACATTTGTGACATTTTTCTTTGGTGGTGTGCCTTGAGGTTGCGTTTGTGATTTTATTCAGCTATGTATTATCCACCAAGTTATGCCCTTCAGTTGTTATACCCACATGCATCATGACCCAGACTCCTCAGTACATTTCCCCAGTTACAGACTATACAGTACACAGAAATTATACAATCACGGGAGGCTTTATTAGGTACACCTTACTAGTACCAAGTTGAACCCCCATTTGCCTTCAAAACTGCCTTAATCCTTTATGGCATAGATTCAACAAGGTACTGGAATTTTGGTCCATATTGACATCATAGCATGATGCAGTTTCTGCAGATTTGTCTGCTTAACATCCATGATGCGATTCCCCCTTTCCACCACATTCCAAAGGTGCTCTATTATATTGATATCTGGTAAATGCAGAGGCCATTTGAGTACAGTGAACTCATTGTCATGTTCAAGAAACCAGTCTCGGATGATTTGCGCATTATGGCATTATCCTGCTGGAAGCCGCCATCAGAAGATTGGTACACTGTGTTCATAAAGGGACGGACATGGTTAGCAACAATACTCAAGTAGGCTGTGGTGTTGACACAATGCCCAATTGGTACTAATGGGCCCAAAGTGTGCCAAGAAAATATCCCCTACACCATTACAGTGGCAGCGGTTCAAAGTGACTAGGGTTTTTACTGCAGTACCGCCGCGTCGCCACGGTGCAGCGAGTGCGTCGCTGACTAAAGATTTTTAATCCTGCAGCCGGCTGGAAAAAATCAGGACGCTAGTCTTGTTTTAACCACCAGGTGGCGCAGCATTGATTAGAAGCCTCCAAAGCACTACAGCGTAACTGAGGTCCGACTGTTCATTTCTACCTGTAACACACATATATTACACCAGACCTATTTTACTATTAAGTTTTTACTATTAAGTATCTGTTGTGTGCTAAAACATGGGGAGTGTGAAGGGCACCAACTTGTTGATGGCTTAGCTGTTTTCTGTTCACTGCGAAGTTATAATTGTTCTGTGTGGTTTAAAACAGGCAGCGCCACAGCAGCAACACATTCTTGTTTTTATTCTCCTCAGCTTATTCGTGTCTTTAAATAGAAGGCATCTCTTAAAAATATGTACACACCCACCGCTCTAACATCCGATACAACACATTGACTTCACATAATACCATGATTATGCGTCGCAGTTTAATTAATATAATTTGAATGCGCAAGTAAAGACGTATAGCGCAGTCCATCTGCGACTACAGCCGCTTATTTAGGTTTTAAACTTCCACGACTTGTTAATGAATGTTTTCCAATAGTCGTAGATTTTACGTAAATAACCGTAATAATCATAGGAATTTGTTTTACAGCAGTTGTCGATCGTAATTTTGACAGGACGCCAGAAATCAGCAGATCTACAGCGACGCATTACAGCAACATGTTTGTTCCTACGTGTCTACTCTGTGTCTGCAGAACTGCAGTTTGACTTGTTTTGACTGTGCGTGTCATTGTAACTGAGGCTGAGATCACTTATTCGACCCGTGTACGTTTCAACATTTTCATTTCCCATCCGTCCATCCAGCCACTTTCACCTGCGTTTTTGTTTCTCTTTCGTTGAGCTGCAAACTGATTTTATTCAAAGCACCGCCTTACAAACCAATAAAACAGGCAAAACTATTTGTTTTTTACAAAAAGACACGGAATTGGAGGTAATATGTTTTTATTGTTTAGAGGCAAACGGAAAACACAAAAAGTCGTTCTCTCGTTACCTCTGCTTATAATTTGGTGGAGACATCAATCTCTTACACAAACACGTGACGTGTTTCGGAGTCATGTGTCCAGACAGAGAGTGACCAATACACAAATGTATGGATGTGCAAATGCAAGCTACGAGAGGAACGGGGGAGTGGCACACTAAATGTAGCGAGAATTTGTTTTGACTGTGCGTGTCATTGTAACTGAATGAGTGGCTGATGTGACTTATTCGCCCGTGTATGTTTCAAAACTTTGATTTCACATCCGTCCATCTATCCTGAATAAAAGCACCGCATTACAAACCAATAAACCGAACAAAAATATTTTTAACAAAAACACACGGACTTGAATTTAAAGCTGTTTTTTCGTTTAGAGAAAAACGAAAAACAAAAAACATCTGCTTTTAATTTTTAATCGAAGCTCATCCGTGGATGGGTCGCGGGGCAGCAGTCGTAGCAGAGAGCTCCAGACTGCCGCTCCAATGAAACACGAGATCGAATGATATGTGATGTGTTTCGTACTCAGATGACTTGGATCTGAGTTCGACCAAGCTTTTGCTTGTCTCATGTTTGCTCACAGTCGCAAAGGAAATCTACACACCCCTCCCCCCTCCTTCGTAGAGCCGCATAGACATGCTAATGTGTTGCTACTACTCGATCAGCAGGTGAGAAATACCTCAGCTCCGGGACAAAGCTCTGTGAGAGACTGGGAGCATCGGGCAGCGCGATCAGCTGCAGGTCTAGGACTCATTAATGCAGCAAGTAGTTTGTTCTACATACGTTTACTCTGCAAAAATAAACACATGTATTTATCGTAGCTTTTTGATCTAAGTTATTTGTAGCACTTCGACATTCGTCTAAAATATGCAGTGCATTTTAAAATGAAAATACTATTATTATTATTTATTACCTTTATTGTAAACAGTATTAATTGCACAATTTGGACTGACGAAGATTTGCGCTTCTTTCATAATAATCATGGATAATCAAGGAAGAAACTGCAGTTCATAGATGTTATTCAGGGACGGTTTAATAAAGATTCAGTGTGGTTTTCAACTGAACTGTCAGCCAAGGTACGTGCATTATCAAATGAATGCGCCTGTCAGCGGGGAAGACATCAATTCTATTCAGTCGCTCTTCAGTCGCTGCTGCCGTCTCCTCCCCAGTTCACACAGCTTAACACTAGGACTACTGGGTTTTCTAAATATACCAGTTCCTACTACAAGGTGTTCCTACGAAGTTAACCAGCTGTTTATTTCGTTATTACTCCTTTCACCTGTACCACATTTAGTCATTGCAGAGCTACAGCCATGTTCCTACGAAGTTAACCAGCTGTTTATTTCGTTATTCCCTCTTTCATGTCCGTCTGGTGAATGAAAGTGGGTGTGGCCATCCACGTCCCAGAGCGGTGACACTGGGGGAAGGGGAAACGCTCATCAACACGCAGGACAAAGATCTGCGTTTCTCTGCTGCCACAGCCTCGGCTGCGTTGTGTTGTTAGTCTCCCTTTCACCTGTACCATATGAAATGTGTTCCTACGAAGTTGTTCAGCCGCTTTCAGAATCAGAATCTTTTTTTATTCCCCATGCAGGTTTGAACAGGGCAAACATTATTTTTATTTACAAAAAAAATTAATACGTTTACAGATTGCCCGGTGATGCCGCACGGGTTGCTCTCAGTCACAGCAGCTGTTTGAAGCAGGGAAAAGCGAGTTAGCTGTCCTTGTCGATGCCTTGACAATGTTTTATCATCGGTTAGATCTCTGAGCCCCGACTTTTATGTCTTCTTTGGATTAAAAAACAAATGTTGAATGTTCTCAAATAATATAATATTGCCGCCCTCCGCGGCTCCCAGTGTTTTTTTTTTTTATTTAAAACGTGGGTGTTACCGGTGGCCGACCTCTGGTCTAGATCATCCTTATTCACTTTTTTAAATTGTAGTAGTGTAACCTTAGTTAGTATTCCTTTTTTTTATTATTTTATGTTTGGGAAACGTGACATTTCAGCTACTGTGATTTTATTTGTCATCAACATTAGTTCCTACCTGTCCTTGTTGACGGGGGACAGGAAAAAGATGACGTGCGTTGGATAAGAGCGGCGTAAAGAAAAAAGTGTACATGTGCCGTACTGTCTTGCCGTGTGGTGCATTAAAGAAGCATTCCACGTAAAGAAAATTGCCCGTACCAACAGCGAGAAATCAGGGTTACAGTAGCTTGTCTGCCATAAATCGAACGCTGCACGCGGGAGGGCGCACCGTTCAGCTTCTTATTTTCGGTTTTAAACTGCCATAATTTGCCATAATTTACTTACGTTCATAACTTCATACTATAACGCGACCAGCGGTTCATGGTCTTGGCGATACATGCACTAAGTAATACAACGTTGTCATCTCGTGATCACATGATGATGATGAGACGCTGTTTTTCCAATAATTAAAATAAAAAAACTGCTTCCACTCAGACTCGAACCCCGGACAATAAAAAAACGCTGTGGCCATGCACGTTAACCACTAGGCCACCCAAGACCTGATCATTAGGTGTTCTACAAGAGGCTATATGACGTAAGCAACTACGATGTTTTAGGACCAAAAGTGGGAGTCAATCGCCACCTACAGGCCAGAAGGACGTAACACACTCCTCCCGCAGTACAAACCCGGCACTGACGCGGCAGATTTGAAACCCAAACACGGTGGGGGTAGACACTTTTACCGGCTGCCTCTGTACATCACCACCACCAGCCTGATCTGTTGACACAAGGCAGGGTGGATCCATGCTTTCATGTTGTTGACGCCAAAGTCTGACCCTACCATCCGAATGTTGCAGCAGAAATTGAGACTCATCAGACTAGGCGGCATTTTTCAAATCTTCTATTGTCCAATCTCAGTGAGCCTGTATGAATTGCAGCCTCAGTTTCCCGTTCTTAGGTGACAGGAGTGGCACCTGGTGTGGTCTTCTGCTGCTGTAGCACATCTGCCTTACTGTTCGATATGTTGTGCATTCAGAGATGCTCGGACCATGTCTACATGCCTTAATGCATAAAGTTGCTTTAAGTTTTTATAATAGCAATTTGCATACACTCCATAATGTTATGAAGAGTGATCAAATAAATTTGCATAGTCCTTCTTTGCCATGAAAATTAACTTTATTCCGAAAACAAATTTCCACTGACTTTCATTAAAGCCATTAAAAGACCTGCTGAGATAATTTCAGTAATCATTATGTTAACTCAGGTGAGAATGTTAAGCACAAGACTGGAGATCCTTATGTCAGGCTGATTAGGTTAGAATGGCAGACTTGACATGTTAAAAGGAGGGTGATGCTTGAAATCATTGTCCTCCCATTGTTAACCATGGTGATTTGCAAAGAAACGCAACTAAGAACAATTAAGATTGTACCTAAATCAACAATTTATAGGATCATCAAGAACTTCAAGGCAAGAGGTTCACTTCTTGTTAGGAAGGCTTCAGGGCGTCCAAGAAAATCCAGCAAGCACCAGGATCGTCTCCTGAAGAGGATTCAGCAGCGGAATCGGGGTGCCACCAGTGCAGAGATTGCTCAGGAATGGCAGCAAGCAGGTGTGAGCGCATCTGCATGCAGAGTGAGGCGAAGACTGTTGGAAGATGGCCTGGTGTTAAGAAGGGCAGCAAAGAAGCCACTTCTCTCAAAACATCAGGGATAGATTGATCTTCTGCGAAAAGTATGGTGAATGGATCACTGAGAACTGGGGCAAAGTCATATTCTCCGATGAAGCCTATTTTTGATTGTTTGGGGCATCTGAAAAGAGGCTTGCCCGGAGAAGAAAAGGTGAGCGCTACCATCAGTCCTGTGTCATGCCAACAGTAAAGCGTCCTGAGACCATTCATGTGTGGAGTAGCTTCTTATCCAAGGGAGTGGGCTCACTCACAATTTTGCCCAAAACACAGCCGTGAATAAAGAATGGTACCAAAACATCCTCCAACAGCAACTTCTTCCAACAACTCAACAGTTCGGTGAAGAACAATGCATTTTTCAGCACGATGGAGCTCCGTGCCATAAGGCAAAAGTGATAACTGAAACTCCCCAGATCTTAATCCCATTGAGAACTTGTGGTCAATCCTCAAGAGGCGGGTGGATGAACAAAAACTCCAAGAAGTGATTATCAAAGAATGGGTTGCTACAGTATCAGTCAGAATTTGGCAGATGTTGATTGAGAGCAAGCCCAGTCGAATTGCAGAGGTCCTGAAAAAGAAGGGCCAACACTGCAAATACTGACTCTTTGCATAAATGTCATGTAATTGTTGATAAAAGCCTTTGAAACATATGAAGTGTAATTATATTTCAGTACATCACAGAAACAACTGAAACAAACATCTAAAAGCAGATTAGCAGCAAACTTTGTGAAAACTAATATTTTTGTCATTCTCAAAACTTTTGGCCCCGACTCTACACTAGTATTGTTGGGCTAACGTACTTAAATTTAAATGAGTGTTGACTTTGTGTACTACTTATACAAATATATGTTTTGTGTGGGAAAAAAAGACTTATTCAGTGATGTTTTTGTTTCGTATTTTCTTTCCTTCTATATTAAATAACTACAGCTCACTTGCTAGAGCTTAAAAAAACTGAACTATTAATGGACCTACACGTAATAGTAGTAGTAGTAGTAGTAGTAGTAGTACTACAAGTTAAGTAATTCCTGACCATCGTACATTCATTATGTATTTATAAAACACAGTATTTACAAACATTTTTGTGTCAGCACATTTAGTTATGGGCCTGCTTGCTCTGACTACAACACTTGTAATGATGTTGCATTTCGCTTTGTTTTTCAGAGGACAAAACTAGGGACCTGAACCAGGAACAGGATAAGAAGCCATTATCCCAATTGAATTTATGCAATGAAAAAGGGTGCTTCAATAATGCTACATCAGAGGGGGCAGCAAGGAGCACTATATCCCAAGAGCTACCTGCTTTCTTTAGCCTGGCAGCTCTTGCTGAAGTAGCTGCCATGGAAAACAGTCACAGGTAGACCAATGACCTATCAGCTGTCACTATTCATCTCAATAAATATAATTATGAATACAAGATATGATGTTATTTAAATCAATGGTTATGGTGAAGTATAACTCAGAGGGGTTAAGTGTGTGTCTAGACTGAGCCAAGTAAGGGACTGTCACTTCTCTTTTGATTAAATTACCTAAATTAAATGTTGTTACACTAGAATTTTTTAAGTATTTATTATTCTAAAATAGATTTGTATAGTTTTCACTATCCTGACTGTTTCAGCAGCTTCACAAAGATAATTACCGTATTTTCGGACCATAAGTCGCACCGGAATATAAGGCGCAATACAAATGAATGAGTCTAGTTTCATACATAAGGTGCACTGGATTATAAGGCAAGTTAAGTGAAACAAAACAGATAAGTCAAACTTTATTCAACTCATTGTATTTTGTTGTATGGTGAGAGTTATTGTCAAAGCTATATACTTGCTTTTTCAGTTCATTGCTCTTCCACAAATCCATCAAATTCATCATCTTCAGTGTCGGAGTTTACCAGTTGGTTGATTTTGGCATCAAGCATGCCTGGATCGCTCTCCTCATTATCATAGTCAGTCTTGATACTGTTACTTAACTGTTCAGTGATGATTCCAGCCTCTGTGAAAGCTCGGATGACATTTGAGACTGATACCTTAGCCCAGGCATCCACAATCCAGTGAAAGATAGTGGCGTAACTCGCTTAGCATTGCCTCTCTGTCTTGGTGATTGGTGATGCAGCTCGCAATTTAACCTTGAATGACTCGTTGAAACCAATATCTAGCATTTGGAGTTCTTTGGTTAATCCACCAGAATGATGGCAAGCTCCAAATTAGTTTGCTTCACTTGGGATTTGACAGTATCGGTAAAATGGGCCACATTAAGTTGCAGATCAGTGGGGATGGAGATTTGTGGAAAAAGCCAGTCCTTTCACGTTAACTTCTCTGAGCCACTCATTCATATTCTCCTCATCCATCCAGCCCTTTGGGTTAGCCTTGATGATGACACTGGCTGGAAACCTTTACGTATTGTATTACTCTACGAGGGTCCTGTCTACGGAAGACATAATGCTCCGACAATTCATCAAGCAGTACAACTTCCTAGTTTACCAAACTTGTACTAACACATTTTGACAGTTTGAGTGTCGTGTACCACACAAAATTGGTTTGAGGTCAGTAAGCACAACCAAAAGTAATGCATCATTATCATAAGATCATAAGATGCACTGTCGATTTCAAGTGTGCCTTAGAGTCCGAAGAATACGGTATATTAAAATATATTTGTAGAAAAACAAATATATCTGTCTTTCCCAAATCTGGAAATTGTGCAAAACTTGAATATAATTACTTTGAGCCTCATGCAGTATGCATTTAGATGAATAATCACTCATTCTTTGTCTCTCTGTCCTAGAACATATGTGTGATGCCCCAGTGAGTTTTAGGATAATACATTAATGGTGTAGCATCATTAATTCACCTAAAAGGAAACACCTTGTTTTAACCTGTCTCAAACAATAGCACTCAGTACCTTTAAAAACAATTTGTTTGCAGAAGACGCTACCTGTTTGCAAAATTGTGAATGTTGTCTTATTTCAGGAGCCCAGGAGCTTTGACTGAGAGTCAAAAGAAAGCGCTTGCCCAGACTCCAGTCCTCATATCCTGCACTGATCAGTAAACCTCTTCTACTGCTGCTGCTACAAGGCTGCTACTGAGCACCAGACAGACATTGGCAGGAGCTCCTTTCCCGAGTGATAACCCTGTGCTGAAGGGGGCCTGATCATTAAGCTCTGGAGCTCTGGAGATAGTCCACCTTCCCTTTAGTGATATATTTGCTTAAATGCAGTTTGATAGTGGGGAGAAAGAAAACGTTTTCTCTTTTCTCCCTGCTTCTCACTATCTCAGTTTTTCCCTCAAAGCCTTCCTTTTGTTTGTGGCAGGATGCCTTTCTGAACTCCTAACCTCCTGCTGCTCTAGATGTGCTGTTAGAGCCTGTTGAATAATCATGCTGTACCCTGTGCATGGGTTTCCCTATAGAAATGATTGTCATGGATTTATTGCAACACTGTTTTGTCAAATATAGACCATTTTAAGGTCAAGTATGGCAATTTAAATTCAGCATTTTAGGTAGTAAAAAAATTTGTTCTTGCTTTTTTAATAACGCACAGATTTTTTTATCACCTTTTTACCTCGCATACAGTATACACCAACTGAAACGTTTTCCTTCACCTCTGGTAGAATACCTCTATCTCTAAAGCTCAAGGCCCTTCCAGCTTCAACCCAAAATGTCTTTAACCAGGGTAAATAATTATGATATAAAGACCTCCATTACCAAACTACTTGCTTAGTGTTTTTCTCTGGTACACTAATCTGATGTACTCAAACTATATAAAAAACCTTGTTTGGGTATTTCATATGTATGTTGAGATGATGCTATTGTAAAACAAAATGTGGTAGCTATAAATAGCCATGCTACATTGTATGTGTAACAGCACACCTGTGCATACCTTTGCATCTGTAGATGATGACAATAGCTGAGAGTCTTTCTTCCAGGTTTTTTAGTAGATTAACATCTTGAAAATATTTTTTTGTCTAAAGGAGAATTAGTGAAAGTAAATAATGTTAGCCTTAACCCACTCTTTCCAAGACACCATTGCAATGCCCTCAACCAACGGCTTGCTCAATGCCATCAGTTTTAAAGTCATCGTCTCGTTTTTTTGTCAAAACTTGATCTTACTGCAGTTTGTGTAGCATGTAGAGAAGTTCATTCCTTGTGTGCAACTTGATTCATTAATAGGATTTTTTGATTAAGTAAACAGTGCACTAATTTTCTAGTAGAAGCCTGTGTGTGTGCTCTTACTTTGGAACGGTAATAAAATGCCTTGTCTCAACTGGTTAAAGTGTTGTTAGATAGTTACGTGTGCATATTGTTCCTTCAATGTCCTCAGGACCAGGCTAAAGCCATCCACAAGCACCAGTGGAAAAGATCCAGTTTGTTACTGGATATGTCTCATAAAATGAGAAATCTGGATAAATAGTATAAGAATACAATTTTCTGATTTATCAAGGTTAACACACCAAGATCTTTTTTAAGTTAATGAGGACAAGGCATTTAAATTAGCTTCCTATCGGTCTTTTGAGATTTTATTGCCAGGTAATGGTCTACTCAGAGGTCATGAGACAGTTTTCAGTGTTGGAAGTTGTCAGAATCATTCCAATTGCATGCTTCTATCTTGGGCCCTACCTTGAGTTTACAAGTGATCAGCAGTTGTAATGAGGAAAAGTTGCAGGTGAGCTGCCAATTTATTGTCTTCCCTGGAAATGCTGCCACACGCTAGTGGACATTAACTTAGCTATTAAGCTTTTAGCAGCCATATTAAATACTTATATATCAGTAATTCTAGCCTCTGTGTAGACCAATACTTAATGTGCCCATGTTGTAGACTGAATCTTTTTTTTTTTTTTTTTTTTTTTGCTTTTCTAGATTTTTTATATAGATAGATTTTGGACTTTACTTTCTGTTTTGTGTATGTTTATGATGCTCGTTTAGTTCTTGTTTAGGAACTTCATTGTTTTTTCTTAAGGTCAAGTGTAGTGGATTAAGACTGTCAGATATAGGTCCAGCTCATAGCTTTATGCTTAACTGCTAAGCAGATGAGCACTGAGATAGATCCATTGTCAATGAGCTTGTCTTTCATCTTTGGACTGTATTTACTATGTCTGTGTTCTTATTTTTCAGATGTGTTGGGATGTACTCGGAGTACTTTTTTTACAACAGAACTGACTAATAAGAAATGAATGGCTCTGGGAACTCATGCATCTTAAAATAATTATTTTCCTAAATCAATTGTTAAATGCGTGCTTATGTCTGCAAATAGTGCAGTATGTGCAACAAATTTATATATCCTCTCAAAATCTGTCCTTAGATGTAATTATGTAACTGCAAATGCTTATGTTTACCACTTACGTTAATGGGAACCACAAAATGCTTTATGCAAATCTTAATATAAAACATTGTGTATTATATAATATAGTTTTCAAGATATGAGAGAACATAATTTAGTTACTGGTCAGGCGTCAATATCTTTTCAAAGAGAAAGGAATTGTCCTCCCTGTAATTTAGTTTAATGTCATTTGCCAAAGGGAAAGGACTATTCAAATGGAAATCGTGTTTTGAAAAAGGAAATCTAGCGTAACAGTTGCACTGCTTTCACTAGGTGTGTAAAACTTCAGGTAACAATATCAGCACAATCCTGTGTATCTTATGGGACCCAGAGTTGGAATGAAGTGCAACAAAATGGCATCATTCAATGTCTGTTTATTAAACCATATTTGCACCTTATGACCCAAACCAAAATTAAAATGGCCTTTAAAGAAAATAGATGATTTTTACCCACTCTGGAAGTTATGCATTTTAATTAATACAGTATATATGAGAATTCACTCAATAAACAAATCTGCACATCTACAAACTAGCCATAATACTCTCATCTCTCTATTCGATTAGTTTTCTATCTATAAAATGCTTCTATAAAATTGAATTTCCTGTATTAGTCTCCTATAAGACTACAATATCCTTTGTGCAAGTACTGTCTTGAATGTAATCATTTTATACCTGTATTTTTCTTATTCAGTCTTGATTGTACTGTATGTATGTATGTATGTATGTATGGTATACTTTTCTCTAGGTGCATCATTACCTTACAACCAACAAAGAGAGAGAGAGAGACTATTCCTTTTTTGGGGGTTTAGTCAAATAAAAAAAAAATAATGAAAAAAACACAACTAAATATGCATCCATTTATACATGAACGTGAACCTAAACGATTATCTATCCTTTACTAGAATGTAGATCATGGCTTTCTCTTGTTTTTTTGTAAAGAGGAGGTTATGCCAGATCTTACAAGGCTCTTTCTTCTGATAGTTTGTACAACATGTGCTTAATCTTATTTATGTTACCAGTAATTATGTTGATAAATATGTTTATTTTATTGTTACAGCTCAGTTTTAAATGCAGCCTTGCCTTACCGGAGGCCCTGCTTAGTGAGGGATCCCGCCACCCTTCCAGCTGCCCTACCCTACCCAAAACTCCTATGTCATAACACTGTTTGCTGATGCAACTATTATTCCTTTCACACTTTCCGCTGACACAACTATTACTTATTGAACAACTATTAAAATAACATCTATTACATCTGTTCAAATGTTTGTGTTGTTTATATTGACATAGTTTCATTGAGCAGTAATGCAGCTGCCAGAGACCAGATGTTACAAACACCCCCAAGACCAGACAGGACGGAACCCACAAAAGGTCACAGGCGAGGATGGCAGATACGAAATGATATTTATTATCACTACACAAAACAGAGGGTCACTACAGAGTAGGCAAAAGGTTCACCAACTAAACTGAGGAGCACTGCGAAGCAGGACCAAACAAACTAAACAGAGGAATAACACTAAACTGAAGTAACGACAAAACAAATTCAGGACGCAATAGGTCGCTGCACTGAGTAGACAAAAATATAACTAAGAGTAACCAGGCTTTCGCAAACTAGAGTCAGGCTCTACATCGCTCTACAAACGAAGCCAAATTTAGGAGTAACAGGGCAGTTCACAATCCAAACTAAACAAAACCAACTGTCATACAGGAAGCCAGATTCAAACAGAGAGTCCACCATGACACACTGACAACTGGAGGAGTCTCCATCCGCCACTTAAAGAGTCCCCCAGTTAATGATGTTCCCGGAAGGAAACAGCTGCTCAGTGCCGCCCTCTGAGGTTGGGAGGAGACTTACAACACCAGACATGGATAATTTCTTAACTGGGTTATGTTGTAGTAGTTTTTTTTTTGTGGATTCAAGTGTAAGTGATGTATTTTACTCATTTTAATTTTAAAAAAATGCTGCATTAAGTAATAAACTATCATTTATTCCTTTGTATCAATCCTCCAGGACAGCTGAAGATGATGTAAAACTGCCCTGGCAGATTGCCGTGTGCCCACAGACTACAACTAGCACTTTCTGGTTTTCTCTGCACCTGCTCCAGCAACGACCAGGCTGAGAGGGGGACGGAGCCAGGCTTCTGGCTTCCTATGCTAATCTGTAGGTGGGAATATCTGTGTTGCATACAGTGCACAACCCCAGATATTTCTGTGCATCTGGAGAAACATTTGAAGCAATTGTCTCTTTTTGGGTGATCCCTTAGCAGAGTACAAACCCCATTTATTTTCACACACCCAATGCATCGCTGTGCCCTGAGGGCCTCAAGGCGGGAATACCCCCCCTGGGGCCCGTTTCAAGAAGGAGGTTTTGTGGGAACTCTGAGTTTGTTAACCCCGAGATGAGGAAAACTCAGAGTTTTCGGTTTCAGAAAGCGAGGCTACTTAAACCCGCAAAGCGGGGTAAGTTTAAACCCGTTTCAAGAAGCGAGGTAATCGAAACTCAGAGTCAGTTACTATGGCAACTTACTCTGTGAACCTAACCTGGTTGGGAGCAGGTTTTATTTGGGAAACCCAGAGTTTCCTTCGGTCTCCGCCCCTTTTTAAAGTGTACAGTGCTTAAATACCTCATTTAATCTTTCAGTACATTTATAGATTTCACCTGTTTCCTTCGCGCAGAGACCAAAATGTCCGTTTCTAGAGGATCCTGTAGATGAGGACGCTGTATTAATTCACACGGCATTGAATTTACGCCGCGAGAGGATTTTGGTGGCACGAGTTATTTTTCTGTCATATGGCCGTGCATATTTATTTTAGCGGTACTGTTTTTTTTAATAATCTTATTCACCCATTCATCAGACACGTCACCCATCGTGGCCGTGCTTTTACATCCGAACAGATTGTGTTGCGTTACGTTTTTTTTTTTTTGCAAACGGTAGTTTTCGTTCGACCTCAAGCGCTTTCCTCGACACAAACTCCTTAAAGCCATTAAAGAGGAGTTTCACAGGATTGCAGGTATGTAGAATTTAATTCATTTCAGTGAGGCTAATCTGAAAACTGATGATCCGTTAATAACATCTTGATGTGACCTGAAATAAACTAATAAATGTACAGGCGCACTGACTACTCTTTGTAATGGTCAAGGACTACATCACTATACTGTAACTGATGTATCATTGTTTACACCACCAAGATCTAAGTAACACTAACACTAAGACTAAGTAACAGGCTGCACTGTGGTAAGTACATGTATGTCCTATACACTTATTTCAATGCATGCACTTCACACTCACAGGAGCACTTATATGCAGCACTAAAGTAATGTAAACTTTCTTATTGGAGAGATTGACGGCTTTCTGCTGGAGATGGGGTCACCCATGCCAGCCCACACTACTGACCCCTCACCCAGAACCTGAAGCAGGCCCCCAGCAGCGCTTTAATGTGGCACTGCAGAACAAGAGCCCGGGTGAAATGACCATAGGCTTGTTGAAAGCACGTCTTCAGTGCCTACGTCACCTCAGGGTAACATCTGAGAGGCCTGTGACATTATTGTGGAATGTGTTGTTCTCCACATTATTGCAATTATTAGAGGGGAGCAACACCCTGCCCTACAAATACAAGACCCTGAGGAGACTCCTTCCATCACGGTAATCTGCAGAGTGGATGGACAGTCAGATGTGATTTGTCGTGATGTCTTAATCAACCATCACCACCACCACCAATAAAAGAAACTGAATGAATGCAAATCATTCCTCATTACTCTTACAGAATTGAACTCTGGCATTTACTGAACATCACTGAACTGTGTGCATCTGTGCAGCAGAATGTGACGGACCCTCCTCCTGCTGTTCTTCCACATTCTGGGGCAGAGGGGAGATCATAATGTCAGTATACTTGGAGATCAAGTTAGATCCTTTAGGCTACGCAACACAAACATCAGAAATCATGTGCTGTGTATAAACTGTATTTATACACTTTATAATACTGCTTATCATAATTTAAGCTTTATTTAATGGTATACTTACAACATCCTGGGCTTCTGTTGTGACAGTAAGATTCACATATTACCATCAGAATCTGTTAAGACCAAAAAAGAACCCAACCAAGAGTCTAAGAAATGGATATACCAAAAGTAGCCTACTGTATGTAAAAAATCAAATATATAGGTAGGCCTCTTACATTTTACAAATGCACTTGTATCCTGGGGAGTGACTGGTTCTGATGAATTCCTTCAGCCTCTGCTTTCCAGTGTTCAAGCTGAGGGCCATCTCCTCTGCATGAGTCAGTGGTGGAGGTGCAGGTCCCCCACCAGTTGTTCTAACCTCTGCCTTCTTTCTGTTGGCTGAGTAGAAGTCAAATGATTTAACTTTGTGAAAACATTACAGCCATGTTGAAAATGCTGCTGCACTGCTATACTCTGCATGCTATTTAGTTATTTAATATGTCAAATGTTGTAAAGTCAGGTAGTCTACACACATGATTGTGCCTTATACCTGTTTAAATTATGTTTTTACATTTCATTTTTAGCCACGTTTTTTTATGCCTATGCACCTACATAAAAATTGAAATTAAATTCTTATATTATTACATGTGTTTTGGATGACTTTTAAAAACCTAATTAGAATAATGTAATAATTGCTCTCCAACCACAACAGGAATTTTAAAAATGCATAGACATAACACTGCACTTTTAATTCATACAAACATCGGTATTTATGCAATTACTGAAGAAACTTCTTAGATGAGTGAACAATTACTTTAAAAATCCTTACGAGTGAAATATAACAACAATACTAAATTTATTTAGTATTTAGTTACACTGAACACTGTATGATTAAAATGTAAACTTACGCATTGACTCGAGGGGCTATTTTCTTCCAAGCTAATTCTTTCTCTTTCGCCGCTGCAGCCGTGTTGCTTTTTCTACGGAATAAAGACTCGTAGTCGCTATTTGCTTGACGTATCATATCCATTTCCGGACCTCTTTTGTTGTGCTGTTGCCATGGTGACTCGTAATATCTTCACTCCATTGATCAGGGCTTTGTATCGTTGCGGTGCACGCGCTTAACTCTGAGTCAGACAACTCAGAGTTGCTTAAACCAACTCTTTTCAGCTGTTCTGAAACCAAAAACTCCAGATTTGCAAACTCAGCGTAAATCAACTCAGAGTTCAGTTTAAACTCAGAGTTTGTTAAACCTCCTTCTTGAAACGGGCCCCTGGGCTGCTACAACGTGTTCTAATAATAATAAAATGCTCATTGAGGCATTGGGATTCATAAAATGTAGAAACACTTTGAATGAGAAGTCTAACTCCTTAATACTCAGTGTCCACAACAGCTCTAAGTATATTGATGATGAAGAGAAAATTATATATATGCAAATTTAAAGCGCACTGCCTCATGCACCATAACAGAAACTGATGTAAATAGGAGCGACCCTTGAAATGATTGGAGATTTACTTTTTCATTAGACTTTTTAAATCTTTAATAATTAAATCAGAGTTGCACGTTAAAATCTGTGGTGAATATCAGGTTTTTGTTCAAAAATATTTTAAAGGAACTTAATATTAGTGTAGATCAATCAATTTTAATCAGAGAAGGCTTTTCAGCTTTGTCATTTTACTTATAGATACAGTAATTGTCATGTGATTTTGTGTTAAAAAGTTCACATTTGTCTTAGGTTTACACCTTTGAGACTGATGCAACATTTAAGTCTTTGTTTAATAAAGTAAATATGGTAACGGCCCTTCTAGACACGTCGCACACAGCTGAGGAACGACAGGTTAGGTAGGCTAAATAACTAACTATACCGCTAATTCCTATGCTAATCTATAGGTGGGAACGTCTGTGTCTCATACACTGCACAACCCCAGATATTTCTGTACATGTGTAGAAACAGGAAGAGTTGTTTTGGGTGCTACCTTAGGGGAGTACAAACCCCATTTATTTTCACACACCCAATGCATTGCTGTTCCACGAGGGCCTTGGGGCAGGAACAACCCCCCTGGGCTGCTACATGTTAAAATAATGATAAAATGCTCATTGAAGCCTTGGGATTAATAAAGTGAAGTTATTTAACCTCAAGTTATATAACCATTATGGTTTTGCTGTAATAAGCAGGGGTGGAAATCAATTTCACTACAACGGCCTTTGGAGCACCGTCTCCATGACAACGGCGCAGCTACAGTAGATCAGTAATTGAGCTCAGAACAGTTTGACTAACAGGTCATGATTGATGCATGGTTCTGTATTAAAATATTCTCACCTTTGAGACTGTTGCAACATTCAAGTCCTCGTTTAATAAAATAAATGTCTAAAGTCACTAAGCATTTCTTTCCATCTGATGGAGCTCTTCAGTTACGTCGTTTTTCAACTATTATATCCTGTGGCTCAATGGCTTAAGTTCTTAACTCTGGAGTGGGGGATCTGGGTTCGATTCAGAAGAAGAATTTACAGGACTGTAGTCATGTGTGAAACATTGTATAATTTTTATTGAAATCAAACTGCTTTTGTTTTATTTGTGCACATTCAGCTCTGCAACTTTTTCTTTGCAGATCTGATCAGCTATACATTTAACTCATTAGGTAGTTTCATTATTGAGTTAATTAGAATATTTTACAGTATAATAAAAACCTACACTCCCCCCTTCAAACTCTTTTCACAGTAATAGCAATCCAATTGCTTATTAGCATGTTTTCTGCTTTTGACTGGATAGTTACTGACACTGTTTTAACTTTACTAGTTAAGCACACACATCCCCCAAATCTTTTCAGAATTAAAGCACAAGTCAAAATCATTAGCATTCGTGGAAAAATGTTCAACTGCTTCAGCTTTTTCCTCATCCACCACTCATATCCTGTGGCTCAATGGTATAAGTCCTTCACTGGGGAGTAGGAGATCTGGTTTTAATACCTATTGGTATGCATTCAGTTCTTAATATAACTACATTGATTTTCTTCAAATAAATTGAGTTATATATTTAATATATCAGCAACTTTCAGCTATATTATAAAAAGGTCATCTCTGACTAGTCATTCACACTGTTATACACTTAAGCAATTAACCAAAGACTAATAAGAAAATAAAAGCACAAATTCAGATCTTCAGCTTTATATAGCAATAGTTCTGCTTTCAACTGGTTTATTATGTCTTTATTACATGTATATGACTATTTCGCAGTTTAGTAATTCGTTTTTATTCCTCCATATCCTTTTAAAATAAAAGCACCAAGCAAAATCTTTAGACTAAATAGCACATTTGTCTGCTTTTGACTTGTTAATTTTGATTAGTTAATGAGACTATATTACTGTTTAGCAATAACCTGCACATGCTTCCTCCAATGCTCCAACTTTTCCAAATTTAAAGCTGCAGCTGTTTTAAATGTTTCCACAACTTTTAAGTATTATTTCAGCTTTTGAGCTTTATTTACCAATTTTAATACATTCAGCTATATTTCATCAAATTCAGCAAACCTTTACATTCCTTCCTTCATTTTAGCGTTTCTTAAATTCAACTGCTTCAGCTTTTTCTGAAAATATTCAGCTCTGTTTATACAACTCCCAGTTCTGTTCAGATACATTCATCTATACTTGTGTGCTTAAGCTACTTTCAGATATGTTTTAAATGTTTCAGCTATTTTCAGCAATACATTCAGCATGAAAGCGTGGAAACCTTTGCATTAGACTCTTCTAAATGACCATAGGCTTGTTGAAAGCACGTCTAAAATCTTTAATATTTAAATAACAGGTGCACCTTGTTCCTTGGTTGGTAGGATGGGGACTGGCTGACTGACAGTAAGTGTATCGCGTCACTTCCGGTTACTGAGGTTTGCTGCGGCTACGTGTGTACGGCGTTACTCTCCACTCTTTTCTAAATATTATCGCCTTATATCTGTTAGCAACTGCTACCGAATATAAGCTTGCAAAACAAGCTTGTAATACTCAGGCCTCCTTCCTTTTCATTAAATGTCCTGCTAATCTTCACTGTTATCTAGTGTTTTTCCTCCTAGAGTAGCACCTAGCTTACTTTTCTACTATGGCTCCCACCTGTTCCTCTCCCTCTTGCTCTGTTTGGTGCTCGGTGTGTCTTATGTTTAGCTTATCCTCTTTAACTTTTATCTTTTATCTTTTACTATTGTTATGTTCATCTAAGCTTAATTAGAAGATTCAAATGCTCTTTTTTAAATTTAAAACAGCTCATGAAGCAGGCAGACTGGCACACACTACATCCAAGTGAATATTGCCAAATATATAGAATGAGAATTTAAGAATTTCATGAGCTGCCGATGCTTATCAATGATTAAAAAGGTTAGTACAACATTTAGCTCTGACATGGAGTCAACTTTTCAAGTTTTCTCAACTTTTTAGTTGACTGTCTGTTTGTCTGTCTGCCCTAGCAAACAGTGTAGAACTGACATTATCAAATCTATTACCTGTTCTCAGAACTGTGCCTATACTTGGTATCTGACCCTAACTCTACAGGTCAGATACTAAAGCTCCATCTTTTGGTTTTACCCTGGAATTGCGTCTTTGGTGCTAAAAAAGGGGGTGGCCTCATTAACATTTTTAACACCTTCCCCAGACAGACCAAGGAGGGGGGCTGCTGACAATCGGCTCATGGAGGTGTGATGATGGTGTGTGATCAGCGCCGGAAAAGGCACTGACAGTTGACTAAAATCAGCGAAAACAAACCGCTCCTTCTGTAACCCTGTTGTGATTTGGCGCCATATAAATAAAATTAAATTCAATTGAATTGAACCTTAAAATCTGTTGTAAATATCAAATTTTTGTTCAAAAATATTTTAAGGATCTTAATATTATTAAGAGTTTAGATAAATTATTCTTTTAATCAGAGAAGTCTCTTCAGCTTTGTCCTTTTATGTATACAGTAGATACAATAATTGACATATGATTTTGTATTAAAAAAATTCACATTTGCCTTAAATTAACACCTTTGAGACTGTTACAACATTTAAGTCGTTGTTAAAGTAACTATCATAACAGCCCTTCTAGACACGTCACTCATGGCTAAGGAGCGACAGATCAGATAGGCTAATTGACTAACTATACAGCTAACTTCTATGCTAATCTATAAGTAGAAATATCTGTGACTCATACACTGCACAGCCCCTGATATTTTTGTGCATATGGAGAAACAAGAAGAGATTATTTCTTTTTGTACACTGCCTTAGTAAAGTGCAAACCCCATTTATTTTTCACACATTTAATATATCACTGCACCCTGAGGGTCACTCACACGCACACTCTCCCCCCTCAGGGTGCAGCATACAAAAAACAAGAACACAATACACTTACAATTCAATTCAATTTATTTATATAGCGCCAAATCACAACAAAGTTATCTTAAGGCACTTTACAAAGACCTCACACAACTAAACCTAACAGATCCCACATAAAGCAAGCAATTTGACAGCAACATACACGTGAACAAAATGCTAAATAAATTTCACCAAAGGTATAACATTACTTAAATCCTAACTTTAACTTTAACACTACAAAAACAAGAACGATTACTTTACCTATAAGCCTCGGGTACGGGAATAACCCCCCTGGGCTGCTACAATGTTTTAAAATTTGTAATAATAATATTAATAGTTTCTCTGCATATGAAGAAAGCTCTTCAGCTATGTCCTATGAGTGGGAGACCTGGGTTCAACTCCTGTCTAAGACATGTTTATACAAAAACAGCACCTTTTTCCCCAAAAAAATAGTTATATCATATAATCAGTTACAGTATATCATAACGTATCACCATCCATCCATCCATCCATTCATCCATCCATCCAACCGCATTTCATCCGCTTTATCCGGGGCTGGGTTGCGGGGGCAGCAGTCTAAGCAGAGAGTTCCAGACTTCCTTCTCCCTGGACACTTCCTCCAGCTCTTCCGGTGGGACCCCAAGACGTTCCCGATGACCATAGGTGAGGGTAGGAATGTAGATTGACCGGTAAAGTGAGTGCTTTGCCTTTTGGCTCAGCTCCCTCTTCACCACGGTGGACCGGTACACCGACTGTATTGCTGCAGCCGCCGCACCGATCCGTCTGTCAATCTCACGCTCCTTCCTTTCCTCACTCGTGAACAAGAGCCCAAGATACTTAAACTCCTCCACTTGGGGAAAGAACTCTCCTCCAACCTGAAGAGAGCAAACCACCTTTTTCCGGTCGAAAACCATGGCCTCAGATTTGGAGGGACTGATTCTCATCTCAGCCGCTTCACACTCAGCTGCAAACCGCACAAGCGCACGCTGAAGGTCCTGGCCCAATGAAGCCAACAGGACAACATCATCTGCAAAAAGCAGAGATGCTATCCTGTGGTCCTCAAACCAGACCCCCTCTGGCTCCTGGCTGCGCCTAGAATTCTGTCCATAAAAATAATGAACAGAACCGGTGACAAAGGGCAGCCCTGCCGAAGTCCAACATGCACCAGGAACAGGTCTGACTTACTGCTGGCAATGCAAACCAAGCTCCTGCTCCGGTTGTACAGAGACCGAACAGCCCTTAGCAAAGAGCCTTGGACTCCATACTCCTGGAGCACCCCCCACAGGATGTCACGAGGGACGCGTCCAAATGCCTTCTCCAGATCCACAAAACAAATGTAGACTGGTTGGGCAAACTCCCACAAACCCCTTAAGCACCCTGCTTAGGGTATAAAGCTGTTCCAGTGTTCTATGACCAGGCCCGAAAACCACATTTTTTCTCCTGTATCTAAGGTTCGACTATAGGCCCTTTCCCAGGGAGGCTTAGAAGTGTGATCCCCCTATAGTTGGAACACACGCGCCTGTCTCCTTTTTTGTGAAGAAGGACAAACACCCCGGTGTCCCCCTCGTCCATGTGATGTTGCAGAGGCGTGTCACCCAAGGCAGCCCCACAACATCCAGAGACTTGAGGTACTCAGGATGGATTTCATCCACCCCCGCTGCCCTGCCACCAAGGAGCTTACAAACTACCTCGGTGACGTCAGCCTGGGTGATGGGCAAGTCCACCTCTGAGTCCCCTGCCTCTGCTTCCTCAGCAGAAGGCATGTCGAAGGGGTTGAGGAGATCCTCAAAGTACTCCTTCCACCGTCCAATAACATCCCCAGTTGAGGTCAACAGCTCCCCACCTCCACTGAAAATACAGTTGGTAAAGGACTGCCTCCCCCTCCTGAGGCGTCAAACGGTTTGCCTAACTTTGAGGTCGAGCGATAGTCCTCCTCCATGGCCTCCCCGAACTCCTCCCAGGCCCAATTTTTTGCCTCCGCAATGGCATGGTCTGCAGCACGCTTAGCTTGTCGCCATCAGCTGCCTCAGGAGTCCCACAGGTCAACCAGACGTCATAGGACTCTTTCTTCAGCTTGATGGCGTCCCTTACCTCCGGCGTCCACCACCGGGTTTGATGATTACCACCACGACAGGCACCAGAGACCCTGCATCCACAGCTCCGAATGGCCGCGTTGACAATGGAGGCGGAAAACATGGTCCACTCGGACTCTATGTCTCCAACCTCCGTCGGAATCTGACCGAAGCTCTCCCGGAGGTGTGAGTTAAAGGTCCGTCTGACAGAGGGTTCAGCCAGGCGTTTCCAACAGACCCTTACAATACGTTTGGGCCTGCCAAGTCGTTCCAGCCTCCTTTCCTGCCAGCAGATCCTACTCACCAGTGATCAGTTGACAGCTCAGCCCCTCTTCACCTGAGTGTCCAAAACATATGGCTGAAGGTCAGGTGAAACGACTACAAAGTCTATCATCGACCTCCGGCCTAGGGTGTTCTGGTGCCATGTGCACCGGTGGACACCCTTATGTTAGATATGGTGTTTGTTATGGCCAAACTGTGCCTAGCACAGAAGTCCAATAACATAACACCATTCGGGTTCAGATCAGGGAGGCCGTTCCTCCCAATCACGCCTCTCCAGGTATCACTGTCGTTGCCCACGTGGGCATTGAAATCTCTTAGCAGAACGATGGGATCTCTAGTTGGAGAGCTTTCCAACACTCCCTCCAGAGACTCCAAGAAGGCCGGGTACTCCACACGACCGTTTGGCCCATAAGCACAAACAACAGTAAGTGACCTATCCCCCACCCGAAGGCACAGGGGAACGACCCTCTCATTCACCGGGGAAAACTCCAACAAATGGCGGCTAATCTGGGGAGCTATGAGCAAGAGTGGAAGAAGGTCCCTGCAGAAGCTCAGGCTCCTTCTCCACAGTGATGAAACATTCCATGTCCCAATAGCCAGATTGGTAATCCAGGGATTGGGTAGCCTAGGCTCCCGCCTTCGACTGTTGCCCAATCCACTATGCATCGGTTCCCTACGGTTCCTCCTGCGGATGGTGGGTCCACCTGAGGATACAGAAGTGAGATAGCCAGTCTGGTGTCATGGTGCAGCGCTAACAACCTGGAGCTCAATGCTCTGAAGACAGTGGAGATGACAGTGGACTTCTGGAAGCACCCAGCTCCCCTCCCCCTGTCATCCTCTGTAATACCCCGGTGACCTCTGTGGAGTCCTTCCGAATCTTGGGCACCATCATCAGCCAGGACCTCAAGTGGGAGCAGAACATCAGCTCCATCACCAAGAAGGCTCAGCAGAGGATGTACTTCCTGAGGCAGCTGAAGAAGTTTCACCTTCCTGTAAAGATGTTGGTAAACTTCTACACTGCCATCATTGAATCCATCCTCACATCCTCTATCATAGTCTTGTTTGCTGCAGCCACGGCTAGAGACAAGGCCAAGCTGCAGCGCATCGTCCACTCTGCAGAGAAGGTCATCGGCTGCCACCTCCCGTCTCTCCAGGAGCTGCACATCTCCAGGACCCGGAGATGGGCAGGCAGGATTGTAGCCGACCCCTCTCACCCAGGACATGAACTCTTTCGGCCGAACCTCTCTGGCAAAAGGCTCCGGTTCATCAGGACCAGGACCTCGCGCCACCAGAACAGCTTCTTCCCAACTGCAGTCAGCCTGTTGAACAGTGCCCCAACTCCCACCAGTTGACCCCCCCCCCCCACCAAAGGACTATCTCTGCCACTTACAGGCCCCACCATCCCAGTCCACCTGCGCATCCACTTCACTGTATATACTGTAGGGTTTTGATAACATAATTTTAACTTATCCTTAATTGCACTATTCAAATCATGTCATGTTGTATGCTGTACTGTTGTATGTCGCACTGTCACCATGCCCTTTTGTATGTTGTACTGTTCCCATGTCCTGTTGTATGTCGCACTGTCACCATGTCCTGTTGCATGGTGTTCAGTCGCCATGTCATGTTGTATGTTGTTCAGTCACCTTGTCATGTTGTACTGTCACCATGTCATGTTGTATGTTGTACCGTCACCATGTCAAGTTGTATGTTGTACTGTTTGTACTTTTTTATACACCACTTGCCAACACCAAATCAAATTCCTCATTCTTTAAAGTGCACTCTACAGAACCTGGCAATAAAGATTTCTGATTCTGATTTAAACGTTTAAGGAGTGATTTAAAGGACTGTTGTAACAGCGTGTGTTACTTTGTAAAATTAAATCAAACTGCTTTTGCTTTTTTTGCAACTCATCAGCTAGTTTAAGTAATGTTTCAACTGATTAATTACAAATAGTCAATTCGATTTTTTTATTCTGCTTTCAAATGGTTTATTACGACTAGTTCATGACACTATTTTACAGTTTAATAATTAGGCACACACTTCCTCCATATCCTTTCAAAATAAAAGCACCAATTCAACTCTTTAGTCTAAATAGCACTTTTTCTGCTTTTGGTTGGTTAAGCCTTTTTTATTGTTTAGCAACTACTGTCACATCCTTCAGTGCTCCAACCTTTTTTCAATTTAAAATTCAACTACTTACTCTGCAGCTACTCTCAGATGTTTTAAATGTTTCTATTCTTCTACTATTCTTTCAGCTCTTTAATCTCTGTCTAGCTGTTTTGATACATTCAGCTATGTTTTATCATGTTCAGCAAACTTTTATACACTTCCTTGATTTTCAGCATTTCTTCAATTTCAACAAGTCTCTTTCAAGTTTCTCACCTTGAAATGCAACTACTTAAGCTTCTTCTGCAAATATTCAACTCTGTGTAAACAACTACTAAATCTTTTCACATACATTCATCTATGCTTCCTGCTACCTTTGTGTACATTAAGCTAAGTTTCAACCACCTTTTCATATATATTCAATTCTACATTTCTTCATCAGCTACTTTCAGCAATTCATTTGCAATACATTCAGCATGGAAGCATTCACTGTGCATTTACTTATGGAAATGCTTTTTCTAGTAATTCTTTTTATTCCGCCCGTTTTTTGGATGGCTATCTACTTTTTAACGCTTCATCGTACATTAGCAACGGTTCAAAGTGACTAGGGTTTTACTGCAGTACCGACGTGTCGCCACGGTGCAGCGAGTGCGTCGCTGACTAAAGATTTTCAATCCTGCAGTCGGCTGAAAAAAATCAGGACGCTAAGTTCGTTTTAACCACCAGGTGGCGCAGCGTTGATTAGAAGCCTCCAAAGCGCTACAGCGTAACTGAGGTCCGACTGTTCATTTCTACCTGTAACACACATATATTACACCAGACCTATTTTACTATTTAGTTTTTACTATTAAGTATCTGTTGTGTGCTAAAACATGGGGAGTATGAAGGGCAACAACTTGTTGATGGCTTAGTTATTTTCTGTTCACTGCAAAGTTATAATTGTTCTGTGTGGTTTAAAACAGGCAGCGCCACAGCAGCAACACATTCTTGGTTTCATTCTCCTCAGCTTTTTCGTGTCTTTAAATAGAAGGCGTCTCTTAAAAATATGTACACACCCACTGCTCTAACATCTGATACAACACATTGACTTCACATAATACCATGATTATGCGTCGCGGTTTAATTAATATAATTTGAATGCGCAAGTAAAGACGTAGAGCGCAGTCCATCTGCGACTACAGCCGCTTATTTAGGTTTTAAACTTCCACAACTTGTTAATGAATGTTTTTCAATTGTCGTAGATTTTACGTAAATAACCGTAATAATCACAGGAATTTGTTTTACAGCAGTTGTCGGTCGTAATTTTGACAGGACGCCAGAAATCAGCAGATCTACAGCGACGCATTACAGCAACATGTTTGTTCCTACGCGTTTACTCTGTGTCTGCAGAACTGCAGTTTGACTTGTTTTGACTGTGCGTGTCATTGTAACTGAGTGGCTGAGATCACTTATTCGACCCGTGTACGTTTCAACATTTTCATTGAACATCCGTCCATCCAGCCGTTTTCGTTTCTCTTTCGATGAGCGGCAAACGGATTTTAATCAAAGCACCGCCTTCAAACCAATAAAACAGGCAAAAATATTTTTTTTTACAAAGAGACACGGAATTGGAGTTAATATGTTTTTATTGTTTAGAGACAAACGGAAAACAAAAAGTCGTTCTCTCGTTACCTCTGCTTATAATTTGGTGGAGACATCAACCTCTTACACAAACACGTGACGTGTTTCGGAGTCATGTGTCCAGACAGAGAGTGACCAATACACAAATGTATGGATGTGCAAATGCGGGCTACGAGAGGAACGGGGGAGTGGCGCACTAGATGTAGCGAGAATTTGTTTTGACTGTGCGTCTCATTGTAACTGAATGAGTGGCTGATGTGACTTATTCGGCCCGTGTATGTTTCAAAACCTTGATTTCCCATCCGTCCATCTATCGAATAAAAGCACCGCATTACAAACCAATAAACCGAACAAAAATATTTTTAACAAAAACACGGACTTGAATTTTAAGCTGTTTTTTTCGTTTAGAGAAAAACGTAAAACAAAAAAACCTCTGCTTTTAATTTTTAATGGAAGCTCATCCGTGGATGGGTCGCGGGGCAGCAGTCGTAGCAGAGAGCTCCAGACTGCCGCTCAATGAAACACGAGATCGAATGATATGTGATGTGTTTCGTACTCAGATGACTTGGATCTGAGTTCGACCGAGCTTTTGTTTGTCTCATTTTTGCTCACAGTCGCAAAGGCAAACTTCTCATGCCTCCCCTCCCCCGTAGAGCCGCATAGACATGCTAATGTGTTGCTACTACTCGATCAGCATGTGAGAAATACTTCAGCTCCGGGACAAAGCTCCGTGGGAGACTGGGCAGCATCGGGCGGCGTGATCAGCTGCAGGTCTAAGACTCATTAATGCAGCAAGTAGTTTGTTCTACATACGTTTACTCTGCAAAAATAAACGTATGTATTTATCGTAGCTTTCTGGTCTAAGTTATTTGTAGCACTTCGACATTCGTCTAAAATATGCAGTGCATTTTAAAATGAAAATACTATTATTATTATTTATTATCTTTATTGTAAACACAGTATTAATTGCACAATTTGGACTGGCGATGATTTGCACTTCTTTCATAATAATCATGGATAATCAAGGAAGAAACTGCAGTTCATAGATGTTATTCAGGGACGGTTTGATAAAGATTCAGTGTGTTTTTCAACTGAACTGTCAGCCAAGCTATGTGCATTATCAGATAAATGCGCCTGTCAGCGGGGAAGACATCAACTCTATTCAGTCGCTCTTTAGTCGCCGCTGCCGTCTCCTCCCCAGTTCACACACCTTAACACTAGTACTGGGTTTTCTAAATATACCAGTACCTACTACAAGGTGTTCCTACGAAGTTAACCAGCTTATTTCGTTATTACTCCTTTCACCTGTACCACATAAAGTCATTGCAGAGCTACAGCCATGTTCCTACAAAGTTAACCAGCTGTTTATTTCGTGATTCCCTCTTTCATGTCCGTCTGGTGAATGAAAGTGGGCGGGGCCCTCCACGTCCCAGAGCAGGGACACTGGGGGAAGGGGAAACACACATCAACACGCAGGACAAAGATCTGCGTTTCTCTGCTGCTACAGCCTCGGCTGCGTTGGGTTGTTAGTCTCCCTTTCACCTGTACCATATGAAATGAGTTCCTGTGAAGTTGATCAGCCGCTTTCAGAATCAGAATCTTTTTTATTCCCCATGCAGGTTTGAACAGGGCAAACATTACTTTTATTTACAAAAAAAAATTAATACGTTTACAGATTGACCGGTGATGCCGCACGGGTTGCTCTCAGTTAAAACAGCTGTTTGAAGCAGGGAAAAGCGAGTTAGCTGTCCTTGTCGATGCCTTGACAATGTTTTATCATCGGCTAGATCTCTGAGCCCCGACTTTTATGTCTTCTTTGGATTAAAAAACAAATGTTGAATGTTCTCAAATAATATAATATTGCCGCCCTCCGCGGCACCCAGTGTTTGTTTTTTTCATTTAAAACATGGGTGTTACTGGTGGCAGACCTCTGGTCTAGATCATCCTTATTCACTTTTTTAAATTGTAGTAGTGTAACCTTAGTTAGTATTCCTTTTTATTTATTTTATTTTATGTTTGGGAAACGTGACATTTCAGCTACTGTGATTTTATTTGTCATCAACATTAGTTCCTACCTGTCCTTGTTGACGGGGGACAGGAAAAAGGTGACGCGCGTTGGGTGAGAGCGGCGTAAAGAAAAAAGTGTACATGTGCCGTACTGTCTTGCCGTGTGGTGCATTAAAGAAGACTACCACGTAAGGAAAATTGCCCGTACCAACAGCAAGAAATCAGGGTTACAGTAGCTTGTCTGCCACAAATCGAACGCTGCACGCGGGAGGGCGCACCGTTCAGCTTCTTATTTTCGGTTTTAAACTGCCATAATTTGCCATAATTTACTTACGTTCATAACTTCATACTATAACGCGACCAGCGGTTCATGGTCTTGGCGATACATGCACTAAGTAATACAACGTTGTCATCTCGTGATCACATGATGATGATGAGATGCTGTTTTTCCAATAATTAAAATAAAAAAACTGCTTCCACTCAGACTCGAACCCCGGACAAAAAAAAAACGTTGTGGCCATGCACGTTAACCACTAGGCCACCCAAGACCTGATCACTGGTTGTTCTACAAGAGGCTATATGACGTAAGCAACTACGATGTTTTAGGACCAAACGTGGGAGTCAATCGCCACCTACAGGCCAGAAGGACGTAACACACTCCTCCCGCAGTGCAAACCCGGCACTGACGCGGCAGATTTGAAACCCAAACACGGTGGGGGTAGACACTTTTACCGGCTGCCTCTGTAGAATCATCGTGGGAGATGGGGCGCTATTACTTTTTATGTCTTCAGCTTTTAAACTTTTATTGTTATTCAACTTTTTTCATCATTTTTTTATAATTGTTTCCTATGGGAATCATTGTTCAACTTTTAGTCAACTTGGCTCTTTTCATCAGCGTCTGCCATTGTCATACTTTGGCGTAGAAATGCCATTTGGTTCGGTTGGTTTTTGTTAAATTATGAGCTTTTCCATTAGTGTGTATTGCGTGAGCTAGAGTGCGTGATGTCACAGCTAGAGTGTGAGGGCTTGCTTTTTTAAGACAGACCTTCTTTCTTTAACTCGTCACTACAGACACAATTTCCACATTATCAACGTAATTTTTTCACTAAATTGTAGTCATACTTGTCTTCTTTCTAATGATGTGTCTGTGTGCTAAGCCATCAGATCTACACTTCAGTCGCTTTCAGCCTCAAAGCGCACAGAGATCCTGAATTTCTCTCATAGACTCTAATAATAATTTTCAGCAAATGCAGAAGGAGACACAATTTGAAATCATTTGTGTAACCGCAGTCTTTAGTTCTCAAACATAAAATTCTCACCAATTGTTCATTGAAGCCTTGGGATTCATAAAGTTATTTTTGTCAGAACTATTGGTGTTTAGCTGGACAAGCCTGATTATCAGGGGTGAAACTCTGCTTTTACAGAGCAGAGTGAGCCTGATATGGTCGGAAAGACGAGAGTCTAAACTTTCCAACGGTGTGCAGCTTGTGTGGCTGTGGTTTAGCGGCTGGACTGTATACAAATCAACTCATTAATCGGGGGTGTTCATGATCAGGGACAGGCACAGAGGCCTTGCCAGTAAAGTAGTTGCACACACTTCCTCTAAATCCTTTCAAAATAAAAGCACCAAGCCAAATAATTACCTTTAATGGCCTCTTCTTTTCTGCTTCTGCTTTTGGCTGGGTAATTATGACTATTTAAATACTAATTGACAGTTACAAAGTTACCCCCACACATTTCCTCTAAATCCTTTCATAATAAAAGCACCAATGCAATTTATTACCTGAAATGGCAAGATTTTTGGAAAATTTCTCATTCTGACTGAATAATTACCAATCGTTACTGAGACTATTTTACAGTTCAGTAAATAACCACACACACACACACTTATGGTGCTTTTATTCTGACAGGGATTAATCTAATCTTTAATCAAATAGCCTATTAATCAGCTATTTTTGCTTTTGAATGATAAATTATGTCGATTTAACGACTATTTTATAGTTTAGTATTCACTCACACAACCTCTAAATCCTTTCAAAATGAAGGCAGCAATCCAATTTATTCCTTACATGTCAAGATTTTTGGTTTTGACTAGTTAATTTTGTCTAGTTATTAAACTATTACACAGTTAAGCATTTAATTACAAATACTTACTTCAAATCCTATCAAATTAAAAAGCTTTTTCATGATTGTCAACAATGCACCTTGGCCACCTTTTTAATCTTTTTACCTTGGTCAACTTTTGAATCGTTGTCATCTTTTTAATCTTTTATCTTTTAATCGTTTAATCATCGTTTTACCTTGGTCATCTTTTTAATTACCATCTTTTTTAATTGTTTTATTTTTGTTAATGTTTTGCAGTTTTCATCGTTTTTTTCATAGTCAACTTTTTGACGTCAGCAGCTTAATCAGCGTTTGGCATCTGTTCGGCAACAGAACAGCTCTCCCATGTAATTTCTCGAGAAATTACTTTTTCTAGTTATATCTAAAAATTTTCACTTTCATAAAAACAAACACTAACAAAATGGTTCACTGTGTCAAAGCATTTGATGACATATGATAATTACCTCCTTAAAAGTACATGTGTGTTCAGGCCAAAGTATGGATCAAGTTGAGAACAGAAAACAACAGACATTTTGTTGTTTGTTGTGTTGTTTTCAAAATTATGCTTCACATTTCTGCTAATTATATACCTACTTTTTGACTATTAACCAGATCTTACACTACATCTGATGGAGAGGCATTGGGGTGAACAATGTGACTTCTGTGATGAGGTTTGGAGCATGTTATTTTGAAATGTAGGACATACAATAGGAAAAGGGGGGTTGTGCTTCTCCATTTTCTGTGCTAGGCTATCAGTGTTCAGTTTCTGGCCCAACCACCATGTTTTCTGTTGCTGCTGCTTGTTTATCTTCCTCTCCATCCCAGTCCAACCAGTCAAGGCAGATGGCCATCAACATTGAGTCTTGTGGATTCTTCCTGAATGAAAGAAAACTGTCCATCCTGTTAACTAAAATGTAAAACATATACTTAAATTACCTACTTATTGACTACAATTTAAAGCTTGCTATGTGTAATTTGTTGTGAGTCACAACAAATCTTTTGTGGCATTGTCTCCATTTTTTTTACCCATGTTTTTGCACTGCTACACAATGTGCAATATTTTATGTTTTATATGCAGCTCAACACATCACTAATACTCGTGTGACATAACAGGGCCTCGTTTAACCTCACTTTTAGTGTGGTGTAGCGAGGTGCTGACACTTTCCAGCATGCTTTTTTTTTAAAGGGCAACACAGCTGCTTGTATTAAAATAATTTCCTAAAAGCTTAAAAAAAAACAAAGATTTGAATATGAAGTATACTGTAGTATACTGTAGAAGAGATTAAAAGTATAATCAAATTAAAGCTAAAAATAAAATAGAAAGAGTAGGCTAAGAAAGGTAAGGATTAAGGAAGGAACAAGTGGGGAATACAATTATACAGTACATATAAAACAGAAGTACTAACTTTTTCATAATTTTTCTCTTATTAGACTTAACTATTAGTGTGTAACTACAATCTACACACAGTACTTATCAAACAAAATTTAACAATAATGCTGGGGGTTGCAAAGAAAGACAAGTAAAAATAGTTCTATCATACAGTAGTTCATTGACACTATGTTCTGACAGCTGCTTCATCTATCATAGGACATCAGCAGATTTTTAGTTGATTGCATTTTGTATAGGGAATATGAAAAGGAAAATAAATGTAGCAGAGTAATTGAAAAATGAAAACAAATTCACCATAAACTGAATATAATAATCACTGGAACAGTGTAGGGTAGACTAAATTCTTGATAACTGATTAAAATCGTCAAATCATGATTCTGTATGAATGATTCTGGTGAGTTACCCGGAGATAGCAAGCTCTGTCCTTCCTTTTGCAAAGGCCAAACAAGGTATTTGACAGTCGTCATGATCTGTGTACGTTTTAACAGTTTTATTTCCCCACCAGATTAAAACAAGAAAACAACTCGTTATTTTCTTCTCAAAACGAGAAAACTGCTTTGAATCCAATTCTGTCGAGTTTTGAAAAAAATATTTTCAGCTGGTTTATTAATTTTTAACAGTGGTTTGAATAAATTCCGCTCATATCAAGAGAAACATTGAGAAATTTGGACCCAGCCGGCGCCCTGTTTTTTCGGCCTAAGCTCAGTGATTTTGTTTTTTGTCGTGCACGGAAATAATGAAAACGAAGGCAATGACGTTTTCCTGCCCGGGCTTACCGGAGGACCTCCGCTGGTGCTTCGGGGAGCTCACCAAGCAATATGCGGAGGCATCCAGTCCAAGCCTGCGATCGCTATCCTGGAGGAGGAGTATTGGTGGCATGAGTACCCCAGAATACAGGCACTCTTCGAGGGGCTCAGGTCAGTGCGGAGGGATCTGGTACGTGCTCTGCACGCGGCACCCGTCGGCGTCTCTCTGGCTGTTCCTGCTACCAGCTCATCGGCTCCAGCTCGCGTTCCTGTCGCCACTCAGTCTGATCAAGCTCACGTTCCTGTCGCCGCTCAGTCTGATCAAGCTCACGTTCCTGTCAGCGTTCAGTCAGCTCAGACTCATGTTCCTGTCACTGTTCAGTCAGGGCAAGTTCACGTTCCTGTCACCGCATGGATCTAAGGCCCAGGCTCCAGAGGCCTCGGCCTCTGTAACCAAGCAACCCTCTCCTCCAGCAGAGGGCCTCCTTGTTCCACAAGACGACATCCCCACCTCCATCGCAGGCATCCCGGACAGCATCGTCCAGAGGATCTGTTCCCTATGTGCACCTCCAGTCCTGTTCCTGTTCGCCCACTACTCTGCTGAGGCAACGTCCGACCCAGACATCAAAGACAACCTCTTCCGTGAAGCAACTGTGCTCGCCATCAGAAAACCTGCATTGCGTGAGGCCCTGGGATTCATTGAGCCGCAGTCAGAGTCTGCCTTAGCTCCTGCAGCCCAGCCTGCATCAATCTCCGCGCCTCAGCCTGCATCAACTCATGCGTCTCAGTCAGCATCAGCTCCTGCGTTTCAGTCAGCATCAGCTCCTGCGTCTCAGTCTGCATCGGTTCCTGCGTCACTGTCTGCATCGGTTCCTGCGTCACCATCTGCATCGGTTTTTGCGTCACAGTCTGCATCGGTCTTGTGTCACAGTCTACGCCTCAAGCCTCAGTCCCTGTCGACCTCACTGAAGAGGTCGTTCCAGTCCCAGTCAGCCTCCCTGAAGAGGTTGTTCCAGTCCCTGTCGGCCTCCCTGAAGAGGTCGTTCCAGTCCCTGTCGCCCCCCCGAAGAGGTCGTTCCTGCTCTTGTCGGCCCTCCTGAAGCGGCCGTTCTTGCTCTTGTCGGCCCTCCTGAAGCGGCCGTTCCTGCTCAAACTCCTGTCGGCCCTGAAGAGGTCGCTCTTGCCCCAGTTCCTGTTGATCCGGAAGAGGTCACTTTTGCTCCAGTTCCTGTCGACCTGGAAGAGGTCGCTCTTGCTCCAGTTCCTGTCTGCCCTGAAGAAGTCGCTCTTGCCCCAGTTCCTGTTGATCCGGAAGAGGTCACTTTTGCTCCAGTTCCTGTCGACCTGGAAGAGGTCGCTCTTGCTCCAGTTCCTGTCGACCCGGAAGAGGTCGCTCTTGCTCCAGTTCCTGTCGACCCTGAGGAGGTTGCTTTTGCTCCAGTTCCTGTCGGCCTCCCTGAGGTCGCTCCAGTTCCTGTCGGGCCTCCGGAAGGGGTCGTTCCTGCTCCAGTTCCTGTCCTAAAGGGACCGCTCCAGTCCCAGCAGCAGGCTCTGGGGTTCCAGACTGGCGTCCGCCGGCCTGGGGCTCCGAGCCCTCTGTTTCTCTCTGCGCAGGTGTCAACTCCGAAGGACGTGGGGGTGCTTAGGTGACCACAGCTGGGCTCGTCCCTGGCGGTCCGGTCTCCGTTGGACAGGAGGTGGCTGCTCCGCTCCTCGTTCCAGTGTCTGTTGGTCCGTTGTGTGCAGGTGCTTCGGGTTCTGGGGGTCCGGATCCAGCTACGTCTGTCTCGGCTCCTGGTGGTCTGGCACCGACACCATCCACAGTGATTACTGGTGACCCAGTCCCGGCCACACCTGCCTCAGTGCCCGATGGTCCAGCACCAACGGCGTCCGCCAAGGCTCCACGTCTGGGGTCGTCTCTGGCCTTGGCGCCTCGTCTGTCTTCGTCTCTGGTCCTGGCTCCAGCGTCTCGTCTGTCCTCGTCTCTGGTTCCGGTCCCACGTCTGTCCTGGTCCTTGGTTTGGCATCTCGTCTGTCCTCGTCTCTGGTTGTGGCTCCGACACCACGTCTGCTCTCGTCTCTGGTTCTGGTCCCACATCTGTCCTGCTCCTTGGTTCCGGCATCCCGCTAGCTCTCGTCTGTCTATGGGTGGTCTCGCCCTTGGCGCATCCTGTGGCAGGAATGGCGCTGCCTCCTGCGTCGTCGGCCACCTCGGCTGTCCAGTTCCGGAGGCGACTCCCTGCCCGCAGGTTGCTGTTTCCTGCCACGGCGATGGCGCGGCCTCTGCCGTTGCCGACCGCCGCGCCTCCTCTTGGAGCGTCACCCGTCTGGAGAGCACCAGCGCGTGCGTTGGGCCACTGGAAGCATCTTGTTCAGATGCCGGCCTCCTAAGACTCCAGCCTTGCCTTTGGGCACGGAGTGTGCCGTCTCTGCCTGGCGGCTGCGCGGCCAAGACTCTCTTCGCCACCACCCTCCTTGATGGGGAGTTCTGGACTTCCTCCAAGTCATGGACTTTACTCTCATGGACTCGGTTCTGTTCTCCGCAATTCATTCCTTGCGTTTTGATCTTCTTGTGGATTGTTTTGGCCCCACTCCTGTCCTCCCTCCGCCCACCCTGCTAGTCTCCCTTGCGCATTTTGGGCGCCTGGGACTTCGCCCTTAAGGGGGGAGTTCTGTCACGGCCTGGACTCACTTCATGTTTTATTTTCTTATACTTCAGGTTTTGTCTTGTCACTTTTGATTTAGCTCTACAGAGGCAGCCGGTAAAAGTGTCTACCCCCACCGTGTTTGGGATTCAAATCTGCTGCGTCAATGCCCGGTTTGCACTGTGGGAAGAGTGTGTTACGTCCTTCTGGCCTGTGGGTGGCGATTGACTCCCACTTTTGGTCCTAAAACATCGTAGTTTCTTACGTCATATAGCCTCTTGTAGAACAACCAATAATCAGGTCTTGCAGGCCTAGTGGTTAAGATGGATGGCTACAAAATCTTTTTGTCCGGGGTTCGAGTCTGAGTGGAAGCAGTTTTTTATTTTAATTATTGGAAAAACAGCGTCTCATCATAATCATGTGATCACGAGATGACAACGTTGTATTACTTAGTGCATGGATCGCCAAGACCATGAACCGCTGGTCGCGTTATAGTATTTAGTATAGTTATGAACGTAAGTAAGTTATGGCAAATTATGGCAGTTTAAAGGTGCGCCCTCCCCCGTGCAGCGTTCGATTTGTGGCAGACAAGCTACTGTAACCCTGATTTCTCGCTGTTGGTACAGGCTACAATTTTCTTTACGTGGAATGCTTCTTTAATGCACCACATGGCAAGACAGTACGGCACATGTACACTTTTGTCTTTACGCCTCTCTTACCCAACGTGCGTCACATTTTCCTGTCCCCCGTCAACAAGGGCAGGTAGGAACTAATGTTAATGACAAATAAAATCACAGTAGCTGAAATGTCACGTTTCCCAAACATAAAATAAAAAAATAAAAACAATACTAACTAAGGTTACACTACTACAATTTAAAAAAGTGAATAAGGATGATCTAGACCAGGGGTCGGCCACTGGTAACACCCACGTTTTCAATGAAAAAAACAAACACTGGGAGCCGCGGAGGGCGGCAATATTATATTATTTGAGAACATTCAACATTTGTTTTTTTAATCCAAAGAAGACATAAAAGTCAGGGCTCAGAGATCTAAGAGATGATAAAACATTGTCAAGGCATTGACAAGGACAGCTAACTCGCTTTTCCCTGCTTCAAACAGCTGCTGTAACTCAGAGCAACCCGTGCGGCATCACCGGTCAATCTGGAAACGTATTCATTGGTTTGAACGTTGTTCTGCCCGCTTTCATGTAGATACAAAACTCGTCAAAGCTAAAGAGCTCAGTGCAGCATTTACAAATCACATGTGAACGTTTTAATTTTTTTTGTAAATAAAAATAATGTTTGCCCTGTTCAAACCTGGGGAATAAAAACGATTCTGATTCTGAAAGCAGCTGGTCAACTTTGTAGGAAGACATTTCATATGGTACAGGTGAAAGGGACACTAACAACCCAACGCAGCCGAGGCTGTAGCAGCAGAGAAATGCAGATCTTTGTCCTGCGTGTTGATGTGTGTTTCCCCTTCCTCCAGTGTCCCTGTTCTGGGACGTGGGTGGCCCCGCCCACTTTCATTCACCAGACGGACATGAAAGAGGGAAAACGAAATAAACAGCTGGTTAACTTCGTAGGAACACGGCTGTAGCTTTGCAATGACTTTATGTGGTACAGGTGAAAGGAGTAATAACGAAATAAACAGCTAGTTAACTACGTACTGTACCTTGCAGTCACATGATTTCACTATTGGTCCATTAGCGACACGAAAAGGTGGTAAACTGTTAAAGGTCCATTCACATGCTTTTTTCCATGCTAAATAGTGCTAAAGAATTGGACCTGGATGTCTCAATAAGGTGTCTGTAACTTTTCATGCCAAAAAGCGATGCAGATCGCCCACACGGCCCGTCTGAAAACGTGTTTTAAGATCTCGCCCACAACGCTCTGTTTTAGAGGTGTGTCACAAGCAAAGTTAATTTCCACACCCCTTTGAGAAGCGCATAGCCGTGACCCGCTGTGAGGATCAAAAGTCACGGTCACTGAATCCACTGTAACAGCCAAACTGGCTACCTTGTCCTTGTAGTGGAGATCAACCATACCTTTGATCCAAAATCTGACTCTGAAGTCGAATGTAAGGCTGTTAAACTTCGACTGGCAAAAGGTATGTCTCAATGGCATTTCATTCAATTTATTGATTTATATAATATGCAACTTGATTAGCGTCTGCTAACACTAATACTAATGGTTGCCAATAGCCTATACAGCCTGTATTAATATAAAAGAATATTTACATGACTATAGCTTCTTCAGAAGCATAGCTCGATAAACTAATATAATCTAATTTTTACACATTTTTCTCTTACTCATGCTGCTGCTGTGTCAAAATAATTTCTTAACTTTCCATAATGGGAACTTCAGCTGCATCTTATAATTTCCCGTATTTGTCTAAAATTAGGTGCCAATGTGGGAACAGTGAATGCCTTTCGATGCTTTGTCTGACAGCAACTGTTGCTGTCAAGATATTGCACATGTTTAATACTTATACTCCATCAGGTTTTCCACATAATCTGCACCATAACACGAGAATTGAAAACATAATAACATAGATCAGATTATGAATTCTTCTACTACGACTACTCAAATGTGAAATCCAAAATCTCTGTGGTGATTGATTTGATTTGGGAAAAAAAAGAAAACCAAAAAGATTTAAACTTTTTATTTTTAATTTGCCTTTAATTTTAGTTTGTTGGAAAAAATCTTCTATTTGGTTGAAACATTACATTAGGGAAATTGATTAGATTAAAATAAAAATCACAATAACACATTTTCTTAATTTGGTCAAAGTCTGCTCCGGGTAGTGAGACGTCGGTTGCTAAAGGTTGGCTCTTGGAACCGAGTTTTCCTCAGTACTGAGGGTACAGACAAGGTTTTTGAACTGTGCGTTGTCCATATGTGGGTGACTAAGTTTAAAAGACGGCTTCTGAAAGATGGAGCACGTTTGCAGAGGGAAGTATTTTCAAGATGCAACGTTAGGCCCCCCTTAGAGGGTGTTCTGCCTCCAGCATTGTTCAGTTATTGTTGCTGTGTGGTAAAACTACGCCGCCTAGTGGTGTTTTGGAAGAACCATCACGCGACCAGGTTAAGGAAGCCATACGGTCCACATAGGAGTAGAAGATTGGGTGTGTCTTCGGTCACTACTTGGCAACGGCGCAACGAGCCACAAAATCTGTAAGCGGATAGGAGTGGTTTCTTTGCAACGTGTTTGTGTGTCCGTAATAATATGAGAGTGAGCTAATGAAAAGCTACACGTCAGAGCCTCATGTCGGCTATTAGTTTAAACGGTTACGTGTAGCATACAAAACAAATGCTGATTTGTGTATATTATGCTTTGTTACAGTTTTACAAGTTTGGTGGTATTCAACAGTGAACTCACAAACTGAACTTTCGCCTCAGTAACACATCTGAGTGGTTACTGAATGTCATCAGTGTTTAGCTCGCTGCATAAGCCATGCATGGACGCTTGGCCGAGGGCAGAAGAGTAAAAAGATTTTCCACACATTGAATGCACGGCCCAGGTCCGTAGGACACCTGTCTACAGTGGACATGTCCGAGCACGATGACAACAAGCACCTGTCACAACTGGAAGTCAGGTCAGAATGCAAATCGACCGCATCGCGTCGGTCAAGCAGCTCAACCGCTAGCCTAGCTGCAGCACAAGCATGCGCCAACGCCGAAGCCGCCCGCGCCAGAGCAGAGTACGCCAAACATCAGATAGACATGGAGGCGCAAATGGCTCGTGTGGAAGCAGAACTCAACGCTCTGAAGCAAGAGGGAGAGGCTGAAGCAGCACTCCTGCAGCACGGGTCTTGGAGGCTGCAGCTTTGGAACAGTTAGACTTTGTGGTCACGGCAGAGCTACTTGCAGCGGCTGCCGGTCGCACTGAAGATTATGTAAGGAGTCACTTCCACAACAACGAGAAGATGAAGGATAAAAAACAACATGGAAAACCGGACGATAGCGATGAGTGCCACCCTTTAGTATCTGGAACGCCACACGCTACAGATTCAAATGAACACCTTGCTCCATCACTAACACGGCAGCCCGGGGCTTCGACCTGTCATCCATATAACCAGACTACAACACTGGACAGCTTGTTTCCATCACGGCCAAGACCTTCTGACATATCAGACCTCGCTGTTCTCCTTTCTCGTCGTGATCTTTTGACGGCAGGGCTGACAGTGTTCAACAACAGACCAGAGACTTATATGGCCTGGAAATCTACCTTTCACAATGCCACTGAAGGTTTGAATCTGAAGTGTAACGAAGAGCTTGATTTAATGACAAAGTGGCTCAGTGGCGAGTCCCTCCAGCATGCCCTCAGAATTAGAGCCGTACACATCAGCGATCCACAAACAGGTCTTAGACGTCTGTGGGAAAGGCTGGACAGAAGTTATCAAAGCTTCTCTGTTCAAATGCTTAGAGAATTTCCCAAGAGTTCGTCAGAGAGATTTTCACCTGCTACAGGAGCTCGCTGACCTCCTTCTGGAGCTACAGGCAGCGAAGAACGACGGGTATCTTCCAGGTCTCTGCTTTCTCGACACCTCAAGAGGGATAAATCCAATAGTAGAAAAGCTCCCACATGGCCTGCAAGAGGCGTGGGTCAAACAGGGGTCAAAGAATAAAAGGGAACACAGTGTTCACTATCCACCATTCTCCTTTTTTGTCCAGTTCATCAATAGTCAAGCAGATATGAAAACAGATCCCAGTTTTACTCTGCAAAGTTACAACAACGCATATATGAAAGTAGAAAGACCCACAATGAGAACAGCACGGTTTAGGGCCCCTGTCACGGCGAATAAGACTCAGATTGCCGCGTCCCATACCAAGATGAACCCTAACGCCCTCAATCCTGACAAACTGTGTCCTATTCACAGAAAGCCACATTCACTTACCAAATGCAGAGGCTTTAGAATGAAGTCGCTTGACGAAAGAAGAAACCTTCTGAAACAGCTCTCGATCTGCTACAAGTGTCTTTCATCAACCAGTCACAGGGCAAAAGACTGCACAGAAGCTATCTACTGTTCGGAGTGCAACAGCGACGGCCACATTTCTGCCATGCACGTCGGTGCACCTCCATGGGCAGCTGCAGACCCCAACACATCGCTAGATGAGCACGGCGGGGAGCCAAACTCATCAAACGGCACAGTGACAACATCCAACTGCACTGAGGTATGTGGGAGAGGGCTACAAGGTAAATCCTGCTCAAAAATCTGTCTAGTAAATGTATATTTTGGCGGAACCCCCGAGAAGAAGAAGAGGATGTATGCGATTTTAGACGACCAAAGTAATGTATCACTGGCCCGTTCCCCCTTCTTTGATATGTTCAACCAAGGCGGAGAGCCACTACCATACACATTAAAAACATGTTCCAGCACAGTGGCTAAAATGGGATGAAGAGCCCATGGCTTCGTCATTGAAGGCATTAATGGAAAGGTCTCCATGCCACTGCCGGTCCTAACAGAATGCAACCAAATCCCAGACAACAGAAATGAAATACCACACCAGAAGCCGCCATCGCTCACCCTCATCTATCTCGCATATTTCTCTCGCAGAAATACCACCACTCAATCCAGCAGCAGATATCCTTCCCCTCCTGGGACGAGATGTCATCAGTGCCCACAAGGTCCGCAGCCAGGTTAACGGCCCCCACGAAGCGCCCTACGCTTAACAGCTCGATCTCGGGTGGGTGGTTATCGGCGAGGTCTGCCTCTCAGGAGCCCACAGGCCCACTGTAAAGTCCTACAAAACACATGTGCTTGATAATGGTCGACCCAGCTTGTTTTCTCCCTGTGAGAACAGATTTCACACTAAAGAAAGGTTCACAGCAGAACGCTCCTCGTTTGAGACGGTACATGATGAGAGGGGACTGGGAAGACGCATATTTGAACAAACAGCAGATGACGACAAAGTGGTACATTCTGTCGAAGTGGAAGCGTTCCTGAGCATCATGCGCGACGGGTTTATTAAGGAAAACCATTGGGTGGCCCCACTACCATTTCGTTATCCTCGACAACGCTTACCTAACAACAAAAAGCAAGCACTCAATCGTATCATGTCACTACAGAAGAGATTGAAGAGGAACCCAGAGATGAGTGAGCATTACGTGGAATTCATGGAAAGACTGTTCATCAGAGGACATGCCGAGAAGGCTCCTCCGCTCGAGCCTCATGAACAGTGCTGCTATCTCCCAAACTTTGGCGTTTACCATCCACAAAAACCAGGTAAAATAAGGGTAGTCTTTGACTCAAGTGCTCAGTGTGAGAACGTGTCCCTCAATCAGGTGTTGTTAAAGGGTCCGGATCTTAATAACAGTTTTGTAGGAGTACTTATGCGCTTCAGAGGCGAGCCTTATGCTGTTATCGCTGATGTGGAGCAGATGTTCCACAGCTTTAGAGTCAAAGAGGACCACCGTGATTACCTCCGCTTCCTGTGGTTCCGCGACCACAATCTGGATGGAGAAATTGAGGAGCTTCGCATGACTGTCCGTGTGTTTGGGAATTGTCCATCACCATCAGTGGCCATCTACGGGCTCAAGAGAACAGCAGCAGAAGGAGAAAAGGAATACGGAAGTGATGTGAAAGAATTTGTTGAACGACACTTCTATGTTGATGATGGATTAAAATCGTTCGCCTCTGAAGCCCAAGCCATCGACGTGATCCACAGGTCTCAAAGAATGCTTGCCCAATCCAACATCCGCCTCCATAAGATCGCTTCAAAAAATCCCATTGTTGCCAGTGCCTTCCCTCATGAAGACCTAGCTACAGGAGCTACCTGGAGGGACTTGAGCATTGAACATTCATTACCAGTGTAACGGAGCCTCGGACTGGGTTGGGATCTGTCTACAGATCATTTCTCATTTCGAGTTGAGATAAGTGACAAACCTTTCACCAAACGTGGAGTGTTGTCGGTCATTAGCAGCTTATATGATCCACTCGGCTTTGCAGCGCCAGTCAGCATCGAAGGACGCTCCATCCTGAGAGAGATTTCTGCAGAAACCAGTGAGTGGGATACACTTACCGAAAGAAAAACAGGAAGCATGGGAAAAATGGAAAGACTCCTTGAAATACCTGCGGCAGCTCAAGGTCCCTCGCACGTACACTGTCATCCCATTCTCTGAAGCTCAGAGGAAGGAAATGCACGTTTTCTGCGATGCTTCCACAAAAGCTGTTGGAGCTGTAGCTTACCTGAAGCTCACAGACATAAATGGACACAGCGAAGTGGGATTTCTCTTTGGAAAGGCCAGGCTTGCACCGAAGCCGGACATCTCTATTCCCAGATTAGAACTGGGTGCTGCTGTGCTGGCCGCAGAGGTGGCAGAGCTTCTCCAGCAAGAGCTTAACACTGCGATAGAAGCAGTAAGCTTCTATACAGACTCAAAAGTAGTGCTTGGTTACATTTTCAATGAAACGAGATGCTTTTACGTGTATGTTCACAACCGCATGCAGCGCATCAGACGTTCAACCCAGGCTCATCAGTGGCACTACGTGCCTACTCATCAAAACCCAGCTGACCACGCCATGAGGGCATTATCTGCTGAATGCCTGTCTGACTCCACATGGCTGCACGGACCCATCTTCCTAGCCGACATAAACCAAAGGTCAACAACAGAGGAATCTTTTGATCTCATAGACCCTGAAAACGACGCCGAGCTCTGTCCGGAGATTGTCACCTGTACTATGTCCTTGGCAAGAAGCAAGCTTGGAACAGCAAGATTCCAAAGATTCTCTAGTTGGAACAACCTGACAAAGGCCATTGCCAGGCTGCAACACATCGCCACAAGCTTTAAGAGAACAGCAGAACATGCATGTTATGGATGGCACCGGTGCAATAAACACAATACAGAGGAGCAGCTAGAGCTAGCAAAAGCGACTATAATTCATGCAATTCAAATAGAGGCGTATGCAGAAGATATCAGATGCATGGAGAAGAATGAGTCCACACACAGGCAAAGCCCATTTCACAATTTAAACCCATTCATAGATAGAAATGCAGTAGTCAGAGTTGGAGGTTGGTTGAGGAGAACACAAATGACAGCAGACGAAACGCACCCCATGATCATTCCCAGTAAGAACCACGTAACCCAGCTCATAATCAAACATTTTCATGCACGTGTATTCCACCAGGGGAGACACTTTACGGAAGGCGCTATCAGAGCTGCAGGGTTTTGGATAGTAGGTGGGTAGAGAGCAGTCAGCACTGTTATCCATAATTCTGTCATGTGCCGCCGACTAAGGGGCAAACAACAAGAGCAAATCATGTCAGATCTGCCAGAGGACAGAGGGTGTGCAGAGCCTCCCTTTTCATGTTCGGGCCTAGATGTTTTTGGCCCATGGGCCGTAACAGCCAGAAGAACGCGAGGGGGCAACTGGAATCAAAAAGATGGCCCGTCATCTTCGCATGTATGAGCTCTCGTGCCATACATATTGAAGTCATAGATTCTATGGACACTATCAATGCTCTGCGTCGCTTCTTCGCCATTAGAGGCACTGTTAAATTGTTTAGATCGGACTGTGGCACAAATTTTGTGAGTGCTTGTCGAGAGCTCCAAATAGACAAACAGGGCTGTCACAACAACAAGATCAACACCTATCTTGAAGATAGTGGCTGTTGGTGGTAGTTCAATCCACCACATGCTTCTCATATGGCAGGATCTTGGGAATGCATGATCGACATCTCTCGACGTATTCTGGACGCAATGCTGTTGCAGTATAGGAGCATGAAACTCGCACACGAGGTGTTAGTGACATTCATGGCAGAGGTCACTGCAATAGTAAATGCAAGGCCACTTACGACGGTTTCCACGGACCCAGAGCATCCAGAGATTCTCACTCCAGCCATGTTGCTCACTCAGAAGGTTGGAGTGCCGCCATCGCCACCAGGACAGTTTGACGACCGCAATCTCTTTAGAGCACAATGGAGACGTGTGCAGTACCTGGCAAACATCTTCTGGGGACGATGGAAGAGAGAGTACATCAGTAGACTTCAAGTACGTCGCAAGTGGAGGACGCCAAAACCTGATTTGCGGGTTGGAGATGTCGTCCTACTCAAGGATAAACAAGAAAAGAGAAATCACTGGCCTCTGGGGCTTATCACAAAAAGAAAGTTGAAATCAAGGTCGTGATCGGTGGCGTGCAGAGGATGTATTTGAGACCCATCAGTGAAGTCATTAGGTTGGTGTCAAAGGACTGAGTTCGGAGGGGCTTTGTGTAATTAAATGACATCCCACAGATGTCAAGCGGGGAGTGTTCTGCCTCCAGCATTATCAGTTTTTTTTTTTTTTTTTTTTTTCTCCGGCGCCGGTCGAGCTGGCTGCTGGTCACAACAGCTCCTGTCCTCTTACTTCTATTTATTACTTTCTTCACTTATTTAAGTTTACCTTTCTAGGGTTCTGTTAGTAGCATTAGTGTACACAACCTGTACACAGCTTTTATATAGTTTTTCTAAGTTTGGCGCAGTACAAACGCTGTTTTTAAAGCTACGATGTGCGTCGGGGTCAGAGCGCGCATTGTTTACACCGCGGAGCAGCTGATCGCGCTGCGCAGCGCCGTAGTTCTGCCCAGAGACAGACACGAGATCACCGCTGAGGTGCTAGTGAAGTCCCGACGTGGGCGCCGCGCCGGAAAACTACGACGGGAGAAAACGAGACGCTTCAGGCCCGCTGTCCCCTCCGTCATCATGGGGAACGTGAGATCTCTCCCCAACAAGATCGACGAGCTCGCGGCGTTCACACGGCACCAGCCGGAGTACAGAACGAGCAGCGTCCTGCTGTTCACGGAGACCTGGCTGACGTCACTCATCCCGGACTCGACTGTCGCACTGGACAATTTTCATCTGCTACGTGCGGACAGAACGGAGAACAGCGGTAAGAGGAAGGGAGGGGGTCTGGCTGTGTTTGTGAACACCAGGTGGTGTATGCCACGACATTGCACTGTCAAAATGAAGCTGTGTAACAGAGACATTGAGCTTTTAGCAGTGGGCTTGAGGCCATTCTACCTGCCAAGGGAGTTCACACACGTTATAATAATTGCTGTGTACGTCCCACCCTCAGCTTCTGAGACCCTGCTCTCAGTCACCAGCAGGCTGCAAACACAGCACCCACAGGCCCTCTTCCTGATCTCTGGGGACTTTAACCATGCACCTCCCTCAGCTGCTCTGCCTACATACACCCAGTATGTGACCTGCCCCACTATAGACAACAAAACACTAGACTTATTCTACGCCAACACTAAAGAGGCCTACACTGCATCCTCCCTCCCACCGCTGGGCAGAGCTGACCACAACATCCTGCATCTCCTGCCTGTGTATAAACCTGTTGTACACAGGAAGCAAGTGAAGAGGTGGAAGCTGAGAGCGAGGAGGCTCTCAGGGACTGTTTTAACACCACTGTGTGGACGGAGCTCTGCGACCCACATGGGGAGGACATTAACGCAACAACAGACTGTGTAACGGACTACATCAACTTCTGCTGTGAAAACACTGTTCCCTCCAGGCGGGTTCGATGTTTCACCAACAGCAAGCCGTGGGTCACCTCTGATATTAAAGCTCTGCTAAAGGGGAAGAAGAGAGCATTTAAATCAGGAGACAGGGAGGAGCTGAGGAGTAAAATCCGTGAGGGGAAGTCCAGCTACAGGAGGAAAATGGAGAAGCAGCTGCAGCAGAACAATGTCAGTGAGGTGTGGAGGAGCCTGAAAACCATCTCAGGCTTCAAAGCTCCACACCCACAGGCTGAGGGGGACCTGAGCTGGGTCAACGAGCTGAACTCACACTTTAATAGGTTTGACCAAGCACCCACTCACACCTCCCAGCAGCTGCCTCCGAACCTCTTGTCACCTCATACCACTGGATTACCAGCCCCCACAGCCCTTCACACCTTTACACAAAGCCCTCTACCCTCAGCCCTGACGACTGGTAACTCATCCCAACCACACCCCCTCACTTCACACCACATTGAGACACTCCCTCAACCCCTATCCTTCTCCAGCACCCAGGTGAGAAGTGAGCTCAGGAAGATCAAGGCCAGGAAAGCAGCTGGACCAGACGGCATCAGCTCCAGACTCCTTAAGTCCTGTGCAGGCGAACTGTGTGGAGTTATGGAGCATGTCTTCAACCTGAGCCTCAAGCTGAGGGTGGTACCACAGCTCTGGAAGACCTCCTGCGTGGTACCAGTGCCCAAGACACCGCACGCCAAAGACCCCAGCAGCTTCAGACCAGTGGCTCTGACATCACACCTGATGAAGACACTGGAGAGACTGGTCCTGGGTAACCTCCGCTCTGCAGTGGGAACCTACCTGGAACCGCTGCAGTTCGCCTACCGACACGGCAAAGGAGTAGACGACGCTGTCATCTTCCTCCTACATCGAGCCCTTTCCCACCTAGAGAAGCCCGGCAGCAATGTGAGGATCATGTTCTTTGACTTCTCCAGTGCCTTCAACACCATCCAGCCGATGCTTCTGAAACACAAACTGGAGGAGGCTGGTGTGGACCTTCATCTGACGGAGTGGATTATGGACTATCTCACAAACAGGCCTCAGTTTGTGAGAGCCAGGGACTGTGTGTCTGACACTCTGACCTGCAGTGTGGGGGCCCCACAGGGGACTGTACTGGCCCCCTTCCTTTTCCCCCTCTACACGTCAGACTTCAGACACAACACGGACAGCTGTGTTCTGCAGAAGTTCTCTGATGACCCTGCGACCGTCGGACTGATCACCGATGATGACGATGCAGAGTACAGAGGACTCACTCAGAACTTTGTGGACTGGTGCCAGCGGAACCACCTCCTGATCAATGCAGGGAAAACGAAGGAGATGGTGGTGGATTTCCGCAGACAGCAGCCTGCTGTCATCCCACCGATGCACATCCAGGGAAGGGACATTGAGAGAGTGGACTCTTACAAGTACCTGGGAGTGCATCTGAACAATAAACTGGACTGGACTCATAACACGGATGCACTGTACAGGAAGGGTCAGAGCAGACTCTACCTGCTGAGGAGACTGCGGTCTTTTGGAGTGAGGGGGCCACTCCTGAAGACCTTCTATGACTCTGTGGTGGCATCAGCCATCCTGTACGGTGTGGTCTGCTGGAGCAGCAGCATCACAGTGAGGGACAGGAAGAGACTGGACAGGATCATCAAGAAGTCCAGCTCTGTCCTGGGCTGCACTCTGGACACGGTGCAGGTGGTGGGTGAGAGAAGGGTCCTGGCTAAACTGACATCCATCATGGACCAGGACTCTCACCCACTGGAGGACTCACTGTCTGCTCTGGAGAGCAGCTTCAGTAGCAGACTGATCCACCCTCGCTGTGTGAAGGAGAGATATCGTAGATCCTTCCTACCTGCTGCTGTCAGACTGTACAATCAGAACTGTTGACCACATCCCACCACAGTTACTCACCCACTGCATCAGTGGTTTATATAGCAACCTGCTCTGCACAATATTTGTGTAAATCTGTGAACAATCATGTATATTGTTACCGGCACAAATCTCATACCCATAATGGCGAGACTTTGCATGTATTGCGGCCAGGCGGGGCATTTCGCCTTGCACTGCCCGCTAAAAGACTTGGCTCATCGCTAGCGCGGAGGGTAGCGGTGAGCCGAACGATTTTAGGTAGCGCCTCCGCTCGCTCACCACCAACAGTGACATTAGTTTCCAGTACCCGGTCCGTCCAGCAGGCGGTTCTCATTGATTATGGAGCCGATGCCAGTCTTATGGACGCAGGACTCGTGGAACGACTGGGCATCGCGGCGCTTCCCTTGGCTTCCCCCGTGGAGACGGCAGCGCTGGACGGACGTCGGCTCTGGAGAGTCACCCACCGCACAGAGCCGGTAATAATGACCTTTGCTGATACTCACACCGAGAAAATTACATTTTTGGTTGTGGAGTCTTGCTACCACCCGGTGGTACTGGGCCACACATGGTTAAGGCTGCACAATCCAACGCTAGATTGGCGCAGGGGGGAGGTGAGCCGATGGGACCCAGATTGTCTGAACACGTGCTTTCAGGCCTCAGTTTCCCAGCAGGCACCTGCGGACGCAGCGGCGACAGCCAGTGAGGGGATCGAGCAGGCCAATCTAACTGGAGTCCCCGAGTGTTACCATGACCTCCGCACAGTGTTCAGCAAGGCCCGAGCGACCTCTCTACCCCCCCATAGGAAGCACGATTGTGCGATCAACCTGCGCCCAGGGACCACGCCACCCAAGGGGAGATTGTATCAACTCTCTCCCAAAGAAAACCGGGCCATGAGGGAATATTTTGGACGCTGCGTTGGCATCAGGTATTATTCGCCCTTCATCCTCGCCTGCGGGCGTGGGGAAGAAGGACGGCTCACTGCGGCCCTGCATCGACTACCGGGGTCTCAATGACATCACCATTAGAGACTCCTACCCTCTTCCATTACTTTCCTCCGCCTTTGAGTTGCTAGCAGGGGCCACTCACTTCACGAAACTGGATCTCCGTAACGCGTACCACCTGGTACGGATCCGAGAGGGGGACGAATGGAAGACGGCCTTCAATACCCCGAATGGACACTACGAGTATCTAGTCATGCCCTTTGGCCTTACCAACGCGCCAGCCATCTTCCAGGCCTTCGTGAACGAGGTATTAGGCCCTATGATTATTGACTTTGTTTTTGTGTACCTCGATGATATCCTGGTCTTTTCTCGCTCCGAGGAGGAGCACATAGCACATGTCCGCCTGGTCCTCAAGAAGTTGCTGGAACACCGGCTGTACGTAAAGGCGGAGAAGTGTGAATTTCATGCGGACCAGGTCTCTTTTTTAGGGTTCATTGTCTCCAGGGATAGGATCGAGATGGATCCGGCCAAGACCCAGGCAGTCCAGGAGTGGCCGGTTCCGCAGAGCCGCAGGGAAGTGCAGCGCTTTTTGGGATTCGCCAACTTCTACCAGAAATTCATTAGGAGGTTCATCTGAATTGCCGCCCCACTGCATGCACTAACCTCGTGTAAGACTGCCTTTCAGTGGACGGCTGAAGCAGAGGAGGCGTTTCAGCGTCTGAAACGCAGCTTCATCACCGCACCCGTGTTGCGGATGCCCGACCCTCAGCGGCAGTTCGTGGTGGAGGTCGACGTGTCCAACTCGGGAGTGGGGGCAGTGTTATCCCAGAGGAATCCCACAGACGATAGGATCCACCCCTGCGCGTTCATGTCCCGCAAGCTGTCCCCGGCTGAACGTAATTACGACATCGGAGACCGAGAATTGCTTGCTGTTAAGGTGGCACTAGATGAATGGAGACACTGGCTGGAGGGGGCAGACCAGCCCTTCCTAGTGTACACTGACCACAAAAACCTCGAGTACCTTAGAACGGCCAAGAGGATGAACTCACGCCAGGCCCGATGGGCACTGTTTTTCAGTCGTTTTAATTTCCATCTGTCATACCGTCCTGGATCTAAGAACGTGAAACCTGATGTCCTGTCTCGCCTGCACGACGCGCAGCAGGACCCAGCGGAACCAGAGCCTATCCTACCACCTGGATGTCTGGTGGGGGCAGTCGCATGGCCAGTGGAGCGTCGAGTACGGGAGGCCACCCGTGACCGTCCAGCTCCATGCGGCG